>NC_091117.1:103822500-104422500 GCF_040183065.1 Periplaneta americana
ATCTTAAGTTTGTGCTAACATTTATGTTTTTTCCACTTGTTAATTCCAAACTTAAATTAGATCTAAATTATCTAGATGCGTTTTACTTATTGTAAAAATTAGGAGTAGACAAATTCTAGGCGCCAGGTATCCAGGTATCTAGGAATAAATTCGAATGTGCTTCTTAGATTAATATTATCACATTTGTTGCGAATCTCAAGATATTGTCACTATATAACTTCAGTGGAGAGCACAGAGCGTCTCTGACATCATGTGTTTACATTGCATAGATATTTAATATTGTTTAATATATTTCAATGAATGTATCATCTTAGCTCGAACGGTTTTCTCAATGTATGTATGGACAAAATGTGCTGGGTCCTGAAAGTAAAGGGATTGACTCCCGATTTTTTTTTTTTTTAATTTTGTCTGTCCTTAGTAAAAATTCTTTCTTATTGCATATTGCCTTTGAATAAATACTTTGTTATTACTAAACTGCGGGAGTGAGAGCCCTTTACCGTCAAGTTAAGTATGACTGGAGCGTTCCGTGGCGAGTGTAATGAACTCTCAGGTAAGCAACTCACTGTGCGTGCTTCAGACGTACAGTCCTGAGTATATGAATTGCATACATACAATAATCATACATTTCGTAGGTACTTATCTAATTGATGTGATGTCGACGGAATCTTTTTCTTTACAATAAGGAACTACAATGTACAACTATGTAAGCCTACATACGTAGATTGTCAAAGGAGAAACTTCTGTTTTTATCAGTTAGAATGTGTTTGTAGTGCGAAAATCTTCTTTAGACATCACATGAGGTTAATGGAGAGTACGTGACAAGGTTTACATTGTCATTTAAGTTTTTGTCCTGTTTTTTCACCAAACTGTTCAACACTGCATAACCAATATTTTTTTATTACACTATGTAATTTGTCATTTACCTTACCAGGATACAGTCGTTGGGGTACCTTGTTTCTTGTTTCCGATACTTTCTTAATTAACTTAATATACTCGGACATTTGTAGACCAGACGTTTCCAGTCGAGTTATAACTTGTGGCAAGTTTCCGTAATTGGTCTTTATGAATTGTAGAATTCGGTGCATATTTTCTGAAATAAGGGATTTTGCTGTTGTAATGGCAGCTGAATCTTCGCCGTCTAATGCATGAATAATTAATTTTACTTTATTGTAATGTTTTGCGAAATATACGGCAGGTTCAAGCCGGGTACCTCATCTTGTAACTAAGGGTTGAGGTGGAAAGGGGCTATCGAGTGCAATTTCTCGAAATTTTAATATTTTTGAAGGGGCTTTGAGAAATATTTTCTTTTTCACAGACGCTATAAAACAGTTCACATCGCTATATAAAGCACGAATAGCTTCAGCAACTCTATGCAGTCCGTGCTATAGGCAAGTTAAAAGCACCAAGTTGGAATACCGCTCTTCATGTTGTTTTGCTGCCTTAATAATATATGGAGCTGCATCAGTGACGAAAAGAAGTACTGATCATATTTAATCCCTTCCGGTCATAAAAGGCGCATCGCCTTATAAAAAACTTGGACAATAGTTGCATGGTTTACCTTTGCCAATTTCTCTGAAGTTAGCACAAATTTTTTCCCTACACAGTTCTCGGAAAGTATAGCGACTATCACATTTGCCACATATCTACCACTTACGTCTGTAGATTCATTAACTAAAACCCAAATATTTTCTGATCGTTCAGGCTTTCTCGAATTTTAGCAGCAGTATTCTGGTACGAAATTGGTAAATATTCTTTACGTATTGTTGCTTCTCCTGGAATATGTTGATTTGTGTATTTTTCCAGAAATGATCTAAAGTAGGGGTTGTCCAAAGTTCTGAATGGAATATTTGTGTGTACCAACTTGTCACATAAATCTATATAGAATATTGTGACCGACTATTTGAACTCGATTGGTTCTTGTTTGAATTGCTTTCAACATTTTTCTTGTGTGCTTTACAGTGTCTTTCAAAATAGTACTTCTTAGTTCGTAATAATCTGAAATTACACAGGGCACATACAACACTATCTCATTAGGCTAAATAAACCGCGTCCGAATTGTTTCATTAAATTATTTAGTATTGCACTTCGTGAGCGAGTTGTTTTAGGCATTGTAATATGTGTCATTTCACACATGCAACTGTTCAGTATGACAGCTAAACACACTCTGCATGTTTCGGATTCGATGCACGGAACAGTACGGCGAAAGGCGAGAGAGACTTACGTCATACTCTATACCAGCGTTTCCCAAACTTTTTCAGCTACGGAGCCCTTTTTGGAGCAAACGTTTCTCGTGGAGCCCCAATAAATGTTCACTATTTAGTTCTATCTGTATATGTTCTATGAAGCATACTACACACGAAACGTATACGGAAGTGTGAATAATAAGGTACATATATTAATAAAAGATACGAAAGTAAAAAAAAAAAAAAAAAAACTGGAGACAATATTATTTAAATTTACAAAATGGTGCATATTTAAAAAAATGTTACAGTGTTAAATGTACACTCGAAGTTCGTGTTTCTTGCGGCAGAGTTTGTCAATGTACGATGTCACAGAAGTTGTAGTCGCGATGCTGTTATTCCCCGCGTGACTCCTCCTCTTTGCTTACACCTTAGGAAGTGAAGGCTCTATAAAGTCTAGGTAGGTAGTATCGTTCGCCATTTTTGTTTCTTTCGTTGCCGATCTACCAGACGAGGAATCTATTTGCCACACCGTTAAACATTATCATGTCTTAGCTCCTATGATAATAAATCAAACGCACTGAGCAAATAATTGAACGGCAAATAACGTCGTGTGCTTTCTGCGGACTCCAATGAAAGAGCCAAAATGGCGGGCGATTATATTAAGTATTTATCCAGCCTTAGGAAATGCATGACGTCATCAGGAGCGAATCACAAGACGCACATGTTTAAATGTAGCCGACCTGCAACGTGATTGGCTGCCGAAAATAAGAGCGACAGGACTATAGTTGAAGACGCATATCGTCTTCTGCGGCCAAACGCGCTCGATATTTTGTTTTTTTTAGCCGTGTACCTCGAAAGGCCGTTTCACATGGTAAGTAGTACCAAAAGCATTAAGAGCAGTTTAACTTTTCAAAGTAATATCGAAAATCCTCCCCTAACTGAGCCCAGTTCGGGAAGTGGTTTGCTTTTAAATAATGCCTGACAATGGCCGTCAGAAACCCTGTCTATAAGGAGCTCATATTCTGCCGCAGTTCGGGCTGCTTGTTTTGACTTCACTGAAAATGAACTATCATCTACTCACATTTATTTAGAATCGATTCTTGAGTGTCCCTTGGAAAGTATGAATTCATATTTTGAAGCAAATTGTGAAGGTGTTCTTTTATTGTTGCTATGAATGAGTCATTCATTGTTATGTTATTTGCTTCTATAAAGTTTGAAGTCAATGAGAAACATGTCAGGTCCTTATTTTCGACGCTTTCTATGTAGAATGCAATCTTTTTCTTCAGCGTGGCTATTACGTCATTAGCATTAAATATATTTTTCCGTTTTTCTTGTATGGATGTGCTTAATTCGTTCATTTTTTAAAAAGTGTCTGCCAAGTAACATAATTTGCACAACCATTCCTGATCATTCAAATAATTTGATAGCAAACTGTTTTGGTCATTCAAAAGTGAAGAAACTTCCGTTCGAAGTTCAAGTAAACGGGACAACGCTTTACCACGCGACAACCATCGCACTTACGTGTGTAGTAACAATGACTTGTATATACCGTACTTGTCATATCTTCTTTTGAGTAGCCTATGGATCAAATGTCGTGCCTTAACAAAGTTGATAATTTTGACGGCGTTACCTAGTACCTGCTTTAATAACGCTGACATTTTTTTCGTTGCGAGGGCGTATCGGTGTAGTGCACAATGACTACTAGTGCAGTTTTTTTAAGCTTTCTTGATCCTTGTAACAGCGCCAGCAACAGGACCTATCATAGCCATTGCGCTATCTGTGCATACGTCAATGAAATTATCCCACGGTATCGAGTTTTCAATGAAGAAGACATCTATCAGGGAAAAAAATTCAGTACCGCTTGTAGAACAAAATATCTTCATGAAAAGAACCTGAAAATTCGTACCGCACAAATGTCATTAACACAGTTAATCCGGTAACGTCTATGGATTCGTCAAGTTGTAGCGAAAATTTCTTTTGACTGATATGGAAAATGATGTTATTTTTAACATCGTTTGATAGATCCTGGATTCGGTTACGCACAGTGTTACTTGATAAGTGCACACCGGAGATTAAGTTTGCAGTTTTTTCATCCACCATGTAATTCACTACCTTCGCTAATAACGGTTTTATTAGTTTCAGTAAAGGGTGTGAGGTTTACCAGCAAGAGTCAAATCATGACTAACCAAATACGACGCTTCCAATGCTTCCTCGTTATTTGTATTTATATGAGATAAAAATTTTGTCTGAAATGCATGGAATTCATCACTTTTTACATCTTCATAATAACTGTCGCGGACGGAGCCCCTGAGAATCACTGGCGGAGGCCCAAGGCCCTCACTCCCGCGGTCTAGTTATTACTTACTTACTGGCTTTTTAGGAACCCGGAGGTTCATTGCCGCTCTCACATAAGTCCGCCATTGGTCCCTATCCTGAGCAAGATTAATCCAGTCTCTACCGTCATATCCCACCTCCCTCAAATATATTTTAATATTATCCTCCCATCTACGTCTCGGCCTCCCCAAAGGTCTCTTTCCTTCCGGCCTCCCAACTAATACTCTATATGCATTTCTGGATTCGCTCATACGTGCTACATGCCATATCCAAAATACTTTGTTATTATTTTTATTAAATCCAAGTGGTATTTTCTAAGGAGTACTATTCCTGTTCTTCACCGACTTATACACACAAGTACACGAATAAATGGATGTAAACACAGAATACCGATGTAGCGTGAACTGTTGACTCATAACTTGCTCTCCGTACCGAGCGAAGCTTGTATGAACGACGCACACCTTACTTATGTTCGAAGTAATCAAACGCAAGGAGTAATGTTTGAGCAAGATCATGACACAGGGACCAAGAGCAATTGGATCGAGTTACGCAATAAGAGACCAACCGACAAAAATCTGTTTTCGAGATATTGCCACTGAAGTAAATCTGGTTATTTATTTAACATTTTACACAAGAAATATTATAAGTAGAACGCACCTTGGTTGGCTATGTACAGATCTCGGATTTTATCTCTGCCGGTGGGCGACGTCATAGTTTGCGGTATAGAGGAAGAGGGAAAGCAGCGGTTTACTAGTCTGTGAAAAAAAGTTCGCCTAAATGCTTAACCCTGAGTATCTCAGTATTTTTACAATTATTTTAACATTAACTGTATTAAGAGCTCAATATTACGAAGCATTATTATGGTTTTCGCAATATGAAAATTAATCATTGTAGACCTACTAAATAAATAAATTGCAGTAAAGCATACCTGTACGTCTTCTTTAAGGATTACTGCAAATGTGCAACTCCATCCTCACCATCACCGTCCTGCTCTTCCTCCAAGTTCATAACAGTCTTACGACGTTCGCGATTTTTATCTCATGTTGTCTCTCTTCTCCTTTCTCAATGGCGGATAGTTCTTGTTTAATCATAGGCCTACTCACCGTTCTCTCTGATATGCCTGTGGCAGCTGCTGTCCTTTCTTGTGATTTAGCGACAGGAATACTAAAGTCATCACGATCTGCTTCATTCTTCATAAACTTTAATACATTAGCCACCAACTCCCGACTTTGATCACTCAGTTTTTTGTTTTTAACTTTGGACACGGTCGGTGAAAAATTGGAAATTAAAATGACTACCAGTACACAATTTACAACACTTCGAACTATTAGTAATTACTAGACTTCGTGGAATTGCCACGAGAATCGCAAGGTTTACTGCGCTCGCGGTATAGACTGTATGAGAAGGGGACGTGCAACGGATGGAGTATGCCTCTGATGTAAATACTGAGCAGTATACTGCGGTTACAATAAAACCTGTATCCTGCATTCAAGAAATATAATGAATGATCATTGAAGTAAGAAATGTCTAAACATGTAAATATACAATTATTTAATAGCGAAATATATTAACTCTTAAAAATTTAATATAAGATATTCACATCATCCTTGAATATGTGCATTGCAATGAACAGTTACTACATTTTGAGCGACTGCAAAGTAACCTCCTCCGATGGTCACTTAAACAGTTGTTATTTTGGTAAAATGTACGTTCAACATCACACGATGTAATACGTACATATTTGAAGAACGGAAAGTCACTACTTTTTAGTACACCAACTTCAGATGTCTTGTCGTGACCTGATGGTACATCATTTATAATACGAAGTTGTGAATAGGCAGAATTTTTAGCAATAATGTTTCTCAACTTACATTTCACTTTTTCTGAAATTAATGAATTTTTATTTTGGATAACGGTTTGTGATACTTTATCCACTATACGAGGCCTGTCTAAAAAGTATCCGACCTTAATTTTTCCCGCGTAAAGTTGTGATTCTAAGGCGGCGCCACTGTGCATGGTGGAAGGAGGAACCGTAATGCGCATGCTTGAATTTTTTCACCGCATTCGCTTGTGCCAGTCACTGGCTGGTGGTCGCCAAGTAAGGTGCTGTTCTAGTTGTTTGTCGGATTTAGTTTTCTCGCAAGATGACTGAACGAATTGAGCAAAGATACTGCATCAAATTTTGTCAAAAGCTTGGTGATTCTCAAAGTCAAACAATTCGTAAGATTCAGCAGGTGTTTGGGGAAGATGCGATGGGTGTAACACAAATTAAGGAGTGGTTCAACCGATTCAAAGATGGCCGCACATCAGCGGAGAGTGAGCAGCGTTGTGGCAGGCCCCAAACTGCTCGGAGTGCAGCTGTTGTTGAGAGGGTGCGAAATTTGGTCATGGCAGATCGTCGTTTGACCGTGCGGGAGATTGCCGAAGAGGTTGGAGTGAGTAAAGATTCTGCACATGCAATTTTGTGTGATGATTTGAACATGAACCGAGTGGCTGCGAAATTCGTGCCGAAGTTGTTGTCCCCGGAACAAAAAGACCTCCGTCGTGACGTTGCACAGGACCTTCTGGACACCGCCAACACTGATCCTGGGTTTCTGAACACCGTGATAACTGGAGATGAGTCATGGGTGTACGGGTACGACCCAGGAACAAAAAGACAGTCGTCGCAATGGAAGCATCCCGAGTCTCCAAGGCCGAAGAAAGCGCGGCAGGTGCGAAGCAAAATCAAGGTGATGCTGACTGTTTTCTTTGATGTCCGTGGAATTGTGCATCACGAATACGCACCGGAAGGACAAATGGTGACAAAGGAGTACTATCACGATGTTCTCTGGCGACTCCGTGATGCAGTTCGGCGCAAAAGACCAGACATGTGGACGGCGAACAACTGGCACTTGCATCACGACAACGCCCCCGCACATTCATCCCAATTGATACACACTTTCTTGGCCAAACATGGAATTACAACCGTTCACCAACCTCCCTACTCTCCAGACCTGGCTCCTTGCGACTTCTGGTTGTTTCCAAAATTGAAGACACCACTGAAAGGATCCCATTTTGAGAGTAGAGAAGAGATAATGCGGAATGCGACGACGGAGCTGAACACCATTCCAAAAGAAGACTTCCAGAGGTGTTTCCGGCAGTGGAAGGATCGGTGGGCTAAGTGTGTGCAAGCACAAGGAGCCTACTTTGAAGGGGATTAGGGTCCCAACCCCGTCAGGTATTTGAAATATTTTTTCTGGCTAAAGGTCGGATACTTTTTAGACAGACCTCGTATTAAGGGCTTTTAAGAGTTGTAATTTAGACGATTCTAACAGGATGATGCTTTTGGACACGATTTTAAAATTAGAATCAATGAACAGAATATCTTTCAATAGCTGTTCAGAAGGCAATGATTTTACAGCTGCAACAGCGGAACTGTCTGTGCTATCCAATTCATCAATTACTCCATTATTTTTGCCGTAATGTTCTGCATAAGAATTAACAACATCCAACTACGTTTCCCAACGGGTCAAGACTGGCTGCGGGGTAAGGGTATTCCAGGGGCAAGTATTTGGAACAGCAACACTCTCATTGTAGTATGTTTGACTGCACTGAACAAATGTTAAGCTTTGACTATTCCAACAACAGTAATGCAAAAACAAGTGCTTACATAGGTATACATTAGCTGTAGCTGCTCTACCTATTTAAACCGGTCACAACTCTTAACATGAACTGCTTATACTACGAGACCGGGCGGTCGCTCACCTCCTCTATACTACCGTACATCGGCAACCTGATTGCATGCTGCGTGTGGCAATTCAACGAAATCTAGTAATTACGAAACTAAAACAGTAACTGCTATAAGCTAGACTTCTATAACACTATAATAATAATAATAATAATAATAATAATAATAATAATAATAATAATAATAATAATAATAATAATAATAATAATAACTCTGGCAATATTGCAAACCCGAATCGACTTCCGACACACACATTACTAACAGGAAAAGAGTTCTGTTGGGAGCAAGGCGACCAGATGTTTTTTGTTTTGCTTTATTAGTACTCAACGCCCTCAACCATGACAAGCGCTTGAATCCCAACTGTCATTCACCGGCAGAGATAAAATCCGAGATCTGTAAAGATTCAGCAAAGGGAGAGTTGACATTGACGTCACAGCCGAGTAGTATCCGTACAGTAGTCTACGTTTCAGTACACAAGGAGACGTGCAGTGAAAAGGAAATGAAGCTCAATGAATCACATTCATTCTAAGTTTAAGCTGTGTATTACTGAAGTGCAGTGTAATACGACGAAAACGATGCCGAAAACAAAAACCGCAAAAATTAAGCGTTAATAGAAGAATATGGTAGTGAGTAGGCGTACCTTAGAGGAAACGAGGAAAATATTACTTGTATATTATGCAATATAGAAATACAGGTTCACGAAACAAGATTTTTACGTAGACATTGTACATACCAAAAACATATGGCACATATTGGTTTACTATCAGCAAAGGAACAGAGAACTGAAATGCCATCCACGTTATATTCGCTGTCGAATGAACAATCAGAGTTCTTCAGAGACTTAGGTTAGATGTTAATAAATGCAAAAATTCCGTTGCATAAAGTAAAAAATCCTCACTTTAGTGGATTTATTGAAAAATATACAGGGAAGAAGGCTCCATCAGAAACAACTCTGCGTCAAAATTAATTGCCTTTCTGCTACGAAAGAGTTGTTAGTAATATTCGACAAAATATAGCAGATAACAAAATTTGGCTCAGTATAGATGAAACCATCGATGTTATCGGTAGGAACGTGGGAAATGTGCTTATAGGAATTCTCTCACCCAATGACCATGGCAAGAAATATTTACTCACAACAGAGGTACTGGAAAAGATTAACTGTGAAGTTATTATGAATCTGTTTAATAAATCGATGTCTATTCTCTATCCCATGAATGTCAAGCAAAAAAATGTGCTGCTTTTTCAAACCCCCCCCTTTTACTTCCAAATTATATTTTATATGAGACTGCATCACATATTCGACCAATTTATTGCAGGTTCATCACTATACCATGTACAAGACCTGTAGAATTTAAAATAATAAGATCATATGGCGTGCCACAGAAATTGAGTTAGGTTGTCATCCGGTGACAGGTTCGCCATCCCTACCAGAGCAATTGTATCAATATATTATGTTTGCTATACTATAAGAAGCTTATAATATGCTGATATTTCAATCTTTATCTGTCACGATTATTGATGTGTACACGTTTTCTTTTCACTTGCCTATACAACGTAGATCTGTGTTTACGAATTACCTAGCGACGACCTTGAGGTCGCACAGTCAAGAGTTGCCGGAAGTATGTGTGCAGTGTACCTTACGACTCGTCCAACTAAAGTGCGTTCTTTACTTATTACACTCATACTATTACAAAACATACCACAAATAATAATAAAAAAGGATAAGCGATTTTTAATAACAGACCAGCAGTTGATTTAATATTGCAAAGCAAAATAAATAAATGAATTTTATGCAATAAAAGAATTTTGCTTATAAATGTCAGCAGAATGTAGATATCGCATTCTTGATTTTTTCTGAGTTAAATAATCAAGTCAACAACAGATTTATGCAAATATCTCCATTTTTTTTTCAAATTGTCGGTTGGTCTACTATTGCATAACTCCGTCCAATTATTCGTCATAAGGGCTCGAAAGCGCCTCCTTTGGAAAGCTTAAGACATTAAAATGAATATTAATCTCATGAATTTTAAGGTCATTTTATAGAAAATATATTAAATCGCAATATGTCTTCAGTTTAGATAACAGAGAATAAATATTTTTAGCATTCATGTACCTGGGCTGGACTTCCTTGCATACTAGAACGTATAAGGGACAGTCAAGAAAAGCTGGTTCGAGCTACGCGCTCGATCCACATGCGAGCACAAAAGTGTATTGATGCAGAAGGCAGTATATTTAAAAATCTCTGTAAGCACTGCTTTCGACTACAGTAGCACCAGGTACATCATGTAACTGTCAACATAAAGTGTGAATTTTCTGGTTATGGACTTCTAAATGTGATTCAGAGCAGTGAAAGCGTGGCTGTTCTGTAGATTAATATAGCCATAGTTCTGAAGCGGTTCGAAATCAGACTCAGACTCATATCAACTTCTTTTACTTAGTTAGCACTGCTTCAAAAGTATTATTCTAAAGTTACGACCTTTCCTCGCGATTCATTCTCTGCATATAATATTTCATTCGTGTAGCATTTCTATAGCGAAACGGTTTCAATTTACTTAAATTGCAATTACGTACACAGTGGTCGAGAAAATGGCGTAACCGTTTTTATTTCGCAAAGATTTGTGTTGGCGTGTTAGTAACCTTTGTAACCGTGCAATGGGAATAAAAACCGGTATCGCACAACGGAGAAGTTGCGAGCAGCTGTAGAAGATGCCTTCAAGTACGCACGTGGCTCCTATTTATCTATACAAAACATCTGCCTGATTATGACGCAAAATTCACTTGTACTACGACAATGACGGTCTCCATACCGTACCCTTAAACCATGGTTAAGTGTCCATATTAAGCATTCAATAGTAGGGTAACAGTCACTGACATAGCTCAGTCGGTTAAGGCGCTTGCCTGTCAATCCGGAGTTGCACTGGGGTGTGGTTCGATTCCTGCTTGAGCTAATTACCTCGTTGAATTTTTTCTGAGGTTTTCACCAACCGTAAGGCAAAAGTCAGGTAATCTATGGCGAATCCCCGGCTTCATCTCGCCAAATATCATCTCGCTATCATCAATCGCATCCAAGCAAAAATAACCTCATAGCTGATACAGTGTCGTTAAATAACCAAGTTCAAAAGTATCTACAAAATATCGCAAATAAAGGGAGTATTCCCAATTCTCGGCCAATCCGTGGTGCAACGCTCAAATATATCATACTTAGGAATATTAATGTTCAACAATAGACTAATGTCATGCGTAATAAAATCGACTGATTTTTTTTACTAGTATTATTAAGAACTGAGAAGAAACACAAACATCAGGTGTTCAAAGAGTGAAGTTCCAAAACAGCTCCGTTCATTGACAAACTGCTGCAACTTGAAGGATTTGAATAAACAGAAAACACAACATAGTTCTTTTCCTACAATGTCTGGTATTTATTATTTTATCACAATTAACGCAAATAAGAGTCTCATTGCTTCTTAGTAGAAGAAAGTGTTCATCTCTGATGTATCAATGCTTCCTGGTGTTTGAGGTGGGTAGAAGACAATTGCCTGACTGCTAACCAGGGATGAATGCGTTGGCACTGAGAAGCTGAACTGCTCCACTACTCCCTGGGCCGGGGATGCTTTCTGAAAGAGAACAGCTAGTTGGTATTTATTAATAATAATAATAATAATAATAATAATAATAATAATAATAATAATAATAGACAGGAAAGAAGGACAGTCATGTTCTATCATCTATTTCTTAGGCGAAGCAATGATTTATATAGTGGACTGGTAACAATTACGCAGATGTCGGATCTATAAGAATTCTGGTACACTGAACAGCTTAATAACTTTTTCTTACAAAAGGAGACCGAAAGTTAATATAAGGTGAGTGAAAAAATATTTCGTTAATTCAATATACATCGATAAACTTAGGGTTGCCATACGTCCTCGATTGCCCGGACTACACAATTTTACACTGTGTCCGATGGTCCGGGGGCAGTTGAAAGAATTTCGTCGATTATCATCGAAACTTGCAGAATTAAATATTAATTCTGAGTTAAAAGAAATAAAATCAAAGTCACTAATATCCTGTTTGTGAACCGTACTGATGACAATATAAATAAATCAATGTCATTTATTACAAAAAAAGTACATATGGAATACCTTAAACAAATCCATTAAAAACTATTATACAGCGTGTAATAAGGCGCAATGCACACAGAGAAGACGTGGCTCGGACATCGGGCGGAGGCATTATGCCTTTTCGAGTCTCTCATATAAACAAATGTATCAATGCACACAGAGAGGACGGGATGGGGGAGCGCCACTCCGAAGTCTGCGCTACGTCTTTTTTCAGTCACGAGCGACCTTTCAAAGCGACACGTGGCGTCTGACTTCATTACAAAATGTGCTACGATTTTGAATTTAATATTCAATTTTGTGAAGAGATTGAAAAGTATCCACTATTATATGACTTCAATCGCTTAGATTATTGTACAGGACAAAGCATGGCAAAACGATCGCAAGAAAATTAAACGAAACAGGTAAGTTTATTAACAACTTATTATTAGTTTCATTGAACACAAAGCATGAATTAGTGTTTTTTTTAGCAGAAACATCACAAAATGCAAGTGTTTAATCAAACGCAATATCTATCTTGTAATGAGATGAGAGCGCGCTCTTTGAAGTATTTGCAAAGATATTCCCTGATGTATTGCGGAGTTAGCCTTCTTGGTTGTGGTACTTTCACGGAGTTACTTATTATAACATTGTCATTACCAGGTCTTGAAAATGTTTTATCACACTTATGACATTGTGCAACACGCACATTGCTTGGACGATCACATCAACTTTAGAAGAGTGACAACAAATGGAGGTAGTCAGTGCTCTGAATTTCGATGTCGACATACCGAATGTACATTCTATGGATTTTCGTCCTCTAGACAACCTAGTATTAAATATTCTTCGGTCGTCCGTTAATTTATTGTTTCCGAGAAAAAGGTTTCATTACATTTCTTCTAAGTGGGAACGCTTCATCTGCTGCAAAATAATAAGGAATATTTATTTTTCTCCAGGTAGTGGAGCTGATTCAGGTAAATGGAGACGTTCTTGTTGCATAGCTTTCCAAATTGACTACACTGAAATGCCCGTCCATCACTGTTTCGTCCGTATTCACCAATATCCACGTCACAAATAGGCCATCCGCATCTGCCACTTCTAGCAATAGGCCTACTATAGAAAAGAATCCTTTATAGTTCACAAAGACAGAACCTGAATTTGGCGACGCTTTCATTCCAATGTGCTTTTCATCTATACTCCCAGTACAATTCAGTAAATTTTATAGTCTGTACTAGAAACGTTGAGCTATGTCCACACATATCTCTGTAGTAGGTGTAGGCATGAACTCTGGCTGTAATTTGTCCCAAATAACCTGAGAGGTTTCATGCGCAATGTTTCGTATCGTCGACTGTCCTTTGAGAAAACAGAATGATAGTGCTTTAAATGAATATCAAGTCGAATAGTACCTGCAAAGGAACGAAGACTGTTATTTAATTAATTATTAACACATTTTAAAATTTAATAGTTATTGATGTGTCATTCTGGCAAAATAATACTTAAATTAATTTGTCGATCCTTAAGTGAATTTAATTTGTTTTCAGTAAGTGACAGCAAGGAGCGCTGGAAAAATATTAGATGACGGTACTGCAAATATGTATAATAAGAAAAGAGCTCAGCCCTCAGGTTCTAGAGTTAAACCAGTTTAAGGCCCAATTGTATAAAACTCCCTGACTAAAGATCAACTTTGATCGAAGATCGAAAAGTGAACCGAGCTCAGACACTTCTTCTATTGTATAAAACTTTTCTGCGATCAAATTACCTTGCTTCAAATGCAATCTAAGTTCACGTGAAAAGGATTTGGCAACATCGCATAAACAGGTGAAATACGTGATGCGCGGACCATGTTACACAGGTTTGTTCAGTGTTGCCAATCTAGTGACTTTAACTCTTTTTCAACTACAATTTCTTTTAACTTTTATATTTCTTAAATAGGGATTTAGTGACCTTTTTAGCATCCCATAGTGACAAAATTTGATCTTTCTTTGTTGATAATGAGAAATCTAGCGACTTTACAACTACTTTTTGGCGACTTTCCGTATTACATTGTTGGAGACACTGGTTTTTTGTGCTATGTAAATAATGGCGGACAATAAGAAGGTTGGCTGTTCTCCAAGTTGTTATCATGTTATGGTGTTTGATAGTGCTAAACATAATAAAGCTTTATAAAACGACAATTTTCCTTTAGTAATACAGTTAATTGAACATTTATGAATGTACCTGTCATATCCATTAATAATTAATGGTTGTTATAAACATAATATAATTATAGGTTATGTTATTTGATACTGCTGAACACGATAGAGCCTTATAAATATAAGAATGTTTTTGTATTAAGGCAAGAAATTGAAAGAAATATATATAAATGTACCTAACATATCTATTAAAATTAATAATAATGGATATTTTATTTGCACAATCTGTCACTCGTATATTTCAAACAGAAAAGAAATAACTGAACTTGGATCATCTAACTTAATCGGAGAAATTTCTGCAGTCAAAGTTGACTTTAGTTTGAGACAAATTAATCTCAGATTAGACTTTATACAACACAAAATTCCAAGTTCAGCTGAAACAAGGATCAATTTAACCTCTGATCTAAGATTAAATGGTTTATACAATCGGGCCTAAGAGTATTATCTGGCACCACCACACACTTTTTTAAATCTCGCCCTTCCAAAGACAACACAATGGCAAAACAAATGCAAGAGAAACCAAACGACGAAGAGGATAACCATGCAGTCTTCCACGACGACGATAATGATAATGATGAGCATGATCCGTTGCCCCAATCTCTTCTTCCAACAACATCATTTGTTTCTCCTCGGATCGTTCCTCCTAGAAAGTCGTCTCCATCAGTAGCCAGTGATAAGTATAAGAAGAAAAGAACACGAACTTTGAGTGATGTAAATGATACTGCTTGTAACAACTCTGAAGAAAGAAGAAAGATTTTGTTGAACAAGAATGTTACCGAACATGATCCAGATATGGCATTCTTGCAAAGCGTTTTACCAGACATAAAAGCTTGAATTGTCATCAAAAACGGACATTTAAAATGGGAATCCTGCAATTAGCAGAACAAATTATTGAACAAAATACTTCTAACTATTCCACGGACAACTGTACTCTTAGCAGGGAAGTGATCGCTCAATCAAGTCATAAGTTTGGAATCAGTCAACGCAACTCCAACATACTCGTATGCCACTTTATCAACATCGTTTGCAAACATCACTGCTTCAGGTCGGTAAATATAAGAAGCATTGATTTCTATGCGGAAGAATATGACAGAAAATAGTTTCAACTTCAGTGAATTTTTAAGTTATCACGATTAAGATGTGTGAAAGTTTGCTCCTCAGAATACTTTATTGCTTCCTAGGAGTTCAGAGATGCTGCAAAAATATGGTATGAGACTTATAATTTGTAGAAGATGATACATTCTGAAATGTGCAACTTTCTTTTGTCAAAATAATGGAATAAAGTAAAAATAAGTATTAGGCTGATAGTAACATAAAAATATGTCAATTCTTATAGTAGTTAATATAATATTTTGTTTATAAATTTACACCTCTAACCAAACAATTCTAAAAAGTAGGAATTTCACCCATCATCTCCCTTAAATGGGGCTTCCAAGATTTCTTGTATTATGTAATATAAAAACAAAATATTTGGAAATTAAGGGTTTTTTTAACTTATCTCAATGTTATCAAAAATCTCTCCTCTGGAAAAATAGGCTGTCTCCAATGTGTAGCTTTTTTAAGGCTGTCCGTTAATTTGTGTAATATGGTATACATGGGACATTCTATAAAAAGTCTGGCAACTATCCGGATAGATGTTCCATTCTTTCATCACATCGAATATGCCATATTTTCTTCCCTTTTTCAACCACAAAGGGTCCACCCAAAACCTTCTCTGTGTTTGAATATTTGCAAATTGTGAAAGGTCCGGGGTTCGGTCCCAGGTGGAGACAGGATTTTTTCTCGTTGCCAAACTTTCAGATTGGCCCCGAGGTTCACTCAGCCTCCTGTAAAATTGAGTACCGGGTCTTTCCCGGGGGTAAAAAGGCGGTCAGAGCGTGGTGCCGACCACACCACCTCATTCTAGTGCCGAGGTAATGGAAAGCATGGGGCTCTACCTCCATGCCCCCCAAGTGCCTTCATAGCATGTTACGGGGATAGCTTTACGTTTTTACCTTTGTACGACAGCCAGGGCATCCTCATCTTCTGAAGAAGACATTACGAAAGCTGTGCGACGCGCAAGTGTCGCAAGACTTCTGACTCTTCAGTATGCTTTGCTCACGTCATGTCCGCGTCGTGTCTCCGCCAGACTACCGAGCCACGTCCTGACCACGTCTTCTCTATGTGCATTGCGCCTTAGGCGCAACTCACACAGAGAAGACGTGGCTCGGTCATGGGGCGGAGACATGATGACTTTTCGAGTCTCTCCCATGTAAACAAATGTATCAATGCACACAGAGAGGACGGGATAGTGGCACGCGACTTCGAAGTCAGCGCTTCGCCTCTTTCGAGTCACGAGTGGCCCTTGAAAGCGACACGTGCCGTCTGACAGTGAAAGAAAATTCGCGCCGATTTTGAATTTGACATTCAATTTGTGAAGGGATGGTGTAATATTATATATTCTATTTTTTATTTTCAGGTTATTTTACGATTCTTTATACTTTTTAGGTTATTTAGCGTCTGAATGAGATGAAGGTGATAATACCGGTGAAATGAGTCCGGGGTCCAGCACCGATAGTTACCCAGCATTTGTTCATATTGGGTTAAGGGAAAATCCCGTAAAAAACCTCAACCACGTAAATTGTCCCGACCGGGAAACGAACCCGGGCCACCTGGTTTCGCGGGGAGACGCCCTAACCCAGCGTTGTCAGACACAGCCTAAACGGAGCGGAGCGCTCCACTATAACTCGTTGCGTGCTCCGGTGCTTCCACAGACATAAGCAAGTTCACGCTCCGACTAGGCGCCTCTAGCACCACAACCGGTTTCGTAGCTTACAACTCTGACACTACTGCTCTAACCATTAATATGGTATAGAAGCATTGGTGGGACATTAATAAAAATTCTGGAAACGGTCGGGATACATGTTCAATTCTTTCATCACATCTTCTACTCCAAAATATCTGAGAACTCGCTTTGAATATGTTACAACTTTGCGGAATCAACATAAGACTTCATTATCTATTCCTCGTCACCGTACCTCTTTCTATTCATTCTCTTTCTCCATGTCAGTTTGTCCCCAATGGAACTCTTTACCTCTTCATGTCAGGGATTGCCGAACAGTTAATCAATTTAAATTAAGAATTAAAATTACATACTTTTACATGGAATTGATTTGTGAGTGTTAGCCGAATTTGATAGGTTGTTCTATGTATTTGTATAAATTGTCATTTAGGCCTATTATAAAGTGGCAATAGGATATAAATTGTAAATAATTATGTATCATGTTTAGTCAATATTTCATTATACAGTATGTAAGTGCCTTAATGTGCATGGTAACGAATTTATATATATATATATATATATATATATATATATATATATATATATATATATATATATTACTACGTTTTATTGTTTCAATGTATAGGCTGTATTTCACTTCTGGTAGTGTGGAAGAGAAAGTCCCATGGCCTTAACTCTACCAGAATAAAAAATAAATAAATGCGTGCATAAATAAGTGCATAAGTGCATAAATAAATGCATAAATAAATAAATGAATGAATAAATAAATACATGCATGCATAAATAAATAAATAAATAAATAAATAAATAAATAAATAAATAAATAAATAAATAAATAAACTTGCATACATAAATAAATAAAACAAATAAAAATAATTATTAGGTTATTTTACGATGCTGTATCAAGATCTCAGGTTATTTAGCGTCTGAATGATATGAACGTGATAATGCTAGTGAAATGAGTCCGTGGTCCAGCATCGAAAGTTACCCAACATTTGCTCGTATTGAGGGAAAACACCGGAAAAAACGAAACCAGATAACTTGCCCCGAGCGGCATTCGAACTCGGGCCAAATAAAACGAGTTAAATAAGATATGGCATACATTCTTCCTTTTTTCAAACCACTAAGGGTGCACACAAAATCTTATCAGTGTTTTTTAATATTACCAAATTGTACGAGAGCCAGGGCATCCTCATCGTCTGAAGAAGACATTACGAAAGCTGTGCGACGCGCAAGTGTCGCAAGGTTTTTTGACTCTTCAGTATGCTTTGCTCATGTCATGTCCGCGTCGTGTCTCCGCCCGACGTCCTAGCCACGTCCTGTCTACGTCTTCTCTGTGTGAATTGCGCCTAAGGGGTATAAGTGTCATTATTTTAACTGATGATTATTCACGTCATGAGGAAGAAAAATGTCCTCACATTTTTTTTCTAATTGCAATATTTAACTAATTATTAAAGTTTACAATATTAGGCGTTTGACAAAGTTGCTGGATGGGGAGGAGGGAGTTTACAAGTGCACGGTCAGTTCAGGCGGATACAGACATACCGGTACAAAACAGATGCTCTGTTCTAATGCAGGACGGACCGTTGTTTACATAAAACAAACAGCAAATACAAACTTTCAATCTCATTAATAGAACTTTACGGTAAATTTCTATTTTATTTAACAATATTGGTCCATTTTTTATTGTACGTCTAAAAAATAAACAATAATGGTTTACTGCACAAAATCACACGAACTTTTTTTAAATGCAACATTTTAATCTCTTCAGCTTCCATAAAGCAATACTATTTTAAAATAAATTTCTGTTTGTGTGATTTTCGAAACGAGATAAGAGACTTCTAGTTTCTAATATTCGTTGAGAAACCGCTACAAAAATTCGCCGAATAGGTAACCTTCGTTGCGGAAAATATTGACGGTACATATTCTTGCCTCACTTGAATTACGACGACTTTCTCCATAAATTAATAACATATGATATTCCTAAACTGTGAATGACATTGTAACTTATTTATCGAATACTTAGTACCAAACTGTCATCCGCTCGGCAGTAGACATATGGACAGGGAGCTTGAACTCAGCTGACATGTACAGTTTCCCTGGAAAAGGATGAGACGATTGAATATTCCTAAGTCTCAGATGTAAGACACTGCGCATGATCAGAGACCAGAGCACTGATACACAAGATAACGAATATTGAGTTACTTATATTCAGGCTATTTGGTTTGTTACTAGCATCGTCCCGAAATTCACTTCAAAAACTGCAAAAAATATGATAATATTACGTAAATAAAATATAAATATATACATAAATCGTGTAGTTAAATCGACAATGGACCTTCATGACTAGATCGACACTTCGCACAGAAAGAAAAGCTTTCATGTCGTTTCAATAGCTCAGACGGTAAGACTTCTGCGTATTGTGTAGAAGAGTGCGAGTTCGATTCTTAGTCTACACAACGATTTTTTTTGTCTAAATAACGTTGAAATAGCTAAGTAACGTTGAAATAGAGTTTTACAAAGTCCTGAGATTAAGTGTTAATGATCGCAACAATACAAAATTACAAGTTATAATATTATAAACGTTAATCTAATGAATGCATTTATACACACACATATACAATGTAAATGCATATATATTAAAAACTAACAATTAAAATGAAATTTAAAAATATATATAATAATAGACAAACTTTTACAAAGGTTTAGAGTCCTTAGGCTATGTCATTTGTTGAGTAATTATTAGAATATTTTATTAATAGCTTTTCCATATGTGTAAGAAATGCACTCGCACAAAACAATTTTTGTTAAAAGTATGGCTTTGGATTATTTCATTCTCACACCTTCAGTTAATTTTAATTATTTTATCTACGTGTTTGCAATAGTGTTTAATTTAATGTGCATTCAATTTGATTCTTGTTATGATTGAATGAAAAAGCACTGTTGCAGTTATTGACTAATTACATATATTAATACTAATTATTAAATGCATCTGTTAAGTAACCAATTGCAAAATCTTTAATGTTTAAGTTGTCAATAATATTTCTGTACTATATACTATACTACGTTAAAAGAATTTGCAATATATTTGGGATCCTCTACTTTATAATCATTGGTCTTAATGAAAAAATATTTTCTTTCTTAGGATACCTACAAGTTTAAATTTAATAATACTCCGAATAGGTTTAATTGCATTATCTGAATTTTGTACTTTTCTATTCAAATATATTTTATTTCCCTCTTTCATAATTTTTGATAAATTACACTGTACTTCTTGCAGTATTTAAGAACATGAGGATCATTACATTGCAACTCGTTACATATAGATTCTTCTTTTTAATACATGAGATTTTGAAGTCCCTGCGTTATCTACATGTTTTTACTTTTGAATTTTTTCACAACATTGAGTGGAGAACATCTACTGAAATGATTATGAAATTAAGTGAAAAATTCAATACATTTACTCTTAATATCAGTAGTACCAGTTTCATATATGTTTTTCCAAGATTCATTTTGTAGACATAAATGTAAATAATCACTAGATACAGCATTTACGATCCTTTCTTAGTTTTTAAATTAAAGGGATGGCTGCAGAGATAGCAGTTGAAAGCTTGGAACATTCCATAATCTTAACTCGGCTGATATCCCTCGAAACCATATTAGCGAACCAACGCCGAGAAAGCCTCAAATCATACATATTTTGAAATTGTTCAGTGACATTGGAAACACTTAGAATTTGTTTATTATGTTCAGACAAGCCATTGATTATAGGTTCTGTCGAATAGGAATTCAGTCTATTTCTGTGTACAAAAGATTTATCAATGGATGTGCTACTTCAGCTTAGATTTAATTTGATTAGTTTCGCAACAATTGGACTTCCCGTTATATCCTGTTATTTAGATATTTAATTTAGGGTTGATTTATTAACTCTTACTATGCAAGATGCCTCTTATTTCAATATTTCTATATCACGTTAAATAGTCATTGTCTACACTAAAGTATTATCGTCATCCCTCATTTGTTCTCTGCAGTGTAAAAAACTAGTTACCTAGCATATTGAATATACACAAAACTATTAATTAAACTGAGTTACCTAGCATATTGAATATACACAAAACTATTAAGGCTTATTCTGTAAATAATGGTGTAAACCTGCTCGAAATGCTTTAGGATCGAAAATGTATTGATAGTGTAATATTTATTTCATATTTTGCCAAAATGTTCTTCATATTGTGCAGATCTCTACACTCTTTATCTACACTCTTTATCTACAAACTTATGTAGTCTTAACAAGATTTGCTTGCAGACATTTTCCCTTAACGCGGGGACTTCGTGGATGATAAACCGCCCTCAAAAGTTTATCGTTCTAAAGGGCTTCATACACACAGAGACTTAACTGGACAGAAATCTGTACAAACTTAAACCCACAGACAATATTTTCCTCATGTATCGGCGAAAAGTAATGAGACTTTTGGTCTTGGGGTAAGTGTCCAGAGTTCTGCAGCTGCTTGAAGTTTTCTGACTGTCGAGCTCCCCAAATTAAGCGGAGAGAAAAGTAAACATAGAAACAAACGATACTGCTATCAGGTGGTCATGACTTCGTCATTGTTTCATTTTAAGCCAGTTCTCTATACCGAAATGACGGCAAGCTATGAAAGTACAGACTTGAGAAGCTATTCTCAAGCATTTCTATTAATGTTAAATCATTAAGGAAAAGTAGTTCTCGAGTAATCATATTTCTCCACTGATAATTATCGATTTCAATGACCTCTTATGGACTTCTTACTAAACTATAAATTTAGGAGGTAAGTTTGATCCTGTATGGACAATCATCCATTTCAGATATACTTCCCTGACGTAAGTCTGTACAGATAAGCATCCTCTAAACCTAACATCGTAACAGTTCGACCAACGAGGAAAAAGGAATATAAACAGAATAAGTACAAGAGAAAAAAATACGTTAATGGTAAATGTTCAATTTTTAAGTGATAATGTACAATGGTCTCTTAATGATAACTTACCATTTTCTTTTGACTCGCAAGACAGAAGGTACAAACAGGAGATCGCTGAACTCCCAGCACGTTGTGCTCGGGTGAGAAGTCCTGTGAGTGGAAATTAGGTCTTAGGCAAGGCTGATCAACTGGTCCTATAACACAAAGCAAATTTCAATTACATTTTTATTTCCTATTAACCAGGGTCGGCTCTAGATGGGAGTAACAAGTTAGCGCTACCTCCAGAAATTTTATAAGTAAATAATGCGTGTAATAATCAGTGACGACTTACCAATAGGCCTATATAGGGCCTACTTTTCTAAACATAATATGAAATGCCCCTATTATCTGTAGAGGACTTGTATGTCCGTCTGTACTAGCCTTGTTAACTCTGTGTCTGCTAAGGGACTCGAAGGCTAGAGGGGCAGGTGCGGGGAGGAACTCTGGAGGCGTGCCTTTGCTTAAGGTTATATACTGTATATGTATACCTTACGGCCTTAACTCTGCCAGCTAAAATAAATCATTATTATTATTATTATTATTATAATTATTATTATTATTATTATTATTATTATTATTATTATTATTATTATTATTATTATTATTATTATTATATATTTTATTTCAAGGAGTGCAGTTCGGTGGCTCCTTTGAACACCCACTTACAGATTTATGACTTCCTACACAAAAATTCCATCCTGTCCCCTCGTCCCAACATTGCACAGTTGCCACAATCCTGGTGACCTTCGAAATTACGCAGTGAAAGTGACGGGATTCTTGAAATTCGGAAAAGATGCGGCAACTCTGCCTCCACGTGGATTTGACGGGCACCTGTCAATTCTTCTGAACGAGGGTTGTGATTTGTTACTAACAAGAGAAGACAAGATTTCCGTCACAGTAAGGAAGATATTTATTTATGACACTTATTTATTTTTTTCACAACTCCGTGCTACAGTATTGGTGTTGAGTTGACAACACTGGACTGCAAGTGCAAATAAACTGAAGAAGGTTCAAAATTGTGAGTAGTGGGGGAGAGAAAGGGAGAGAGATGAAAAAGAGAGAGATAGGAATGCAGGGAGGGAAATGAATTACCGAGGCTGAGAAGGAATTGGGGTTCAGTTCGCATATCTTACGGGGGCACAGATCCGTTGGTCCCACTATACAAGTGCAGTTATAGCAGGTGTCAATCCTTCAAGTGATAGGAACGAAACATTTAAGAAAAAGCTAAACACAGAAATTGTGAAAGAAATTTTGATATCTTCCCAACCTAGTGATGTAAATGATAACTCCGACAAAAATGAAGTGCGTTTTGCAGAAAACGCTCTCGAAACGCTTCAAAGAAATTATAATGATCTATTACAGGAAAATAAAAATCTTAGGGACAAAATAAAGAAATTAGAAAGCGACTTAGACTCTTTATCTGCCCGTTATTCGGAACTGAACAATATGATGAACCTAAAACAAGACGATTTTAATAATAGAATGAAAGAAACACTTTCAGACTTCCTTTTAGAAAATCAATTAGAAATAGTAACAAAGAAGAAAAGCAAAGCAAGGTGGTCGGATGAAGAAATTTCCAAGGCCTTTACATTACGATATTTTAGTTTAAGAGCATATAGATATGTAAGAGAAAAACTGAAATATCCCTTGCCAGGAATTTCTACCTTGCAACGTTGGGCAGCAAATTTGTGTTTGACAGACGGGCTTCTCAAAAATGTGATAGAGATTATGCATATCACAAGTGCAACTAACAGCACCCGCGACCGTGTCACAGTGTTATCATTCGATGAAATGAAAGTCACATCTCTCCACGAATATGACAGAAAAGAAGACAAAATCATGGGGCCTCATAATTATATGCAAATAATAATGGCCAGAGGCCTGTTAAGTAATTGGAAACAACCAGTTTATATAGGATTTGATAAGAAGGTAACAAAAGCCTTACTGAATGAAATCATAACTGTATTGCATGAAGTCAATTACAGTGTAGTTGCCTGTGTCTCGGATTGTGGGGGAGGAAACATGGGGCTATGGAAAGAGCTAGATATCAGCACAGAAAAAAACATATTGTTTTCATCCTGTCACTGAAGACAGAATTTTCTTTTTCGCTGATGCTCCTCACCTACTTAAATTAGTAAGGAATTAGTTTATCGATACAGGCTTTTGTCTGGATGATGGAACAATTTATTTCAAAAGAGCCAGTAGTTGACCTCATTAGGAAAACGAATTCTGAAATCAACAGCTGTCATAAGCTCAATTCCCATCATTTGACTTGCGAAAGGGTACAACGACAGAATGTGGATTTAGCTACTCAATTATTTTCATATGACACGGCAGTGGCATTAAATAGATATTTGCCTGGGGACAACCATCAGCTAGCAATAAATGTCGGGAACTTCATTCAATTAATAAACCACTGGTTTAGCATTATGAATACCTACTACCCCATAGCACAAATGCCACTATCACAACCATATGGCAGGAACCTAGAGGCCCAGGATGAGGTCTTGAAAAATACAACTAACACTATATCTGGAATGAGATGCTTAAATAAGCGTACAGCACAGATATTTCAGAAAGGCATATTAATTTCAATAAACTCATTAATGTCATTATACGCAAGTCTTAAGGAAAAGTATGACATTATCTACATTCTTACATATCGACTAAACCAAAACTGTCTAGAGAATTTATTTTCTCAGATACGTACACGAGGCGGGCTCCATGACCACCCTTCACCCTTGAATGCCGTATATAGAATTCGTATGATTTTACTGGGTAAGAATCCTGGCATTGTACAGAAGAATACGAACACACTTCATGATGCTAATTCAGACTTAAGTGAAGAATATTTACTTTCAAGAGTTCTGAAAGAAGCAAACATTGAAAGCAATGTATTTTTTGGCGATCTACCAGGTGGAGAGGAAGAAATGGAGACAGAAAATCCGGACAATTCTTTGGATATTTCAGAACCATCAACCAGCCGTGCCGGTACTAATATTTCAGAAAGCGATGGACTGCAATATATCGCTGGATACTTGGCAAAGAAACATTTAGATAAATTTCCAGAACTGGGTCTTCACACATACAAGGCAGCAAATAATTTTCACTCCTACAGCATGCCTTCATGGGTCAGGAGTTTATCATTTGGCGGCTTAGTTGAACCATCAGATAACTGGTTAAAACAATGTGAAGAAATGGATATGCTATTTTGCAAGTTTCATGGTGATTCTTTCAAATCAAGCAGGAACATTGTAATGAAAACAGTTAATTTCCTTTCTTCGAACAAGCCAAATATTCCTTCTGTATTAGTGCGGAGCTTCGCCAGACAACGAATATTCATTAGAATCTGTTATCTGAACAAGGTTATGAAGGACAGAATCTCCACTACTTCTACGAAGAGAAAATTTGATGGTGATTCAGGAAGAAAAATAAATAAGAAAATTAAGAAAATTATTGGATAAAATTCTTGTTGTAATAGAAAATGAAATTATTGTAATGTTGTATCCTTTTTATGTTGTATATAATATTTTAAAAGGACTGTTTATTGTGTTAACATTGAACACTTAGAAGCATTATATCGGTACTACAGTATTTCGCTCACCAGAACTAGGAAGCGTAGCAAAACAAAACTCAGTGAAAATGAGTTTTTATAGTGCCTCGGCTGACTTCAGTGAAAAATCTCAGCAGAAGGAATCATTTGGTAAGTGATTTGAACGTACAAAGTATGTTTAGTTGCATGTTAATTGTTATTATCGTCATGCGAATTGAAGTTCAATACACTTCAGCCGAGAAAATTCAAACGCAGCATACTGGGTGACGTTTTCCCGCCAACGCTCTCATTGGTCAAAAATTATGACACACACACACACACACACACACATATATATATATATATATATATATATATATATATATATATATATATATATATAACCTTAGCCTTTGCTAGCAAACAGTTTATGACTTATATACACAATGAGTTCTCGCCTTGAAATCACTACCTTCTGGATCGTATTGATATATGTACGTTATACCGCGTTTTATGCTTCGGGTGTGTATGAGTTTCTCTTATCTTGTTTTTTTTGTTTTTTACTTGGTTACTTAACGACGCTGTATCAACTGCGAGGTTATTGGTGATAGTGAGATGGTATTTGGCGAGATGAGGCCGAGGGTTCGCCATAGATTACCTGACATTTGCCTTACTGTTGAGAAAAACCTCGGAAAAAACTCAACCAGGTAATTAGCCCAAGCGGGAATCGAACCCGCGTCCGAGCGCAACTCTGATCGGCAGGCAAGCGCCTTAGTCGACTGAGCTACACCGGTGGCTTCTTGTCTTGTTAAAAGTGATAATTATAAGAGAGTAAGTAATTGCTAGTGTACAGAAATTAATTCCATTAGTAGTTTACAATCGCAACCATTTCTTTTAGGTCATTAGAGGTGAAAATAGAGAAATAAAAATACTTGGTAGACCAACATCTGCTATTAAGCTTTCGCAAACAATTTCTACGAAGGGTAGGACTTTTAACAGAATTTTTAATGCTAATATGTTCGAAAAACATGACTGGTTATGCAGCTGTGATGTCAAGAATGCTTATTTTGTTTTCTGTGTGTATTATTTAGTGACGAAGAAGTGCGGTCTGAAACAGGAATGATTGATGTGCGTCATCTAAATGAAAGAGTTAAGAAACATGAGTCATCGTCAACCCACGTAAAAAATGTCCTTAGTTTAGCCCTCATGGGAAATGTAAATATTACTGCTCAGTTGGACGGTGTCTATAGAAGAAACATTGAACTTCACAATCGGAAAGTAGCCAATAATATATACGCGCTAAATACCATCATCAATTGTATTAGATTCTGTGTCTCCTTTGAATTAGCACTGAGAGGTCACGACGAAATGGATTCGTCTTCTAATCCAAGCATAGAGGAAGGTTGCCTATATTGGACCAGTTTTTTGTTTTTTAATCCCATGTCTTTAATAATGATTAAATTAAATCAAAATATGTTCTAGTACATTCTACATTCTATGTACTTTCATCCTATAGTGTTATATTTTAAATTACACAATTCCTAATAAATATAAAAAGGTAAAACCAAAATCATGGAAATGGTCCAAATTGGGAAACCGGTTGCCTAATTTGGACTCATAGTGTCCCAATTTGGACCTCGCAAAAATACATTAGTAATAGTAAACAAATAAGTAGAAGAAGGGTATTTATTATAAATATCTTTAATTCACCAAATTTTACGTTAAAAATGTATCAGCTATTAACATTTGGCGAAAGAAGTTACACAATTCTCTGAAGGTTGATGAGAAATTAAAGAAAAACAAGATAAATTAATTACAGAAACACTATTGCATTCAAGCTGATTGTTACAGTCATAATATTTCTCTTTGTACTGAAGTAGTTTTATATTAGTTGCTTGTCTCGGTTACATAGCCTATTTCAAAATTAGAGGAAGACTCATAGGAAAAAAAAAAATGCAAAATGTTACATAGAATTGGAAAGTCCCTGTGAATAAGGAAACGTAGACATAAAAAATAAAAAGCTGACATGATTTCCTCTTGCGTTTGAAAGTCACCAGTGACAGTATAAAGAACCCTGCCGCATTGACAACACAGACTACTGTGGTGTTTACACCTCTTTCATCACTTACGGTTCCAACTTGGTGTTTCTCTTTCTGAGCTATAACTTTCTGTTGCCTCTTTTGCACCGTTGTATATCCAGATTCGTCAACTTTGAACACAGTATTTGCTGTGATACCATTCTCATCGACAGTTTTTTTTTCAGCAGGTCGGAAAACTGGATAACACTGTCCCTATTGAACTCCTTAGCTCGGGCCATTTATGCTCCTTCTGGGTGACGGAAAGAAAGTTTTGAGTTTCGCTTCATAGAAGCACAGAACCACTTCTTTCCGGTCATTTTTTCTTCTTGTTAAAAGTGTAGGGAACATAATATTTTCCTGCGATATCAAAAGCAAGCTTATGTATATCTTTGATTGTCAACCCATAAAACCTTTCTTCAAACAAGAGAATGTGGTCGGCAATAATTTTTTCCATATCTCAATTGAAGGTTGCTTGCCTTCCGAAGTACTTCATTGGAAAACGTTTTTGCAATCAGCATATATCTTTGCTGTAGTCTATGGCACTCCATATACGCGAGCACACTCGTTGAGTCCATAGTCGCCATTCCTTTATGCTGCTACCGCCATCTTCAAAGCATCATTTCATTTCCGGTAAGTTCCCCTTTTTGACATCTTGGAAACATAAAGACACAGAATCCCCCAATATGCTACTTTTTCTTTAACGTTGACCATAATATAATGCTTTATATTCATGTTGAAAAAAAATACTAACAGTTTCCTAAATTGGACCAGTCCAATCCAGGCAACGCGCAGAGGTCCAACCTAGGCAACTTGTTCACTTATGCAAATATACATCACTAAACAAACACATGAAATTAAAAACTAGTTTTAAAACACGCAGATAGTAGCCAATGAAAAATACTTGTAATGTATAGTATAGAAATTGTTATTTCTTACTCCTACTTTATATAGAAGCTTAAGTTAATCCGTAGCGTAAAAATTGTAAGCGAAAACACCAAAACACGTTAACGGCAATCCTATTCGCTAATATGGCTGCAACTCACTGAACTTCAAGATGAGTACCTCAGGCAGCGTCAGCAAGCAGTGGTGCCAAATGAAATGTTTGAAATACTTCTATATATGGAAATACAACTGCGGTCCAATTTAGGCAACGGTCCAAATTCGGCAACGGTCCAAATTCGGCAACGGTCCAAATTCGGCAACTCTCCCCTATTTCGTGGTCTCATAAATATTCAGTGCTGAGCTAGACAACGCTCTAAAGACCCACCTAGAAAATTCAACGGTTTTCGAGGGGACGTCAAAAACCAATCAAAACGAACTTTTGGCCTTTATGCTAGAAGTCTGTCACGAAGAGATTTCAGGACAGATAAAAGCTACGGACTTTCTAGCTATTATTGCAGGTGAAACAAGTGATGTCTCCAACAAATTTCAGATATATGCACAACAACAAACCTGTTGAAAGATTCTGGGACTTCATTGTTCCTACTGGTCATGATGCACCGTCTTTGGCTGAAAGCATAACACATGAGCTTGATCGTCATTTAGGAGTTTGTCTCAGAAAACTGATCGCTCAAACATATGATGGTGCTTAAGTCATGAGTGGTTCATTACGTGGTGTTCAAGCATTGGTCAAGCAAACTTATCCAGACGCAGCTTATGTTCATTGCTTTGTGCATCAGCTTAATTTGATCATGAAAAATGCCGCATCAGCGAATTGCAATGTGAAAATATTTTTTGCTAATCTTCAGGGCCTCTGTACATTTTTCTTATGTTCTCCACAGCGCACAGCAGTTTTAGATGAAGTAATGAAAAAAAACGACTACCAAGATCTGTTCCAACTAGATGAAACTTTCAATCAAGGAGTGTGAATACCGTATATGAATACAGAGATTATCTTATTGACTGTATGAGGGCAATAATTCAGGATGAAAATACATTATCAAACCCTTCTACCATTTCACAAGCCTTGGTTTCCAAGACATTTTCAAGAACGGAAATTTTGTATTCTAGCTTTCATTTTTTCTTCGAATAATACCTCATATTGACATTCTTTTCAATCAAGTTCAGAAGAGAACTTGTGAGCCATCATATCTCCATAAACAAATCCAAGCATTTAAGCATGTAGTTTCTAGCATCCGGGACAGTGCGAAAGTTTCTTTTGTGCAGGAGAGTACAATGAAAAAAGGAGGATTGAAGATAACTCGGAAACAAAAAATCAGGAGGCCAAAGAAATCTGTGATATTATAGTACAACAAACTAAAATTCGTTTTGAATTCAAAGGTCATCTTTCAGCAGCTATGCTATTTCTACCTGACAGATTTTCAGAATATAATACTGCTTTTCCTGAAAATCATCTACAAGCAGCATACAGGAATTATAACTTCTTGGACATGAAGAAACTCCGTACCGAATTAGCTGCTATATACGAAAGAGAAGAATTTAGGAAAATTACGGGTGCGATTGTCCATGTTTGACTTCATAAATGACAATAACTTAAATGAAGCATTTAGTGAAAGCGTAAAACTCCTAAGTACTGCTCACCATTTCCATGACACATCCGAGGCAGAACGAAGTTTCTCTACTCTGAAGAGAATAATAACATTTCAGCGCAACACAGTAACGCAGGAAAGACTTTCGGCCCTTGCCATGCTTTGTGTGGAACGAGACCTTATTATGCAAATATCTGATTTCAATCAAAGAGATATTGACAAATTTGCTGCCAGCAAGGATAGGAGAATGGATTTTCTCTTCAAATAGGTGTCATATAGATCTAAGTCTACTTTTGTTAAAGTAAAGTAATTAAGATATTTACCAAATCAAACTGCATGGTGCTCGACAACCACTTAGCGTAGTTGTAGTCAGGAACGTATTTAAGGGGGTCCGGACTCCCCAAGTGTATTGGAATTTCAATAAATGAATAAATAAAAAATAAATAAATAAATAAACTAATAAATTAATTAATCTATACTAATAATAAATCTGTAGCCGAAATTTTTCTGGTAATTTTCGATTTTCCAAAAATAATTGGTCCTAACATATATAATTAACCGCCCTGAAACCGAAAATCGCTTTTTTGAAATTTTTGTTTTTATGTCTGTCTGTCTGGATGTTTGTTACCTTTTCAAGCGATAATGGCTGAACCGATTTATATGACAATTGGAATATAAATTAAGTTCGTTGTAACTTAGAATTTAGGCTATACGGCATTTAAAATATTTTATTTAAAAGGGGGATTATAAGGGGGGTTTGAATTAAATAAATCGAAATATCTCCCTTATTATTAATTTTCATGAAAAATATTACATAACAAAAGTTTCTTTAAAAATAATTTCCGATAAGTTTTATTCTATACAAAATTTTGATAGGATTGATATTTAATGAGATAAATGAGTTTCAAAATTACAATAACAACACCATCTAAGGCAGTGTAATGAAATAAAAAACAAATGACTTCGTCTATAAGGGGCTTTGGACAATAACAATCGAAAGCTATGAAACATAGCCTACAGAGAATGTTTCTGTGTTTGTATGAAGTACTATCGGAAGCTAAATTAACCGATTTGTATAATTAATTATTAATTCACCATTGGAAAGTGTAGTTTCTCTAGATGGACATAATGCTATAATGTTATTACAGTACCTAATTTCTGAGTGAATCGAGGACAGGTAAGATTAAAATAGATTCTTATGCACAGAAAACTTGATAGGCTATTCTGTACATTCGTTTCCTATATTTCCTAAACTAATTTTTATGACCAAATGAGTGGTCTCTGGAACAAAATGATCGCATTTTAATTTTTTTAATTCAATTTAAATTAAGTAACATAATAAACGATTTATCCTTCTATCAAATACGAATGTTCCCTGGATCAAATGTCCTATTTTAATTATGTAATTACTTTATATTTATTTCTAATGGGTGCAGCGGAGCGCACGGGCACGGCTAGTAAATAAATAAATCTATACTAATAATAAATCTGTAGCCAAAATTTTTCTGGCAATTTTCGATTTTCCAAAAATAATTGGTGTTAACATGTATAATTAACCATCCTGAAACCAAAAATCGCTTTTTTGAAATGTTTGTTTGTATGTCTGTCTGTCTGTCTCTCTGGATGTTTGTTACCTTTTCAAGCGATAATGGCTGAACTGATTTATATGAAAATTGGAATATAAATTAAGTTCGTTGTAACTTAGATTTTAGACTATATGGCATTCAAAATACTTTATTTAAAAAAGGGGTTATAAGGGGGCTTGAATTAAATAAATCGAAATATTTCCCTTATTATTAATTTTCGTGAAAAATATTACATAAAAAAGTTTTTTAAAAATTCATTTCCGATAAGTTTTATTCTATGCAAAAGTTTGATGAGACTGATATTTCATGAGATAAATGAGTTTTAAAATTTGTATAACAACGCCATCTAAGGCGCTGTAATGAAATAAAAAACAAATGACTTCATTTATAAGGGGCCTTGGACAACAACAAACGAAAGCTATTAAACATAGCCTACAGAGAATTTTTCTGTGTTTGTATGAAGTAGTATCGATTAAAGGATATGTTGTTGTTATTGTTGTTGTTTTCTAATACCAGGCGTTTGACAATAAAGTCATTTGACCTCTTGCACTCGAATATTTTTCAAAGATATTATCATGACCAGCCACTGAAGCACAGATTCTGAGGTGTTCCGAATCCATTTCTTGGTTTGAGTTGCACAATGGGCAGTTAGGGGACTGATATATTCCAATTCTATGCAGGTGTTTAGCCAAACAATCATGGCCTGTTGCCAATCTAAATGCAGCTACAGACGATTTTCGTGGTAAATCGGGAATTAACTGTGGATTTTGATGCAGAGAGTTCCATTTTTTCCCTTGGGATTGTGTTATCAAATTTTGTTTGTTGAAGTCTAAGTATGTAGAGATTTAATAAATCTTTTCACAGAGTAATACGTAGATTTAGTAACAGGTCTGTAAGTAGCAGTGCTGCCCTTCTTTGCTAAAGCATCCGCATTCTCGTTTTCCAGGATTACACAATGGGATGGTATCCATTGGAATACGATTCTTTTATTGAGTGATATTAATTGAGAGAGCATTTTAGTTATTTCTGCTGTTTGAGATGAAGGTGTGTGTTTAGAGACTATTGATAGAATAGCTGCTTTGGAGTCTGACAATATAACTGCATTCCTAAATTTATTGATGTGGCATAGAAGATTCCTGAGACTTTCATTTATTGCAATGATTTCACCATCAAAACTTGTTGTTCCATATTCAAGAGATCTATAAAGTGAGAAGAGACAGCACGTAACACCTGCACCGGCACCTTGTTCTCTGGAGATCAAGGATCCGTCAGTGTATAAACGAAGCCAGTTTTGTGGAGGGTACCTAATATTAATTGTCTCTAAAGACAATTGTTTGAGTATTTCAGTGTTTACTTCTGATTTCAGTATTTCTTCTGTTAAATTTAGATTATATTCTATATTTAATAGAGTTAAAGGGTTTGGTTTAATTTGTAAGTTTTCTTTCAAATTCAGGATATTGATTTTCTGTTTTAATTCTTGAACAATGGATATGAATGTTTTTTTAGTTTTCAATCTAAAAAGAGGACTGTATGAATGCCAATTGTTTCCTGGTAATCTGATAAGTTTTTAATATAGAATCAGTGCTTTTTCTTCTATTGTCATTTTGATGCTGTTAATATTAGTGAGGAATCTCATAGAATCTATTGGAGTTGTTTTGATTCCACCAGTAATGAGACTGAGAGCTTGGTTTTGAACATATTCTATGTCGTTTATGAAAGGTGAAGTAATTAAAATTTCTCCGCAGTATGTCAGCACTGACTGTATAAACATTTTGTATGTAGTGTTCAAAGTATTCCTAGAGCATCCCCATTTCTTTCCTGCTAGTCTTTTTAGAAGGGAGAATCTTTTACGAGCTTTTTCAGAAATGTATTTCAAATGGTTGCTCCATGTTAACTTACTATCGAAAATAACTCCAAGATATTTGGATTCATAAGTCCTAGGAAGGTGTAGGCCATTGTATTGGATATTGAATTCTCTTTCTTTTTTACCGAGTGAAAATATTTGGTAGTTACTTTTGCTTAAATTGAGTGTCATCAAATTTGATGTATTCCATTCATGTAGTTGATTTAGAGCTTTAAGAGCAGAATTTTGAATTTTGTCTCTATGTCTGTAAGATCCGGAAGTCCACAAAACTAAAGGATAAAAGGATATACAAGACTTTTAAAATAACAATATACTACATTTTCACAGCCGCCTTAGATTATAGCGTTGTTGTTCCTGCAATAACTCCTATGTGCAAAATATAAAATTTTTGAGTAGGAAGAAAAAATCACATTTATTCATTCCATGGAAATGGTACATAGGAGATCATGAATTCTTACATTTCCGAAAGAAAGAAATATAATTACATATCACTATATATGCTGTATCACTATTTAAGTTATTTGAAGGGTTCAGAACCATAGTGGGCCAAGCTCCATTTACTGAAGACGTAGAAGACAAGGGTTAAAATTAAGTTATTACCATAATTCAATGGAAACATATAGGAAGTAATAATAAGTTTACACATTAAAACTAAATGATATGTCAATCTTCATTAAACTATGGTTGCATCTAATAACAAATAAGAAACATGTTAAAGGAATTGTCATTGCACCAAATGAGTGATATCTGGACCAAAATGATTTCATTTTAATTATTTAAATACAATTTATAAATTAAGTAATATATTAAACGATTTATCCTTCTATCAAACACGAATGTTCCCTGGATCAAATCTCCTATTTTAATTATGTAATTACTTTATATTTATTTCCAACGGCTGCAGCGGAGCGCACAGGTACGGCTAGTAAATAAATTATAAATAAAACAAAATAAAAAGAAAACCAATTTTCAGAAATAAAGTGAAAGAACTTATTCAAGCTTCCCATCTGCCAATCCTGCTCACATCAGTCATGCAATTTCACGGGTTGTGCGCGAAACAAAACAGCAATAAAAGACAAAGTTTCCACTCTTTCTGGCTGGCATCCTTCCTTTTAAAACTTCCTGACAATAACACCCCTACATTGCAATGCATACGACTTCTTTTCCTCAGCAGCTTCTTGTTCTAGCTTAAGAACGTGGTGCCACGTGACAATAAGTTGTGAAGTTGTTTTCGTGCTGTTTTAGTTAATAATAATTTTAAAAGTGGTTCTGAAAATATGAAGAGGAACACCAAAATTGGCCAAGACTAGTGCTTTCAATGACGCAGAATCTCTAGAAGTTAATTCTGTCGGTGAAATGTGTCGTGATATAGTTAATTAGGAATTGAGTAGTTCTGCACAGCATACTCGTACCGGTAGTGACATTGGCCTGTTGGTGAAAGAAACGAAGTGTATTAACATTTTTAGAGATGTTAATGTTGGGTATGAAACCCTGACAATTGATATAAAACCTGATAGCTCATATGTATTTCCTGTACGTCTGCATGGGTCTAAAAGACTTAAATTTCAAAATAAGTGGCTGGATAGGTGGAGGTGGCTAACATGTTCAAAAGCGCAAGATGGTGCTTATTGCCGTTATTATGTTCTGTTCTGTAAGCAAGGCGTAGGTTAAGGTGGTCATCAGAACTTGGGCTGTATGATGACAAAGCCATTTTGGAAGAATGCGTTAGAAGCATTTAATAATCGCCAGGCAACTGCTTATCATAAAGACTGTGTCCAATCAGTTGAGCGATTTATGGCAATTAATGACAAGGAAGAGGATGTAGCATCTCAGATCAATAGTCACAGGTGAAAAGAAATTCAGGAAAATGGAGAAACTCTTCTCTCAATAATAAAAACAATAATATTTTGTGGAGAACACGAATTGCTTTTGAAAGGCGATGCAGATAGTGATCTCTTTTTTTTTTACTAGGTTATTTTATAACGCTTTATCAACAGCTTAGGTTATTTAGCATCTGAATGAGATGACGGTGATAATGCCGGTGAAATGAGTCCGGGGTCCAGTACCGAAAGTTACCCAGCAATTCATATTAGGTTGAGGGAAAACCCCGGAAAAAACCTCAACCCGACCGGGAATCGAACCTGGTCTCGCGGCCAGACGTGCTAGCCGTTACTCCACAGGTGTGGAGGATAGTGGTCTCTTAAAATTTTCAAAATCTGAGAAGAAAGAACATTTCGCTCTCGTTTACATTTCCGTTTGGTGACAAAACTTTAGAAAATCATGTGGCTAATGTGAAAAAAAAATCCACTTACATAAGCCATATAATTCAAAATGTTCTGGATATATGCGGGAAAATAATACGAAGAAATCTTATCAGTGATGTAAATGAAGCTAAATGTTTTAGCATCATTGCAGATGAAACTTTAGATATTTCAGGAACGGAGCAGTTCTCTATTTGTGTACGATATGTCAACTTCAGGTATTTGCTGAGAGAAGATTTCTTACGTTTCGTAGGCCTACCTATATATTATGACCTCAGTGGTAAAAACATTGCTCAGACAGTAACAGAAGAGTGCATCAACTTCGGTTTAGATATGAGCAACCTGGTGGGACAAGGGTATGGTGGTGCGTCATCTATGGCTGGAAAATTCAATGGAGTTGAAGCTAAAGCAGGGACGTTGCTAGGGTGTGCGAAAGGGTGAGTAAGTACCCCATAAAATATCGAAGTAGCTCTTTCCGCACCCCAAAGGGCATTTAAAGCCGTGATTTGGGGAATTTACTTAAAAAAATACTATGCATAAGTTATTTTGAAGAACAAAAACATATTCCTGTAAGAGTGTAAAACAAATTTGATTAGACGCGAGAAATAAAAACGAGCCATTATTCAAACTGTACATAACATCTGACATTTTACACGATTCACAGTTAAACGCAAATCAACGGTAATCTTGTTTTTATTCCATCACTAACTAACGTTACATCTGCTTGAACATCGTTCGCATTAATATGTATTGGTGCAATGCAGTTGACTCGACAATGAACATTCCCGGATGTCAAGACTCATTATTGGTAAGCCTATAAGCTATATTAATTATTTTTCAATATATTTAACATTTTTATTAAATGAAATTAACATGATTATAATCTATGTAGAACAACAAAACTATTTGTGAAGTTTCAGGAAGATTGAATGAATTTGAATTTTCATATGACGTCATATTAGCTGTGTTACGAACTGAGCGCGTATCACGACAATAATGTATTATAAAATCGGTCTCATGCTTAACATTCGGCAGGTCTTTGAGCGGCCTCGTGCGTAACATTCGGCAGGTCTTTGAAATTTAATTGTATTATTGTTTTGAATTTCTTGTGTCGCCGCTCCAATCACTCGCCTCAATTTCACTGTTGCAACCAATAAGCTATTTCCATTATAAAATGACACCTACTTGTCTAATTCACTTGGACTAAAACCGAGGTTGCAATGTTTTGCGAAATAAATAATTAGTTTGCTCCAGACTAGTGTCCCGATGTGAAATGCGAACATGTGGAGGCCATGGGAAATAAATAGTGCGTCAAGTAGTGTTAATGTTTCAAATAATGTTAATAATAATAATAATAATAATAATAATAATAATAATAATAATAATAACAACAATAATGCTCTCAGTGCGAGTGAATTTGTCAGTGAACAGAGCTCTAGCAGCAGGCAGATCACAGGTGTATTGAACAAACAGTCTCAGCGAATTATATGCAACGTAGCCTATATGAATATATTAAAAATTCTCTGCCATAAAAGGGACCAATAGTTGAAACTGCAAAGCCGGTAGGACTGAGTAGACAAAATGTCATTAAGAAGAGGGCCTAAAACACCTCAGAAAAGCGCAACAAAATGCAGAAATTGAGGAAAAAATCGATAATTTTACTTGCGATATAGTTCGTAGGGAAGTGCCTCTGGGATAGGGACCTTGCATTTTATCGATGGCGTCATGGATCACCAACAGTATATAAACATACTGAAGACCAATCTTCATACATCTGCAGAGAAAATGGGGATTAGACAAGATGTTGTATTTAAGCAAGATAATGACTCCAAGCACACCGCTTTCAATACGCGCTTATGGATTCTGCATAACAGGCCAAAGTATAAAGAAATGCTTGCACAGTCTCCGGACATTAACCCCATTGAGTATTTATGGGAACATCGGAAAATAAGAATTTGTTCAAGGCAAATTTGCAGCAAGCAAAACCTGAAATACGGTTTAGAAGAAGAATTGAGAAATATCCCTGTTTCAGTAACTTAAAGTTAGTCGAGTCGATGCCACGCCGTTTGGAAGCCATCTTGAAATCCAAAGGGCTTCCTGCAAAGTATTGAACTCCGAAAATAGAGACAAAAATAGCCATAATAAGGAACTGTATCAATATTTTTTGTTCGTTGATTTTTGTTATTAATGTATAAATTATTTTTACGTGTTATTTATTGTGTTAAAACAGAGGAAACTGCGTTTATTTGACTTTGTAGAGTACAATTTATAGGTGCATATTTTTGTTATTGTATAATATAGTAAATAACTAATTACATATATTAATTACGTCTATCTGTAATATTGTTCAGTGTATCATTACTATCTACACTCACTGTATAATACTGTTTAGAGTTTAGACAATTATCTCAGAATTTTCGAATTTAAATACAAACATTAATTAAACTAATAAAGGTAATTAACTTAATCTACCTTTTCCAAAAAGTAAAAAACAAACATTATAACACTTCATCAGAGTATCTGATATTCAATTATTTTCATGTTGGCTACATTCCTGCACATTCTCAAGTCGTTCTGTTATTTCGATGAAGAATTTGCCTGAAAATCCGATATCTAGTAATAAGATATTTTTATATTTCCAAACATTTTCTTTCTTCATGATGCAGTAGCACATATTTTGTGGTCTTCAAGGACCCCAGTATTTTTACAAAAAATACTGTGGTTATAAATTATCACTTCATTACATTCATTAAGGAGTTACTTATAGTTCGACTAATGTTAAACCAGAAAAAGATTTGTCACGCTTATAATGGCTATCAAATAATAATACATAGGCCTACATCTTACGAGTGAATTATACGTTTCTATAGGAGAAAGACGTTTGATGAACAATGATAAAAACATGATGAAGAAATCTAACTTTGAAAATGGCCAAGGAAACTAGAGAATATTGAAGGCGCCCGTGCATTACAACTGCAAAGTGTACGGCTAGGATTGACTACAAGAACAAACTATTGTATGTCAGAGATGCGACTCATTAAAGATACTATGCTGAGATTTTTAATCAATTTGAAAAGAAATAATAAACATTTTCTTGTTATTTGAAAGCGTAAGTGGTGCTTGCAGCTGTTAAATGTACACCTCGCCACTAACTGTAAAACTATCTTTTTATATTAGAGAGATTTTGAGCTTCAAGTGACTGTTCAGAGAATGAACAAGCAGTATAATAATTTCACTTTTTTTCGTAGAAACATTTAAGAGGACACGTGTGATTTTTAAAACTTCTACAATTTTTATCCAAAATTTATTAATTTTAAACTACATGAACATGCCTACAATAGGCTTACTATCATCTGTACAAGATTTGGTGCAATTAGGGCTAATAGTTCTGATATATTTTTAAATATATATTGACGTCACTAAAAAGGCTTCTTGCGACTAAGTTTTCAAAATTTTTAGTTCATATTGGCTCAAAATCTTAAAAATATTCATGCGAATATAAACTAATTATCTTTACGAGCTCAGTCTAAATAGAGTCACAATAAATTTTAAGTGGATTTTCTTAATTTTTCAGCATAGTGTTCCCTTAATAAAAATTTCTCTAATGGAGATTTTTTTGTCTCATAAAATAACATTTCACTGGTTCTCAGTTTATATTACACCCTCAACTGCAAGTAGTACTAATAGTTTCAACATACCTCAAATTAAGCGTATATTCTACTTTGATAAATTCAAAGAAATCGTTCAATTAAAGTACAACCAAGGTCTAGTACATACAGTCACGAAACTTGAGGTGATTTTTTGCATTTCTCGCGATACAACGCTCCAAGTGGTTAGCAACTGAGAGTACTAGGAACAATAGACTGTGCGATAGTAGCGACCCTAGTGGCTAGAAACTAAAGTTCAACTTGTCATTGGATGCATATTCCCTACGTATTGAGCTTCGTGACTGTATGTATTAGACTGTGGTGCAACTACAGTATCATTGCAGAATGACATAAGTAAGAAAGAACTTTGAACTATACAGTTTGCTTTCTTCATGTTAGGCTGTTTTTCTTGTAACTTCGATCTTTATCAAATTCAGAGATGCGTTGTCGGCATAATATGCAAGTATTTTCCCTAGATAGAGACTGTTTTTGTTTGCAGCACTCAAATTTTTTTTGGTAATTGCCTTTCAAGATTTATCGCTAACTTGATTTTTTTACTTGGTTATTTAACGACGCTGTATCAATTACGAGGTTATTTAGCTTCGATGGAATTGATGATAGCGAGATTATATTTGGTGAGATGAGGCCTAGGATTCGCCATAGATTACCTGAAATTTGCCTTATGATTGGGGAAAACCTCGAAAAACATCCAACCAGGTAATCAGCCCAAGCGGGAATCGAACCCGCGCCCGAGCGCAACTCTGGATCGGCAGGCAAGCGCCGGTGGCTCGCTAACTTGATTAAAGTTCAGAAAGCAGTATTTTGTTCCCTCATTTTTGCTAAAATACCTAAAAGCATTTAGGCCTAATTGTTCTTTTGTTACAAGCATCTGTTGAGAAAAAAAGAAGATAATAATCTTTACTTTACAATATCAGAAGTTAAAAAATATGCAGGAAATTGAAAAACAACGTTCTGGCAAAGAAAGTTCTTTCCCCATAAGGTTATTTCACTAGTAGTTCCAAGCAGAAAATATTTCGCTATACAATTTGGCTGTACAATCTAAATACGATACTTAATTGTGTTATATGTTAACGTTAGACTGGAGAGCTGGCGAACAAAGAGTAGTTACTACCACCTCGAGAAACAAACTTCACTAAATTTTCTCGGCCTTTTAAGATAGGCCTGCTTAAAACTATTACAATTTTCACTTACTAAAATTTTGCTTTCCTCATATTAAGCTTAAGTAATTTGCAACCTCTTCTTCATTGAAGGCTGTTAAAGTGACCTTAGGGCAGTATTAGACTACTAACATTTCACGAGATATGAATGATCACCAGACCTCGGTTCAGGGTACCGAAACTCATAAAGTTATGAATGCACGAACGTCAGTTGCTCGATAGAGCTGGTAGTGAACACATCGCTGGTGCCGTTCAGTGAAGTGTAATGTTGTGAGAGTTTAAGTACATAGTTATATTCAGATTCATAGAATATAACCCAGAAACATACAACAGTTCTGTTATTTCTTGTATATTATATTCTTATTATTATTTTTATTTATTAATTTTTTTTTTGTATTCTCAAGTATATTGTGCAAAAACAATGGCTACGATACAAAGGAAAAATACAGTGAAAATAGTGTTTACAAGTGAAGTGCAGAGACCGACGGCTTTAGAAATCCATAATTGGATTGATGAAACATTACAGATCACAGCAGACCAAATTGAAATGATTCAGCTGAATACACTGGAAAAGTCAATATATATAAAATTGGTATCAGTGATTCATTACGATCGATTGATGAATAAATATACAGACCCAGTTAACTTTAGATATGACAACGGAACAATAGTTAAAGTGGCTCTACAGCGTGCGGATGTCAACACGGTTACAGTGCGACTATTTAACTTACTCTCAGAAATAGACGATAATACAGTGATCCAGTCTCTCTCATCATACGGAACTGTGAAACACGTTCGTTCAGAGGTTTGGAGTACACAATATAAATACTCTGTACGTAATGGTGTTCGAGCGATTCGTATTGAAATCAAGAAACATATACCGATCAAATTGGTCATTACCGGCTATGCTGCCATACTACATTATCCAGGACAACCCCAGCTGTGTCATATATGTGGGGAAGAATCACATAGACTACGGTCACAATTTCCGAATAAAATGTTTAATCTGCCTGTTAACATTACAGGAAGGAAACCCCTGCTAAGTGATGTAGTACGAGGTGGGTCATCTAATGTACTGGAGCCAACACGGGTGACTGAGGAAGAAGAAGCCCTAAGCAAAGAAAGTAAACAAGAGAATATGGATACGAACAAGGAAGAGATTGTGGAAGAAGAGACCGACACGTCCTCGGAGACCGAAATGGCAAAATCAGCGGCACCTACAACTATTCATCTTACACTAGGCGAATTAAACCAGACACAAGATACAGAGATTGAGAAGGAGCCCACCACCAGACAAGTATAACAACTGACGGTTGCATGGAAACAACTTCAGTCCCTACAATAGTGCAACCGCCCCATTCTCCTGAAGAACTGTCACCAAATGCAGATCGCAGTAAACAAGTGGAACAGTCTGAAGAAACTCCCGTTAAGAAAATGAAACAAACACAACATGAATTTCCACGAGACCCACGCCTCAGAGGACGTGAATCGGGGCCTAATGTTACCTCCACAGAAAAAAATATGTTCGCGACTCATACCAGTAATAAAATGAAAGCCACCCAACGCCCGCACCCATATGCGATATATGGACGCACTAAAGACGGAAGCAAGAAGGACAGCACTGATGAAAAATCCGCTCTCCAAGAAGACCGGCGAATAATGGATACAGATGAAACTAAAGCTCTGGAAACATCCCAAACCTAACGAAGCTGAGGGAACAGGGAGATGCTGAAAACGTCACACAGGTTAAGATTCTGGATTACAATGTTTATACCAGGTTAGTGTTCTCTTAAGAAACAACAAATACGATATGTTTTCATATTCGTTTAAGAATTCTATCTTTCTTCTTCTTATTATGCATCTAATTCGCAACTATGCCACTCTTAACATAAACTGTTTACGAAGCCTCCCTAAACAACAGTTGTTGCGTTCATTTATATACAATAATGATATTGATGTCAACATTGATAATTTCAACTTCCTGCAACCAAATTACAATGTTATAAGTAATGTGGGAGAAGCAAATAGAGGAACAGCAATAATATATAGAAGCGGGTTACCCATCAAACAATCTGAACTGCATTCCAGTGGTAGAAGTTTATCAATTTTAACAGAAGCCAATGAACTGATAGTTAATGTTTATTTACCATCAGGAACAAATAATAGAACGGAACGGGAACGCGTGATTTCTGAAGATCTTCCTTTCTATCTTCGACACAAATAACAATATGCTCATCCTAGGAGGAGACTTCAACAACGTACTTAATGCTAAAGACCAATTAGGCGCCTATAACCCGTCCCCAGGTTTGAAAAGAATTTGTGAAGACTTACAGTTGCTAGATTCGTGGGAAGTTTGCCATTGAAACTACGTAGAATTTACATTCTACCGCGGTAACTCGGCTTCCCGGATAGATAAAATTTTTCGTTTCTAAACAACACAAAGAAAAAGTGATTCATGCGCGTGTAAGCCCAGTGGCCTTCAGTGATCATCATTGCCTCATAGTTAAAATGGAAGTGAATAATACTATTCCTAAATGTGGTCGCGGATACTGGAAAATGAATGCTGCGTGGTTATATGACGACAACATACGAGATGAGTTTCGCGAAAGAAGGGAAACAGCAAAAAGACGAGCATTGCACGCAAATATGACTGAATTACAAAAATGGCTTAGAATTTATAAACCCTCCATTAGTTCTTTTTTTTTCAAATCAATTGGAAAGGAGAAGGCCCAGGAAAGAAGAAATATGAGCGACTTCTACAACACTTTACTTCAGCAACTAATTATGAAGCAAAGAGCTGGACAGAACGTCGAAGATGAAATAAAGAAAATAAAACATCGCGTTTTGCAATTTCAAGAACACATTATGGAAGGAGTCAAAACTCGATCACGTACTAAAACAACCACGGAGGAGGAGAGAGCATCCTTATACCAGATTGCGACAGAAAAGAACAGAGGTCAAAAGAAATATATCTCCAGTCTCACAACAATAGATAATCGTCATATTACATCATGTAAAGAGATACTACATGAAGCAGAATTATACTACACTCTGTTATTTGGATATAAACCGTCTGACGAAAAAGAACAAGTTACAGTACTAGAACACATAACAACTTGCATCCCGGAGGAGGAAATAAATCTACTAACAAACCCCATAAGTCTTGATGAAATCTCACAAGCTATAAAAACTTCCAGTAAACACTCTGCACCTGGGCCGGATGGAATTGGTTACAGCTTCTACAAACAATATTGGGACTTCATTAAACAGGAAATGCATCGACTGATGAACGAATTGCTGTGTACGACTGATTCTCCCATGGGATTTAACGAAGGAATTATCATCCTAATACCCAAGAAGATGACTCCAACAATCATTAAGGATTTTCGTCCTATTACACTTCTGAATGCTGACTGTAAATTATTTTCAAAAATAATAGCCAATAGAATCCTGCCGTATCTACCATCACTCCTTGGAAATGAACAGAAATGTGGCGTTCCTGGCAGGTCGATTATAGAAAATCTTGTAGTAATAAGAGACACCATTATACAGCTTGAAAGTGGAAACAAGGAGAAAGCAGCTCTATTATCTTTGGATTTCCAAGGAGCTTTTGATAATATGCATCACCAATATATGTTTCAGATCGTGCGTAGAATGAAAATACCCTACTTAATCATAAATGCCATCAATTTTCTTTACACGGAGGCACATTCCAGAGTACAAATAAATGGGTACTTCACGCACCAAATTAAACTTCAGAGTGCTGTAAGACAAGGTTGCCCACTGTCCATGTTACTGTACTCTCTTTGCTCAGAACCGTTAATTAGGATGCTACAGGCTTATCTAACTCGTTACATACCGCAAGACAATTTATTCTCAACGATAGCATATGCTGATGACATAGTGATACGATTAAGACACCCCAATCAAATGGCAGACCTTCAACGCATCCTTAGGAGTTACGAATTAGCATCGACAGCTAAAATCAACCTTCAAAAATCCACATTATTACCACTGGGGAATTGGCCTGTCGACAGATCTTTCGCAGAGATACCTATAAACGATCGGGTCAAGATACTTGGGATGATTATCCATGCACAGGGGCGGACGCAGGATTTTTTTTCGGGGAGGGATTTGTGGAGATAGTAAAAATGGAGTAATGAGAAATAAGTTTATATACTCACAATTTGTTTCCGAGTCACAAACATTTACAAGTTGGCCTAAGTAGCGTAGTCGGTATAGTCTTCTGTGCTCCAAGTTGCAGGTTCTACCCCAACCCAGCTCGATTCATTCATTCATTCATTCATTCATTCATTCATTCATTCATTCATTCATTCATTCATTCATTCATTCATTCATTCATTCATTCATTCATTCATTCATTCATTCATTCATTCATTCATTCATTTATTTTATTCCATAGATCTTACATGAGCAATGAAGCTTTAAGATGTGGAACATGTCAACATTTTACAATATTACAATTACAATTTTTACAAATTTTTATAGTTTTACAATTTAGTAATTTTCTACAATTTTTACAATTTTGTACAGTTTTTTTACATGGCATTTAAGTGTGTTTAAATGCGACAGGCCTCATATCAGTCGATTTACTGGCATGTAAAAGAAGTCCTGAGGGAAAAAATTCCGGCACACCGGCGACGCTGATACAACCTCGGCAATTGCGAGCGTTGTTAAATAAACCATAATTTTTTAATTTTAACATTTAAAATGACTGCAATACAAAAACAATGCCATTTACAGAAGAAGGCGACGAGGCTTCTCAGACAGTTCATCCAGTACTTCATGAGCTTTTACTTCTACATTTATATATATATATATATATATATATATATATATATATATATATCAAGGCCAGTCCATTTAATCTGTCTGCTCCCATCGTGCTCCTCAAGTAAGTCTTCAAATACCGCAATGTTGAGAACGACCGTTCTGGTGTTGCTGTAGTTACAGGCAACGTGCAGAAAAGTTTCAGCATCTTGCGAGTGCAGGGAAAAATAATTTCATTGCACCTGTTCAAAGATGATATAAAATCAGTAGGTATTAGGTGAAGATTTTTCTGATCAAGGAAATTTCTTCTCCACATCTTCAATTCATTGAAGAAAGACTCTGGTGATGCATCAACATCATTGGGCCACTGATTTACTATAGCCTCAACAGCAGTTTCTAAATCTTCATCTGATGCTCGCACTGTGTTTTTAGGCAGCAATGTTTGTATGGACTTTAGGATTCCCTTATGATTTAAAAACCTGTCCTTGAGCTGACTAAAGAAATAGTCTAAGAAGAGAAGGAAAATTACAAGCCTAAAATACTCTTCATGACTCTCTGTCTTGAAGTAAGAACGCTGTGTTTGTCTTCCTGCAGTTCTTGGAATTTAACATTTTAGCAAAGAGAATTTACGTGGAAAACTCTCTAATTCCTATGTACATTCACGAATTAAAATTAATATTATTTTGGTTTCTTGTTTCGTATTTTTCTCAAAATTTCGGGAGGGGATATATCCCCTTAATCCCCCCCCCCCCTTGCATCCGCCCCTGTCCACGCAGATATGCAAAAAAATGCTGGAACTAAATTGGACACCATTGTTGACGTACATACGATATACTCTAGCTCAACATAAATATCGAAATTTAAACTTATTTCAGAAAGTCTGGCACATCAACTTACTTGTTCTTTCTAAGTTATGATATCTCAGTCAAGCGTTGCCCTTGCCTGTAGAGATATCTCAACGTATTGAACTGAGTATTAATTACAACTTGTGGTCCGGGCATTTGTATAAAATAGCTAAAACACAATTATGGAAACCAATAGAAGAAGAGAGACTGGGTCTATACTGTGTTAAAAAAATGCCAGGCCCTGCTCATAAAAAGTATATTCCGGACATCAGTCACAATGTCCGATAGTTTATCACAGCATTTTATATTCAGACGAATTAGGACAATAATTGAAAACCTTCCAACTTCCGTGATACAGAATGCAAAACACATCACAACCAAGGATATTTACTTATATTTATCGACACTACAAAATAATCCTGCTTCAATAGTGATGAAATTTCCTAATTTCAATTGGCATAGAATTTGGAAAACTTTTAAAATATCAACGATACCAACGGAATGGAAAAGCAGTGCTTACAAATGCATAAATGACATTATATCAACTGAAGCCAAAACATTTACTCATAATGTTAGTCATTCTCCTCTGTGTACAAGGTATGGAAACATAGACACCTTACACCATAAACTGACTATTTGTGTACCAAATTTGTGGACATGGATATACAGTACCATTCAAGATGCAACGAAAATAGACAACCCGAATGATGTAAAACGAATGGTACTCTTCTTAGATATTCCTCCACACCGTAATAGAAGTTACATTATTTGGCTCAGTATGGATATCTGAACCATGTTACAACTACACAACAGCCCACATTATCAGGGCTACAACTGATGTTAATTCTGCAAAAATAATTGTGAAGAAGAAAGAACAAAATGCTTAGTCCATGGACAGAAGAACATCATACTTTGTATAACAAAATATAATATATAAATACAGTGTCCCCCCCCCCTAAAAAAACTCACAAGTGATAACCGGCAGGGTACTGCTTGTGGGGCAGCTTGCCTGGAGGTATGGGACAGAGTGGGGATCCCTTCCTCACCGTTGTGCACATCGCCGATTAGATACATACCTATACATTTAGGAAACAGAAGAAAAGAAAAGGAGACGGAAAGAAAACAGGGGATTTTAAATCAATGACATTAGAGGAAAAACGGCCTGTGAACGGGAGAAAAAAAAAGTATTGTTTATTGTTGACATTGACCTTATAATAATAAGAAAAAAATAATGATAATGATAATAATTAAATAATAGCTTTGATGAGCAGTTAAGGGGTGATGAGGAGGCCACAAAAAAAATCGACTGTGTTGTGTAGATCATGAGGAATGGGGGATGGAGCTTGCAGTTACTGTTACTCTTTGCCTCAACATGTAACAGTCACAAATATTGCACAAAATAAGTGTTCATGTTTATATATAATATATACAGTTCATTTCTAGTATGCAAAAGAATTGTCTACCATTACATCTTTCAATTTAAATTATCCTCTGCATGTTTTAATAATCTAAAATAATAATTTGATTTTCTATGTCTCATTTTGATGCTGAATTCCTGTCTTGACTGTAGTTTAATATTTTTGATGTGTTTTTTGCTGTTACGGCTTTTTTTAAGAAACCGATTTCTATCTGCCCTTATATATTTTTTTTTGCACAATTTGTAAAATGTAGTGTTTTTTCCTTTAGTAAGAAAATATTCCTTTCCGAACTTCTCTGTAAGTTCGTTCAGAAAAAAACGCTTGGTGCATTTAATTTTCGACATATTCCTCAGTACTATGAATTTAAAAACAGCTAAATTAATACTATAAAGTAAATAAATAAATAAATAAATAAATAAATAAATAAATAAATAAATAAATAAATAAATAAATAAATAAATAAATAAATAAATAAATAAATAAATAAATAAATAAAATATAGTCTACTTATATAGCCACAGAATCTAAAGTACTTATGATGATCGCAGGGACTCACGTCAAGCAGCAATAAGAAAGACGGTAATATACTTTGTTGTGTTGTCCAAACCTGTGGAGTAACGGTCAGCGCGTCTGGCCGCGAAACCAGGTTGGGTTCGAATCCCGGTCGGGGCAATAACCTAGATGTTGATACAGCGTCGTAAAATAATCCAATAAAAATATATATACACTTTGTTACGAAACCAACTGTACTCTCACAGTGCCACCGCACCCCCCCCCACAAGTCATGACGTCATTTATACTCCGTGCGTTCCAAACTTCAATCTGGTGACTCGGTGACCCTAGACGGAGGACTGATAATCACTGATTATACAGAGTGAAGTGAAAAAACCCTGCAGGGTGAGAGGGACGGTAGGGTACACTTAAATGAATAGAAAACCATATTATGTTTTGTGATTAAATGCACGGTTAATTAGAAAATTAAGTTGAAAGTTTCAACAGTCTGGCAACATCGCCGCTAATACAGTTGTCTGTCTTCTCCTAATAAAGATGTAAGAGGTCAATGAACTCAGATGTCTCTGTACGGAGCATCCCTCTCTCGCTAGTAGTTCCAAACTCAAATCTGACTGGACAAAAGGTATAAATGTTTGAGCTTCAAAACAATATAAATACTATAATCCTAAATAGTCGTGTATCTACGATTCATATTCAGTTTTCCATAAAAATAATTGTGGTCTGCGCAGGAGCAGGTAGATGTCAAGTGTTCAGCACAGACATACCGTAAAGTGGGGTGACTTTGAACGCTGAGGTGACTTTGAACAGTAATTTAGCGCATTTATAAATTAATTGCTGTACCCAATTGCGAAAAAACTGTTTAAATTGTCAATAAATTAGTTCAGTTTCTTCGCAATTGGGTACAGCATTTAATTTAGAAAGGCGCTAAATTACTGTTCAAAGTCACCTCGGCGTTCAAAGTCACCCCACTTTACGGTACTGTTCTCGTTAGCATCGCCCGGCAAGTTACCTTAGGAACATCGATGTCTGAAGATATAATATATTGCCAATCCCCTTCGAGTTTCGATGAATAAAACTACAATTATTTCCCTACATTTTTAGTGCATTTTCGAACTTTAACATTGTGTTATTTAGTTATAATACTCATTAATACACAGAAAAGTGTTCCATGAATATTTTAAAAATTTATTTGCTGTAGCAGGCCCGCAAAAGCAAAGGCCACAAAAGACCATTGTCAAAGCAGGTTCAGCATTTACATTAGTCATTTAGGTATGTAATTATAAAGGTTTTATAACCAACTTCAACCACCTTCTCCTTTTATTTATATTTTAGTGATGGTGGACGGAATTCTAAGAAGAAAACTAGTTGACATTTCGTGAAAAGAAAATAATATTTTAAGAGTGTGTTTGAGTATGTATTAATTAAAATGGTTTAGGAGATTCTGAGGGACATGATCGTAAATTAGTGCAGAAAAAATTGCTGAATTCTGAATGAAACTTAAAGAGCAATGGACTAATTGCCTCTATGTATTATAAAATTTTCTTAAGGAAATACAAGGAATAGTTAAGTGTTAAAATGACTTTTTTAAAAAATAGACTGTGTCTAGCAACGAAAAAACAAAGTTCGTCCACAAAAGCCGTTTCATGAATGTGCTGAGAAAAGGAAGCTGAAGCCATTGGTGGAAACACACTTGGTAGATGAGATTGCTTTTATCGCATAAATGGATTTGAGATCAACAGGCAGGCCTGATGCAGCAGAAATGGTAAAGCAAGTGTTAAGTTTTTACTCAGAAAGAGCCACGAAAATGAATGAAAGAAAAGAAAACAAGATCGTTTACGTAAAGAAATGGGACTTCTTGTCGACATTTCCAAACCAGAATTTGGTACGGCTAACGACGGGATTAGCGCGTGGAGGTTCTTCAGGTTTGGCATCAGAAACTACTGGCGTAGATGAAGGCTTAATTCGGTGATTTGGAACCATCTTTGAAACCAGTGGTCGTCATTTCGTAACTCGCGAATCAACCCCTTAATATACAACCAGGGCGGAGGGGTAAGGCATGATTTCCCTCCCCTTAGCCAACACTTGTTCATTCAACGTTAAGCAATATGGATATCCTCCTCTCCTACATTCCCCTTTGCTGTGTATTGCGGGCTGCATTTTATATGACGTATTCTTTGCCGACCACTGCTTAAAACAATCATCAGTGGGTACAGCATTAATATTGGAGAGTTTGAAAAAATACTGTTTGGACACTGTAGAATTATACATCAGAAATATAAGTGATATTATATGCCGCAAAGTGTGCATAAAATACTTATCCATAGTGCGCAGTTGATAAAGGAAGCCATACTTCTGTTGGGATGATGTCCGAGGAACCCCAAGAATTCCGATATAAAGATTACAAGAATTTCAGGGAATAAGCTTATCACGCCCGCAAGTTTTGTAGAGCCGATACGACGATGGATTTGATGGAATTTGCTCTGGCCGATGGTAAGCAGTCTTCGTATCTAACCGCAAAAGAGTAGAAAAAGTGTATCTTCTGTTGTAGATCTACTGAGACTGCTCCAGGATCACGATGGTGATGATGGTGATGATGATGATGATGATGATTATGTTTGAAAATTAATAGAGTTACAATTCTCTAAAATATTTGTAAATATTTCAAATGTAGGTTTATTTAATCAGAGTTAGTGGTTTTGTTAAAATTGCATTAATATGTAGGCTATTTTATTAAAAAATTAAATGATATTTGATTCAATATGTACGACTGTTGTGTATTTTTAGCACCTTTCACACAGTAAAATTAAATAGAAGTATATAATGCATTTGTCATTTCGTTCCAATCCCTGCGAAAATCAATTTTGTAAAATTATTGTAATTCTTTAAAATCCAACTCCTGTGAAAGGGTGGTTTATTTTATCCAATCGTAATCAGAGTTTACATGCAAATGCAAAATGCCAATTGTAACTTGCATACAACATTTTATAAAAATCTGGTAGAAACTAGGAAAGTTATTAATTTTGTCCTGCTAGATTTGTATTTGGAACCACTGTGCGACGTTGCAATCTGCTCGCATCATTCAGTGGCTTGAAATTGATGGCTTTTAAATTAAATTTACATGAAAATCGCCCAATTTAATGAAATACACCACATTCTTTATTAGATTTTCTATCGATATGGACAAAAATCACGATCCTACTCGCAATAGTTACCGAATAATAGGGTATTAAACATTTGTTAAAAAAAAAATTCTGAGAAAACTATGAACTTTCCACCAATATAGTATTGCACTTTTTTGTTGCATACAACATGAGCTATTCGCTCTGAAAATCTCCTGGGGTATTTTACTTCCACCCTTTATTACTCTCAGTTTAGTTCTTCTAACACTTTGTACAGTGCGTGGCGTAAGTCTCTCCGTAGCGAGGGCGATGCGCTAGCACTCACAGTTATAATCAGTTACATTGGCAATGAATTTCGCTAAACTTAGCGACGTATATACGCGTACTAAATTAAATTACATTAAGCTAGATTAAATTGCTGCTCTAGGTCAAGGCCCACACCGCTGCTTCTTCGCCTTATCTTAGTGCGCCAACTTAAGCTCTCCCACGCGCCTCTGAGTTTACTGCGGAGAGACTTTTGCCACGCACTGTGTTATCATACACAGTAGGCTACAATTACCAATAGTATATAACGAATATTATCTAACGAATACATTACTGAATAAATACATTAAGATGTAACTTAAGTAGCATACATTGCGAACACGCACATTTTATATAAATAAATATACGCAAGACATACACAAGAAAAGCTGGACCACTTTGAAAGGTAAACTTCCACACGAAACCTCATATAAAATAGCAGAAAATGCATTGCAGCCTATACATAGTACATTGAACGAACTATACATACCTGCAAGCAGTTGGGTGCCCAGGTGGGAGATATAGCTGGATGCAAGTCTCAGGGTCTCTATCTTGGACAACTTGCGATCTGCAGGCTCTGTGGGGATTAGCGTCCGTAACATCGTGAAGGCGGAATTGACACTGTGGGCACCAAAATGAGTATAAAGAAGAGGTCGCGCTTATTGTAACGCAACTTCACACACCAAATACTGTATAAACAAACAAAACACTCTTAACAGTTCACTTTACTGCATTCCTTAGTTCATCCTCTTATTGTCAGCATATTCTATAACATCAAAACCACCACCACTACAACACAACTACTATCTAAGGCTCTATAACTACTGAGTGTAATCGTCCGCCATTTTGATTCTTTCGTTGCCGTTCGCAGCAACCACACGAGAACGATATTTACCGCACCGTTAAACATTATCATGTCGTAGCTCCTATGAGAGTCAGTCAATCGCGCTGTAATTTCTAGGATTATTAGATAAATATCTAAGGAAAGCATAGGAAAAATCGAAATCAATATCTTTTTTGGAAAGTAAGAAAAAATACTAACTTCGAAGTGACCTGTTCAAAATAGACATTGACACCCACAAAAGTTGATACCGGTAAGCAATAAATTTTTTATTTTTCACTTTAGATGAGGTGTCAAAGCGAGCGAAATGTTTAGAAAAAATGGAAATTACTTTTAAAAGTGGCTGCTACTCAAAATGTTTACTAGTTTCCGAGTTACGACGAGTTAAACAAAGAAGCGTTTTTGCTTCGCGGAAGACTGAAGACTCAATTTTCGTCTGTTAAAGGAGAAAGGACGGTTGCTTCTTACAGAAATCTTCGCGTTGTTTTCAGTGTTTATAAAATCGTGGTCTGAGAGAGGCAAGGTTCTATTGAACATTTTTGGTGAAAACGAGTTTCTTTTATCGAAATGAATTATACTTCTCATGTATCTTTAACACACAGAATAATAGTAATATTCGTTATTTTTTGCTTCTATTACTATTTTGCCAGATTTTTCACGTTATTTGAGAAATACTAGGTTCCAGTTCAATCTTTATTTCATGGGCAAGGTGCACAACAATACAAATTCTAATTCCGCGCTCTTTTAGGTGGATTTTATTAAAATTGCATAATATCTAAAGCCTTATTCTCGGCATTTCATACATTGAAAGTATGACCAAGTTATTGCTATTTAGTATGTAATATGAGTATATTATTGTGTTTACCTCAAAGTTTATGGCGACCCAGGATAAATCTCGGACTAAAACTTTTAGTGCATATATTGCACTGTAAGCTAATAAACGCATTCATATTTCCATACTTCTACTGCATATAAACCCCCACAGAAATAAATATATTTCTATCTTTTTTCTGAGCTCAAGACTAAATAATATGAATGATATTACAGTTTCTTCAGAAGCATTGAGACATTGTTTGGCTGCGAATGGTTCTCATTTTGAGTATCTGTTGTAAAGTTTGGTCAGTGATATTGTTTTGTTTAGTTTATGATCTTCTCAACATGATTTTACATAGGCATACTTATTTGTCTCAAGTTGGAAATCCACGAAACAAGTTTAATAAATAGTTAAAATACATGAAATGCGTGAATGGGTAAAATTTCTACACATTCAGATGTAAAATTTAATAGAGATTCGGAATATATCAATCTTAATGTGGGGAGTCATTAAAAATAAAGTTTACTGTCACACCCTGTATGTCTGAATAGCTAACTTTTTCCGAACACTGGTATCATATTGTATGGTTTATCTCCAATAGCTTTTAGTATAAAACCTTTTGTATGAAATTAAAATTTAAGAAGTTATGAGTAATATTCCATACTTTTTAACACTCTGTATAATTTACATATTCACACAAAAATTTCGGTCTTCCAATCAAGTGCTGAGACATAATTTATAAATCGTTTAAGAATTAATTACTGTATATTTTCCCCTCTTAAAATTACGCTTTCATAACTTGAAGGGTTGTACACTGTGCTAAGTCTTTCGCTTCGCGCTAGCTAATATCTAATTGTTTGGATAGTCAGATGACGTGGGAGATTAAGCAGTCTTCAGTTTCTAGGGGACATGGCCCTTTCGATAGTACCTAATTCTGAATCGTCCGAAATGGTAAGTGTCTGAATACTGTCGAAAGCCAAGTCGAGAAAACCTAAAACAATATCAAGTGCAGTACAATTTATATTTGTTTTTGGCTACCGGTTAACACTAGTGGATGGGACTAATTTAATAAGCCAGACAAGTGTTAAATCTATTACGATAGTTCTAATTTAAGGAGAGGAAGATCGGGAAAAACAACGAAAAGGAGATGAAGAAAAAATTATTGTGGAACTAAATTGTTCATAGAAATCCTAAGCCACACATACAGTATTATGTTCAACACAATCCCCACAGAATTTGCTGCAGATTGAATGCTGACCCTTCAAGTGAGTAGCTACTAGTTTATTTTACTGTAATGCGGTTGGTCACCAATAATGTACAGTGCACGTGCAACACAAGGTGCGTTAAAGCTGTTGAGTTTTCACATTAAACAGTAAATTCATTCTGTACTACGCACCAACTTATATGGGCCAATGGTGCCCAAGCCCACCAAAAATTTACTATTATTATTATTATTATTATTATTATTATTATTATTATTATTATTATTATTATCTGTTGTAATACGTCAGATACGTGATGGATTGGTTATTGAAATCAATATATAACAGATCTTTTAAAACGAGTAAGGATGCATTATTGGTGTGGACTTCATTCGTCTCTCTTACCACTAATAGGGTACTAAAGTCCCGTCGCCCTAATTTCCGGCAGCCAATCACGCTACATTTAAACGTGTGCGTGTTCTGATTCGCTGATGAAGACGTCATGAATTTCCTAAGGCTGGATAAATACTTAATATAATCGCCCGCCATTTTGGCTCTTTCGTTGGCGTTCGCAGAAAGCACATGAGGATGCTATTTGCCGCTCAATTATTTGCTGAATTACAGTGCGTTTGATTTATTATAATAGGAGCTACGACATGATAATGTTTAACGGTGTGGCAAATAGATCCCTCGTCTGGTAGCTCGGCAACGAAAGAACAAAAATGGCGAACGATACTACCTACCTAGACTTTATAGATCCGTGACTTCCTAAGACGTAAGCAAAGAGAGGGAGTCACGCCGGGAATAACAGCGTCGCGACTATAGGTAAGAATAGTGTTGAAAAGTTGGACTTTGAAGATGTAAGTATGTGACAAATTTGTAGGCGATGTGTAGTCAGGAGAAACATTTGCGACACGCTGTGCTACATAATGGTGAGACCACGTACTATTATTTATTTTTATTTTCGAAAGAAGTCAAGTTAAAAAAATGTTAACATGATTATAACGTTCTATTTAATTACTATAACTGAGTAATTATGCAGAACAGCTACGCACAAAATATTGCGGAGATTTTTTGTTTATAGTTACTATTGTGAGAAAGAAATTTTTACTTGTTGGTCGAAATTGATATTCACAGAAAATATTTTTAAAATATTACCCACAAGTAGCCTAAATGGAACTTACTATAGTAACCACATACAGTACATTTAGAGTTGCCAACTTTTTTTGAAGAAAATATGGGAGACTAAGGAATCGACAAAATTTCACATAGAAAATAGACGAATTATTCAGTTCAGTTACTAAAAAACAACTTTATCCTACACTTCGGCAATTAGGCTTAAATTAAAACTATTTTGAGACAGATTTTGTCTCGCGTAATAGTTGAAGTCGACTGCAGTTTTCAGTTCTGATTTGATTAAATGTGTCGTGCACATGTTTCGAACATCTGTACAATTATTGTTCATGAAATGAAACACCCTCTTTGTATGAGCATTTTTTTCTCTCTCTCTTGTACGGAGGATTACACTGCAGCTACAACAAAACTAGTCAGTTTTTCAAGATTTATAACATTAACATTGTTTGATTTTAAACGTGTAAGCACTAAAACCCATTTCTGGCAAGCATTACTTTCTATAAACGCTGTACATTTTAATGCATCTCTTGAACAACAAAATTCATCATATAAATCATCATTCACGGCAAAATCAAATGATTAGAATAAAAAAAAATACATTACGCAAAAATAAGGCAGAAAAATGTTCAAAGAGAAGAATAATACGGGATCTGGGAGACTGTTAAAAATTAGGGGCAAATACGGGAGATCCCGGGAAATACGGGAGAGTTGGCAACCCTAAGTACGCTTTGTTCTCAGATCTCCATTTTGTCATTTTTATCATTCTTCTTTCCACATACTATCCGTAGTCACATCAATATTATGAAAATGTATATCATTACATGGAAAGAAAGATTTACGGGATTTTTAAATGTGAACTTGTTTTGAAGTAAAGTGTTTTTGAGCCCACCCAATGTTTTTCAAAAGTTGGCGCCACTGCTGTACTACATCAACATGTAACTAACGTTTTAATGTTTCACAACTTCAGTGATTGAAAACTGAAAACAAAACGAAACTCAGAGACTAAGAATGTAGGTTGAAAATTAAAACATTGGTCTACAGTTCCAATTTCTTAACTTCAAGTTAACTTGAATCACATGAAATTTTATATTTGTGATTATGATGGTAATTTAAAATATACATTACATTTGTAAACACTTTCAACTGTAAATTTTAATATAAATGGAAATTTCACTGACTTGCTTAATCAACTTATGTCTAATTTATGGTTCCACTACATTTGTAGACTTATTTATTTCTAAAATTACGTCTTTTTGAACTTCTTTAATCGTTAAAATTTCATTATTGCAATACGTTAAAAATGCAATATTGAAGTTTGGGAAACCAATATTTTTTCCAATTGCAATACTGAAGTAATGTCTTGGTAATCATACATAGGGTAAGGTTGCCTATGTCGCACCACTTCAGCATTTATAATTTTTATTGAACAATACAGTTTTTATTTTCTCCATTCCTTTACAGAGATAGATTCCCAGAACATTTATCTTTGATGTAAAAAAGAATCCTTGAATTTGATTTAATATTTTTTAATTAAAATGACATTTTCGAAACACATGTCAATGGTGCCATTTAGGCAACTTGTTTCCTAAATAGCACCTGCGGTTTCTTAAAGTGCACCTCTTTATCTGCAGGAAACAGGATGAAGGAAAGCTTTTAATATTGAACATATTGAAGAGTATTTGAATGAGTAATGTAATAAATGCAAATTACAAGTTTATTGAAATTAATGAAAGAGAGTAACGCATCTTCAAATGAAATTGAAAAAATAGAGCGTAAATTACTTAACATTTAAACTTTCTGAATGCGTTTTTTATTGTTATACATTTGCCATGTGCTTCACCAGGCAGTTCAGACTGTAAATTGCGTCACCTTTTCTCCACGATTATCTCGAAGCTACCTAAGAACTGCTTCATGATATAGCTGTCTGAAATGATTTGAAGATTGAAACATCTAAAGGCTGGGCTTCTTGAGTATTATGACGAGGAAGCTGAAACAGGAGCATACCATTTTCCCGAGATAATCTAGCTTCTAAATTTTTGGAATGGGTCGCATAGGCACTTTTTTCTATGGCAGGTTTGAGTGGCAAATAAAATGTTTGAGCTATTCGACAAATAGTTCACTGTTGATGTAACCTGACTCAGAGCAAACAAATAACGATCCTGGAGGAGCACCAGCTGAGAATGAAGGATGCACTGTTTGACGTTTAAAAATTATCACAGGTGGCACAAAATACCTGGTGCGCTTGTACAACACACACGCCCTTTTCACTACTTGATATTGCACCCACCTGATGCATTCCTAGTTCATTAAAAATTTTTGGGGCCTTCTTTTGTACGGTTAGAATTGCTACAGTTGCTCATATCCCACCGGTGCGAATTAGGCACCTACAAAGTGGTGCGAATTGAGAAACTGCGCCATAAGTTATTATTTTCTTCATTCTAGCCTATAATCACCACATGTTCGAAAATCCTACAAAGTTAAATGTTCTTTAATACCTGTTTAAACGAATAACGCCTTAAGATTATGGATTCCTTTGCATACAAATCCGTTATTTAGTTACAAAATGTTAGTTAAATATACATCCACCTGAGCGATTATATTAGATACACTATCACCAAGCTGCTGACACAAAGAAGTGGTAGAAATCAAGTGACATGGTGGAAGTTCATATGGTAGATTGTAACAATAATGCCACACTACTATAGTAATTTGTTTTAAACTAGCAGTGGTGCGATTTAGGAAGCGGTGCGATTTATGCTGCTCTAACCTACATACATACATACAGTTCCCAAAAAAAGAATGAGACGACTCTTGATCGTCAAAAGTTTAAGTTCTACAGCGCTGTTCACGCGATATCGACGTGGCCAGGAAGACATCTGTCGCACATACGTAGGCTTATTTTCATCCTACTCTAAAGTATACATCCGTGCAAAATGTTATCATTTGTCTGTCTATTTCTGATGTAGGTCTCTTTTTAAGTCCTTGATCGTTCATCTTTTATGAAAGTTTGAAATATACCGTGTAACACGAAAGTCACTCGCCGAAGTGGAAGAACAATATTAATTTTGAAATGACAAATGTAGACCCACGGCAAAGACAGCAAGAAACATTGTATGAACAACGACAAAGACAACAAGGACCACGACAAGGACAAAGATCAGGACCACGATGACATACAAGAAACACGACAAACACCACGAGAAGGATTATGATAAATACCACGACATGGACCACGATAAGGATTACAAGGACCAGAACCACGAAAAGGACTATTAGAAAAAACAAAGACCATGATAAGGATAAAGATGAAGACCACGATAATATACTACGACAAGAAACACGACAAACACCACGACAACGATTACGATAAATATCACCACAAGGACCATGATAAGGATTAGACAAGGACCAGAACCACGAAAAGACTATTAGAAAGACAATAAGGACAACGATAAGAACCACAACAAAGATATCGACAACCTTCATAAAGACCACGAAAAGGACAAAGATATGAACGACAACGACCACAATAAGGATCACGATATGAACCACGGTAAGAAAAACAATAAGGATCACAATATGGACCACGACAAGAAGCACGATAAGGACTACGACAAAGACCACGGTAAGGATCACGACATGAAACACGACAAGCTTCAAAATAAGAATCACAATAAAGACCTCAATATGGACAACGATAAGAATCACATCAAGGATCACGATAAGGTTCATGACAAGGTCGACGATAAGGATCACAACAAGGACCAGGATAAGGATCACGGCGTGAACCGCGACAAGCACCATGATAAGGATCATGATAAGAATTCCAGCACAGGCCACGATGAGGATCACAGATATGGATCACGATTAACACCACAACAGAGTTCACAATAAGAATCTTGACATGGACGACGACAAACAAAACAAGAATAACGGTAGGAACCACGACATGGACTACGATAAGGATCATGACAAAAACAAGAAATGCCACTATAAAGACCATTACAAGGACAACAAGTGGAATGATAAAGAAAACATTACAATAGCAACAAGCATTATGATAAGGACAATGGAGAAAATTACAACTGCTATAACGGTTGCGATAAAGACGATAACCACGATAAGGATCACAACATGGACCATGATAAGTACCACGACAACGATCACGAATAGGACTACGACATGGAAATGATAAGTACCACGATAAGAATCACGTCAAGGACCACGAAAGGACTATGATAAAAAACCAAGAAAGAACCATGAAAGGACCACGAAAGACTCACGAAATGATCGCGATAAGGACTACTTCAAAGATAACAAGGACCACGACAAGGACAAAGCAAAGACAAGGACCACGATAAGGATGACGATATGGACCACGAAAAGCACTTTGATAGGGATCACTATAAGGACCACGACAATGATCACAAGGAGGACTATGATAGAGATCACAAGGACCACTATTGCGATAAGAACTATGAGAATGACAAGGACCACAACATTGACAAAAACAAGGACAACGATAAGGACCACGATGAGGATCATGACATCGACCACTACGAGCACTACGAAAATGTTCATGAAAGGGACCACGACATTGGGCCAAGATACGGAAAACAAGGAACGGAATTGTGATAAGTACTATGAGATTGACAAGGACCACTATAGGACCACGACAATAACAGAGATAGGGACCACAATAAAGATACCAACATTGACCAGCCACCGCGTGGTTCAGTCGGTTAAGGCGCTTGCCTTGGGGTCTGAAGTTGTGCTCGGGCGCGGGTTCGATCCCCGCTTGGGCTGATTACCTGATTGGAATTTTCCGAGGCTTTCCCGAACCGTAAGGTGAATGCCAGGTAATCTACGGCGAATCCTCGGCCTCATCTCGCCAAATACCATCTCGCTATCACCAATCTCATCGACACTAAATAACCGCGTAGTTTATAAAGCGTCGTTAAATAACTAACTAAAAAAAAACATGGATCACGACATGCTCCACGAGAATGACCATGATAAGGATCATGTCCCTCGGCGACGATGAGGGCGTTAGTGTTACAATGAACAACCATGTACACACTTGCAACTAAAGTAGTTCGAAAAAACTGTTCACTACGAATTGAAAATGCACTGTGATTCCTGAGTTCGTTTCGTAGGGAGAGACCTGATCACGAACCGGATTGTACATTACCGCACAGGTAAACAAAACTCGACGCGTCATCTCACTCCATCTGTACTCCATTGCACTGTAGCTTCACATCATTCTTAAGTTGTCTCGAATCCTAAGCCTGTTAATCAGCGTGCTTTTTCATTAGGTAAAATGAAAGCATATTTTTCTCACATTGTTGAGGGAAACGTCTTTTTGCTGTAGTAGCTAGCCATTACCTACATAAATCCGTCACAATGCGAAATAACCAGGGGCGGCTCGTCCATAAGAGCTGCGGAGCTCCAGCACTCCCTACTTTGACAGGAAAATAAAAATATTTATTTTAATTTGTAGAAGAGTTGTTACAGCTTTTATTGGTAAATTGCTTTATATTTCATCTGGCCTGGAATATGTACTATTATCTTATGCATAATCTTTTTGCGCGTCGACTCTACTGCAAGGTCAGGGGGTAGAGAGGTGAAGGGAAGCAGAGAGAAACTGCCACTGTTTAAAACCCATATTTCGCTGCAGTGACTTACAGAGCCAGGCGACAAGGGAAGATCTTTCCTCCCCTACCACACCGCTATTGTAATGCTACGTCAAATGGATTCTTTATTCCCTTGAAACTTAATGAAAAAATTTTTATTTTCTCTTCACATACTTATTGTTGTAGAATCTTATCGAGTTAATATAACGAAATTAATATTCTCTTTTTCCTTATTATTACGTATATATCCAGCCTCCAGCAGAACCTAATATTTGCTTTAACTCAAAATGATTGCACGGGTATAATCCTTTTAATATAGCACGTAAAATACGAAAGAGACTTCTTTTCCAGTTTTAGAATATTGTTGACCATCAGTATATATGAGTGTTGCTTTGGTGTGACGTTTTAGTACCGTAATTTAACCAGTGCAAATGTGCAAGCATGAGTGTGTGTGAATTACAGGATATTAATTTTATTTTTCTCAACTTTCCCTTGCGGAGAAAATTGATGTAATGAAGTGAAATTAAAGGGTCGTTCGTTACCCGACTTAAATCTTACTCAAGCTTCATCCAGCCGAAATAGTGCATATATTATGTAAGGAAGTATAACAATGAAATTTACGCTAAGCATTTGTGGTTGCCTCCTCTTCGGTGGTGATACTGCATAGACTAGGAGTGGTGTGACAGATTTAGGACATTTGCCCCTAAAAATAAAAAAGCACGAATCTTCGCAATCTCACCTGAAAAATGCTGTTTCATTGGCTATGTCAGGCAAAACTAATATTGCTGAGCAATTAAGTGAAACGAACAGAACAAACATTCTCAAACATAATCAAGAAGTGAGAAAAAATCGTGAAATTATTTTTAAAAATATTAGTTGTAACAAATTTTGTGGCCAATATGAACTTCCCCTTAGGGAACATGATGAAAAAATAATTCGAAGAACTCTGGTGTATTTCGTGGGTTGATACAGTCCGTGATTAATCTAAACGAGCCTCTCAAAAATCATTTGGAACATGCCAATGTTTAAAGGCAATTCTAATACAATTCAGAATGAACTGGTAGATTGCAAGTTGAGTGTCTGTCGATCAGAAATTCAGACTGAAATCTATGGTATTAGTTTTTTTTTTAGCGATTAGCAAATGATGCCACAGACGCCTCCCAACTAAGTCAGAAAGTTTTGGTTTTTCGATATGTAGTGCATTTATTTTTGTCCTATACTTATTAGTAATGGTATCAAGAAGTGAAATTTGTATGTACCAAAATCTACTGCAGCTTTCCCAATCCACAAGTTCACGAGCCGCCACTGGAAATAACTATGTGACAAGGTGGGTTTCTTGTGTACTTGCTGGACGGAGTATAAGCATCTGCGGTGGCTGAGTGGTCAGACCTTCAGCCTGTCACGCACACGGTCCGGGTTCGTGTCCCGATGAGACTCGGGATTGTTCATTGAAAAATCCACAGTGACACAAAGTCGCAGATGGGGTTTTTCTCGGGTTTCCCATATTAGGCACCTACATCATTCCATCACAATTTCTCCATTTCGTCATCATTCCATAGCATTCCCCGGCTGGTGACGCAAGGACGAGGCTGGCCTAGGGACGAGTGTGTTTGCCTGCTCGAAACCAGCAAATCTTAAAGAGTGAGTTTGGGAATGAGCTTAGGTTGAGGGTTAGCGCAATAGATCGTGGAAGGTCACAGTGCTGGTCATAGTGCCCCCTCCCGAAAATTCCATTCCATTCCATGAGCATCCTCGTCGGGGAAGTGGTGTGGGACTTCATCTTGCCACTCGTTGACATGGCTGGGCTAGTTCTTTAAAGTGTCATAAATTAACGATTTCTCTTCACTTTGGTTCCTTTACCTTTCTTTCCCTTCACTTAAAGAAAAGGCATGCTATGGTTTTTTTACCTATCAACACCCTTTAATTTCAAGCAGTTATTCTTTGAGGTACTTCAAACAAAAAGGTTTAATACAATCCTGCTCGTTTTTGCTTCCTATTCGAGATAAAAATTGTTTTATGTGCAATATTTTATAGCGTGTTTCGGGAAAGCCATTGATTTAATTCCCAATATGTTCAGTCAGTTTAAGAGAGCAGGGTCCTATGATAATAATTAATGATTGAAAGAATTTTAGTTTTGTCTTTTAAATGTGCAGAAATTTGGTCCAAACAAATGTAACATTGTAACATTGTAAAATTCCTTTTCAGAACGAAAAGTTACGTTTATTCAAATCAAATTTCTGCACATCTAAAGGACAAAACTAAAATTATTTCAATCATTTAGTATCATAAACACTGCTCTCTCAAATTCACTAAGCATATTGGGAATTAAATCAATAGCTTTCCCAAAACACGCTATTAAATATTTCATATAAAACAATTTTTATCTCGGGCAGGAAGCAAAAACGAACAAAATTGTATGAAAATATCTCAAGGAATAACCCCCTGAAATTAATTACAGTACCTACAGTTCACTCTATATATTACAAGTGCAATAGTCCTAGAAACTGATAAACATGAAATGTGAGATAGAAAAAAAGAGTATAATATACTGTAGTAGAGCATGAAATACATTAGAGTAGAATGAAGTAAGAATTAAATGGAAACGATGCCTTAGTAGAGCAGAGAACTTCACTTGTTCCCATGAGTCGGCTGATTCACAGCCTGCCCGTGGTTTTGTCATCAAGCAGAATAACGTCATCGTAACAAAAAACACACAGCTGTTTGAATCCGGCTTTGGTTTGGTACCGGCGAGAAGTAGTTTCCTCAGTTTCCAGTTGTGATGGAATGCCAGACCAGCAATAATATGAAACAAGATGCCGTATTGGAACGCCGATGTAGACGAAGCTCAATTGAATGCCCCATTTTACATATGAGTGACCTCTATGTTACATGTATGCATATAATTTTGAAAATGAGGTGTTGTATCTCTGGGTTATTTAAGATTACTTGTACCAAAACAATGAATTCAAGTTAATTACGTATGGAGTTTCGCATGACATCACGTTCTTGAAGGGTTGTGCATATTCTCACTACGAAATAATCAACACGTAGATATCTTCATCCCATACTGCTCACAGCTGTCATGTAGCTCCAATTGCATATCCCTTCGTATAGTCTCCTCTTCTGCCAACAACGCCATATCATCAGCAAATCCTATGCACTTTATTCTACTTCCTCTTACTATCACCCCTCCTATGTTCTGAAAACAGTTCTTCACTAAATCCTCCAAGTAATGTTGAACAGGACAGGCAGTAAAGGGTATTCTTTTCGTACTCCTCTCCCTATTTCATTTCCCTCAGACATTTCTTGTCCTGTCGTGACTTTGACTCGATATTTCATATAAAGATTACTGAACAGCCTCCTCTTTTTCCAATCCACACCTACATATTTTCTTCAGGATCCTCATAAATTTGTTCCAATCGACTCTGTCAAACACCTTTACTAGGTCCACAAATATTAAATACACTTCTTTATTCTCCTCTAGTATCTTTCGCCGATTGATCCAAGCAGTCAAATTGCATCTCTCGTACCTTTTCCCTTCCTAAGCCAAACTGCTCATCTTTCAATTGTCCTTTTATCTTAGAATATAAACGTCGATTCAGTATTCGCAGGAGAATCTTCGCCGAGTGCGATGTCAGGCTGATAATCCTGAACTCGTTACATTTCTTGGCATTACTTTTCTTCGGTATTGGCAACAACACTGTCTCCGTAAAATCTTCAGACCATTTGCCTTTCTCATATATTTCGTTGCATAATGGTAGAATTTCCTTCTTGTCTTCACCCAAGCATTTCACTAATCCAACGGGGATTCCATCAACTCCTGTTGCTTTCCCGTTCTTCATTTCCCTAAGTGCTATTTCAACTTCTATTAAATTATAAAATCCTTTTACTTCTTGTGATACAGCTACTTCGTCTTCTATAACTAGAAAAACTAGGAGAGAGAGTGAGAGAGAAAGAGATAAAAAGCAATCCACATCAAAAGAAGAAATGCCACCCACATACGTACTGTTAGTTCGCTTACGTTTTAGACCAGTGGTCGTCAGCACTCGCTGAAATGAGTATTGGGTAAAGAGAGCAGGGAACCCTGCACGTCCGTGCATGCATCGAGGGAGGGAGAGGGAGGAATCTGGCCTTAGCTGATGCGGACGATCAGTGGAGACTAGAGTACCAAGTACAGTACTATAGACACTTGTGGGTGGTTTGTGTACGTACACCATGGTAGAAAGTTCAAATAGTGATTTACGTAGATATTCCACCCCTACGTTGTTTAACCCTTAATGGGAGGAGGCATTTTTTTTACAGAGTTTTAAAATGTAGCAAGATGTTTAATTTGCAGTAAGATCACAATCTAGTATATACAGTCGCGAAGCTCAATACGTAGTAAATATGCAAACATTAGGTAGTTGCTCACCACTAGGATCGCTAATATCGCCTCATTACAAGCAATGCAAAATAGTACCTTCACAGTCTATTGTTTCTAGCACCCTCAAAACTCAAGCTTCGTGACTGTATATAGTAGACTGTGGTAAGATACTCAGTGTGATAGATAAAAATATAACCTGCAGCGTCACTATGACAACTGTCATGCTAATGAATACGACAAATTAAAGACGACGAAAGAATCGAAATGGTGGAACAGTTAAAAACACCAATATAAGACAGGTATTATTATTATTATTATTATTATTATTATTATTATTATTATTATTATTATTATTATTCCGATACTGATGTGCAGTTAGTCAGAGAACGTTTCTCTAGGCCCGCAGAATACTGGATCGGACATCGTGTCTTGGACGAGACAGTTTCGTCTCGGACCGTCTGACACTGGACAAGACTGTTTGGGTCTTTCTAGAACTGTCGACAGTTTCGAACAAAGTTTCTCCACGACGTACGTAGTTTGTTTTCCATACATTGCTATTCTCAATTGCGACCTGATAGCAACCGACGACAAAATCGTAGCAATGATCGATTATTTTATGCGTTTAAAAGAAGAAAACACATAAATAGAAGTTTAAGTACATAAATTTCTTTCAAAACTTCTTTCCGTTCTTTATATATTAGATTTCTCCTAATAATATTTTTTTTCAATGTAAAACAAAAAGTGGGGGTTCTTGCATGCACATAACAAGTCTATCCATTTTTAATTCAATTGGAAAATGGTTGTAAATACAATGTAACAATAAAATTATATTACCCACGCTGGACGTACAGCAAATCACGTGAATGAGTGAGTGTACAGCAGACTTCACACATGCGAAGAATGAAATGTGCGATCTTGTCCGCTACTGGACGAAACTTCAGGTGACATTACAGGTCGATATCGTGTCCGTGGTTGACCGGGAAGAATTTTCATGCAGTATGCTGCCGGCCTTGCTCACATTAGCGTTCTTGAGGATTTTTTTAGTAATTTGTGTTATTCACAGGAAGACGTTCATGAAGATGATGTCAGTGTTCGAGTTAGTTACAAAACTGCTCTGCGTCTTGGAAGAAAACTCCAACCATTCACAGATGGTGATTTGTTGGAAGAATGTATAATAAACGCTGCCGAAGAACTCTGTCCTGAGCACCTACCTACCATTAGAATAATATGTTGTCATAGAATTTAGTCCGGAGAAATTATTTCCTCACATTCCAGTGAAATATCAGGATTTATGGCTTGTCTCCTCCTTTGATTCGACTCCACAATTTCAGAGGTGACTTTTTTAAATTGTTTGAAATTAAAAACGGAAATCGTGAGTAGGCTATTTATTAACTATGTAAAATATGCTTACTTAAATACGCATGTGAACATTGGGTGCTTCATTACACTATTAGTACTATTGAATTCCACTGAGTTACGTAATTTATGGTACGAACGAAAAGCCTCCACTGAAATATTACTTACCCGTCCGCTCCGATAAATGCATTAGAGGGCTAGCGGGTAAGAGACAGCAGCACGAGCGTGCACTCTGCTGACGACGCCTGTTTTAGACTGTGGAAAGAGGTAGTGTCTGTCCAGGTTGCAGCCAGTGAAGCATATCGGCACACGACACTTAACAGGAAGCCAGGCGCTGTTGCAATACGTTATTTGAGTAACAGGCTAGTTCTTTACTTACGAGATGAAAGTAAGTTTCGTGTTGGGATTAAAGTAAGGTTACCAGACATCCTCATTTCCCGGGAAAAGTCCTCGAATTTTTGTTTTTTGTCCCCGAACAAAAATCGTCCCCGTAATGTTCCCGAATTTAATAATTTGCCTCAAAAATCCCCGAATATTAAGTGTTAATTATTGTAACTGTATGAAAATACTGTTGAATATCTCAGTGCCTGGGGTATTCATTCACAACATGTCTGTAGGGTGTATATTGCTGAGATGTCTTCTACAATTAGAAAAATTTGAAGAGACAGTCCATTACTTTTCTTTCAATGTAGATGGACTTGACCTAGATGAAATAACTTATTTTATAAAATTTCTTGCTTGAAGAAATATGTGACTTCAGAGAAAATAGCAAAGTTGAATGAAGAAAATGCTTACTTTTTCTCAAAATGGAATGAAATTTTTAAAATGTTCCGTGAGAAAATATTTTCTATTGAGGAGTATTTGTGTGAAGTGTGGTCACTATACTGTCACAAGTTATTTCAACAAGAAAGAAATGGAAATATCGTGGAACGCCTTAGCTACATATATATGGTTAATGCCATCATACAGTATCGGTACTTTCATATATCTGTACTGAATTTTAAAATTTTTAGTGCATTAATTAATTGTAATCGTTGTGCAACAGAATTAAGGCGGACCTCCACTAAAAATGACAACTTCTTTCCTAATCATTTTCTTTTGCAACCAAATTTTCAGAGCATGTTTACTATGTAAAGGACTACAAAACCAAAATTTTTAACTCCCAAGTGTTTTTGGATTTTGATTTTTTGATTTTTTTTTATTTTCTTTCAGAAATATTTTCAAATCCAAGTTTTTAGTAGATCATCTCAATTTTTAAGCTTCCTTTTTTCTGGTTACTTCATAAGACATAGAGAAACATTCCTATACATTCAGTTTATTCGCTTTCAAAAAGTTTTTTTGAACTTTCGAAAATGTTATTTTTTCTGCAGTTCACGAAAAAAAAATATTAGTAAAATAAACTAGCAGGTTTCTTACAAAATAAATACATAGAAATATGCAACTACCTCATAAATACATACACTAAAAATTTGATCCAGATTGACTAATATTTGCCATAAAAAAGTTGGTGATGGATCAAGAAAAATAAACTTACGGAAAAATATATTTGAAAGTGAAATAAATATTTGTGTAACACATAATTACCTATTGAAATTCTCCTCCGCTACATTCATCTAGTAACTTCAAGAAACCAACTTTAGAACAAAATGTTACTGGATTTGTAATCAGAAATTTATATATAAAAAAGAATTCTTTAATGAAAAAATAATTTTGGCACCTCTTTTTCATTAATTAAAAAAACTTATATATTTGTAATCAGAATTGAACTAAATCCATTTGGGGTATGAAAATATACGTTCTAAAGAAGTGAAATAGTCAATAAAAATATTTTGGAAATTTTTTTGATTTTCAGTAGAGTCTTCCCTTAAGGTTTTGTAGTAAATTAGAAAATTTGCTCAATTTGTGAATGGTTTCAAAATTCCAGTTTTATTAATATAGGAAATGTCATTTTACTTGCAATTCAGAAATTTAACAAGCTATAATTAATTAGTATTTGAAATACATTACCACAAATACTGTACATATACCACAAATTCTCTACAGGACACACACACTTATTCTCATTTAATTTCATAGATCGATTTATTAAACAGCCTATTGTGCGTCCCATATCCATCATTACAAACTTGATTATTATTTTTATTTTATAAAGATTACTTTAATTTGAAAGTTTCATGTGTCTGGATCTTGGTTATTGCCCAAAATCTGGTCGCGCTGAGCCTAATTGTTTCACTAATAATAAATAATCGATGCATTGTAAGGGGCAGAAACATGAACGTTACGACGAAGTGAAGAGAAGTGACTAGAAGCATTTGAAATGTGAATATGGAGAAGGATGAAACTTGTGAAATGGACAGAGTAAGAAACGAAGCTGTGTTGGAAAGAGTGAGTGAAGAAAGAATGATACTGAAACTGATGAGGAAGAGGAAAAAGAATTAGCTGGGTCACTGCCTGAGAAGAAACTGCCTACTGAAGGATGCTCTGGAAGGAATGGTGAACGGGAGAAGAGTTCGGGGCAGAAGAAGATGTCAGATGATAGACGACATTGAGATTATATGAATCATAATTATGTGGTGACTAAGAGAAGGGCAGAAAGTAAGAAAGGTTGGAGAAAACTGGGTTTGCAGTGAAAGATCTGCCCTTGGGCAGAGAACTATGGATGAATGGTCTTTATTATTAAGAATAATCTTTATTCGACTTCTACTAACTAGTGGCTGCCATAAGACAAAAAGTACAAACAAGAGAGAAATGTATGTACAGCTGTCAAAAAAAAAAAGTGGCCGCACTCGTGAACAGCGAATATTTTCAAAGTCCACTTCGGGTCGCGGCGATGTTACACGATGCATGTGCTTGTACAAGCAGTTCCGGAACTATGGAAGTGTTCCATATCTGCGCCTCGTAGACCAGCGGTAGAGTGCTTGTTTAATGATTCAAAGGTCGTGGGTTCGGGCCTTCTTCGAGTTCTCATTTTATTTTTTAATCGTTCTTTAGCGATGTAAATGATATTCAAATTATCATTTATATCCAGTTATCGTTCTTTATGGATATCACGTTATTTATATTTTGTTATCGTTCTTTAGAGATATGAATAAAATTCAGGTCATCATTTGTATTCTGTTATCGTATTATAACGATATGAATAATAATTATTATTGTATCTCCAATGGGGGTTAGCCCTATTTTACATATGTATGTTAGGGTTATAGTTTTATACACAAAAAAAGATAAGGATAAAGAGAAATGGAAAAGAAAATTAAATTAGCTTACGCGATGTAAACAAAACATAAACAATCCGTAAATTAGGCATTGCGATTGCAAAACAAATATCAGGTATCAATTTGAAACATACAAAAACATTAACAACACACATACGTAACACTTCTGTAACACAAATATGCAGCTTTCCGTACCATACATCATAAATTAATACACAATAGTCACACAAACACAATCAAACTATAATTACGACATTGCGACGACATCAAGCATCCCATAACTGACTCACATACATAACAAATCAAGCATCCGTTACAACACATACACTTCAACATAGTAACCACACTTTTAAAAGTTACAAATTTGGCTCCAAGAAGAATAAATAGGACACTGTTACTAATTACTATTCTTCTACAATTTCTTAAATACATCTGTAATAAATCTGTGAAATTCCGATATGAATAATATTCACGTTTTTTATATTGTTATCGTTCTTTAGCGATTTAAATAATATTCAAGTTATCATTTATATTCTGTTTTCCTTCATTAGCATTATAAAACAATATTCAAGTTATTTATATTGTTATTGTTCTTTCGCAATATATTAATTAAACAAACCGGTATTTATCATTTATATTCTGTTATCGTTCTTTAGTGATACTGTATAAATAATATTCAAGTTATTTATATTGTAATCGTTCTTTAGCGATATAAATAACATAAATTTAATATTAGGTTTGGAAAAATCCAGTTGCATAATACTGGTATTAGTTTTTCTTTTTGTATTATTACATTATACTATCTTGAACCACAATAAAATGAAAAGGAGTAACGAGGAATTGAACCTGAGAAGTTGACATCTAAATTCCGACGTTAGTCCGCTGAGCTACGAGAGCAAAAGTGTGGAAACATTTTCGGAAAAATTGGCCCAATCACACTCTAAGATTTTCTGATGATTCGTAGAAGCTAGTCCAGGATGCGGGGGGCAAAGGCTAATTGAGATTTCCCGGTCTCTGACCGGGTCAAACATCCTGATAGAATTAATATTTAACCCTTGCCGTGACTTTCGGTGAAGTCCGGAGGGCCCAATTAGTCAAATCCACTCTCCTCATCTCCACGCTTGGGCCTCGTGGAATTTAATAAGATGCGAAAGAGATAGTGGTGTGCGGAAAGCAACGGAATGTTACCGCATTTAGGCCTATCCTTCCCAAGAAAACTGCAAACATGAACAAAGGAAGCTTTTAATAGAAGAAGAAGAAGAAGAAGAAGAAGAAGAAGAAGAAGAAGAAGAAGAAGAAGAAGGATCTTCTGCGGACCTCTGGAAAAAGAACTAAGGAAGAGACTAGTGAAGTGCTTTGTGTGGAGTGTGGCATTGTATGGGGAAAGAACATGGACATTACGACGAAATGAAGAGAAACGAATTGAAGCATTTGAAATGTGGATGTGGAGAAGAACGGTGCGTGTAAAGTGGACAGACAGAATAAGAAATAAAATTGTGTTTGAAAAAGTGAGTGAAGAAAGAATGATGCTGAAACTGATTAGAAAGAGAAAAAGGAATTGGTTGGGTCTCTGGTTGAAAAGATTATAGACGACATTAGGATACGTGGATCATATGCGGAGACTAAGAGGAAGGCAGAAAATAGGAAAGATTGGAGATTGCTGGGTTTGCAATGAAAGACCTGCCCATGGACAGAACATTTATGTGTGTATGTTCAGAATGCCTGGAATATCGTGTCTAAGAACAGTCGCTATTTGCAAAGACTATCAATTCCATGCCCACTCGACTGCAAGATGATCGAGATAAGAGGAAGATAGACTAAATATTGAATTGTGGCTTTTTGTTTTGTTTTTTGAACGCTTAATTGTTTGAATGTTTTAAGGCCGACGCCAGTAAATTTGTTATGTTTATGCCACGAAAGATATTTTATTGAGAATAAAATCTTTTTTCTTTCCATTTGCAGCCACAATATTATAATGATAATGATAAAGTCATGGCATAATATATTAATGAACCTGATGTTAATTACTAAAATAATCATAAAAGAGAAAGGAGCCATTATGTATAGTTTGTCTCTCTCAAAAACAGAACAAAAAAGGACATAAAAAGCACGAGGTTGTAGTCGAACGCAGGACCTCATGAATAAGAGGCCTGAGCGCTCCATTATGCTATCGAATAACACACAGTATACTTCAATTATAACTGTAGATATCAGGCAACGTGGTCCAACAACATGTAACATCGCCTGTCTCCGAATTGTAGCGAAGATACCCGAAGGGAACTTTGTTTCAGGAGAGCGGCCACTTTTTCTTTTGACAGCTGTACATACATACTACATAATAGACTACATGCTGAGAAGTTAGTTGGGTGACCAAGGTTATTGCAGGCGAACATGTTTGGGTTGACGTAGAAGGTTTGGCAATGAATATACAAGGAAAGATTGAAGTATTTGGACTATTGTTCAGAGCAGGGGGAACAATTTCAAAATTCTCAGTTGAATGTTTTAAGTCTTTTGGAATTCCTTTAAATATTTTTAAAATTATTGCTATAGACGTAATGAAATATTCTGTTCAGATTTTCCGTAATCACCTGTACACCTAAATTTCCTTATATTCTATTTGATTACTAATAATTATTTATTGAATAAAAGTACTTTGCCAAGGGTAGCTTCTATTTGAAAATAAAAATCGTAAATAGTGATAACGCAAATGTTTATTTTTATTTTATTTGTTTAGGATGCTGTGTCTTTTGGCAACCCTTACTGAAGAGCAGCTACCCTTGTGGGATTTATATATAGGCTATGTTTGAAGTGCTGAAGCAGGTTTAGGAATTCTCGTCACCGGAACTGTCGCCATTGTATTATTTAGTCAGCGATTAAATTTTCGCCACCGGCCACATTACTTTTTTAAGAGTAATAGGATTGTTAAGTTATTTCCAAAATAACACAGTTAAATTTTTCGTTTGAAAGTTGAATTTATTACTTATTTTCGGCTGCTGCTAAATTATTGTAGCAATGGTACTTATGAAAAGAAAAACTAGGCAAGCATACGAAACACTTTTTAGGCCTACATCACTTAGAGAAGAAGTAGGCCTACACCAGCCATGCCGAACTCACTTGAAGGGAAAAGTACTACGTCAACCTCACTCCAAATCTTTTAGATACGATTGACGTTCATGAATCGCTCTCTATCTTAAACTTGCTTCAGTGGGGGATCGTACATAAACTCATGTTGTAAAAACAATCACCACTCTAAACATAAATTAGGATAAACTGATAAGTTCACACACAAGCTATTGAACATTCATCTATTTAGTGGTTAACTGATTGCTGAACCCCTAGTTTTCAATGACTGTACCACTATTCGACCGGATTGTGTTAGTACATACAGTAGATACATAGACGCAGAGCAGAGACAAAACGATGATCATTTAACCTCGAGCATGCAAATGGTTCATTTAAAAAAAAGTTTTCACAACAGTATGTCGACTCAAACATTTCAATTATACGACCTGCAATATATTTCATGTTAGAATACGTATTTTCTATTGGCAACTGGTAGACCTATAAATGTCTACCACTTTTCTCTGATGTTTTTATGAAACTGGTGGCAATAAATCGTTTAACCATTTTGTCATTAGGTCTAAATGAAATTTAAAAAAACTCAAATAAAACAAAATTCCATGACATAGGCGATACCATGATAGTCGTAATTTTACATAATTACGCACCAGTAAATTTGTTTTTCCCCTGATCTTTACCATGAAATGAATTATATTATAATGCCGTTTGTAACGAAATTGAACGGAGCACAATAGGCAATTAGCTTTATCAGGCCTATTTCTTTTAACAACAAAATAAACAATTTCCATTCCTTATTAAAGCTGTGGGCCTATCTTGGTGCTTTAGAAGGTAGGTACTATTTTCAAATATTCTGTAAACTGCTCGCTACTGAATATTTACATTCTGCAGCTAACGACTGACTAAACAGAATGAAAACAGAATCGCGGACAGGGGGTGGAGAAAGTAGGAATAATGGTATATATTCTTATTAGAGGACCTCGCCATCCTCTATGGAATATTGTGTGATCAGTGACTTTATGTAGCCATCATGTGGATACTTATTAATGGAGAAAAATTCGTTTCGGCACCGTGAATCGAACCCAGGACCTTCAGCTTGGCGCGCTGAGTGCTTTTACCATCTGAGCTATGTCGGGATCCGATTCACAACGCCGGTCGAACTCTCTTCCTTTGTATCGTCAAGGGCATTTTAGACATAGCTTTAGGATATATCATATAACTATATATTCCATTAATAAGGGATTGTAATATTTGCCCTCTATGGAGCGCATGTTTGCCATCCCTGACCTATACCAACGTTTTTAACATCAATTTCAATCTCTATATGTGTAGAAGTAATGAGAAAAATTATCTCATAAGATTCATCAGTAACTTAGAACTTCTTATTCTTAGTTATTGCGGCGTTATCCTTTTGCGAGATTTGTTCTTTACATTTTCCGTTACGGCTGAAAATGCAGTGAAGTACTAAATCTGCATCACAAGACTTTAAAATATTAAACTCTCTATAGATACCAACTCATCAAATTGGCAACATTGGTCAGTGTTGTTAACGCACTAGCTAACCATTCGATTTTTAAATAACAGTTATAACGTTATAAGTAGACCTCGGACTTTTAGGTCCTAAAAATCTTAAATTAGGTACCTAAAATAGGTTCTATCACAATTCACAATAGGTTCTAAAATTACAAAAATAGGTGAACAAAAAATGACATTACTTCATTTCCCATTACAAATTAGCCGAAACATTTGACATTATTTCATTGTACATGTCCATAATTGGAGCCAGAGTAAACAACTAACACCTTTTCTAAGGTTTCCATTGACAAACTGCATCGCTTCTCAGATAACACCATCTTATATGCCGAAAATGAGCGTTGCACATCAACTGATGACACCAGAGCATATTTAAATGTTCATATTAGATGCAAGGGAACAGCACATTCATGTTCAGGTGTCTTGCCAGCCAAGATGTCAGCAACTGTGCGGAGAACTGTCAGTCCTGGGTTTTTTGAAGCACTGATTTGAGTTTTTCAGAAACTTTTTCACCAACATAACCAGGAACCAAGTTGATTTTTTCTGTCACCTCTTCTATCAATCCCAGTTGCGTGTAGACCGGTTTGCCTGAAGACTCTAGAGCATTAATAATGGGGACCAGAAATACATAATGTGATTTGATGAATGCAATATCCCGGGCAATTGTTGGGTCCTGCAGAAGTTTTTTTAGCTGAAGTAATGCTCACTGCATCCTCCCCCAGTTTCAAAACAAAGTTCTTAATGTCCTCCGAATGATTTCTGTAATATTCCACGGCCTGTAACCATGTTCCCCATCAGGTAAGAATAGGTTCTGGTGGAAGTGGCACATTGGGAAGTTGCTCTCGAAATAATTGAATCCTCGTAGGTGCTTTAATAAAAACCTTTTTAATTGTGGAAACCAGCTTATTCACTTGTGGATATTCAAGCCGTATCGTCTCAGCTACGCAATTCATAGCATGGGCAAGACAAGTAATATGGAGCAAGGCAGGGTAAAATACTTTAAGTAATTTAACGGCAGCAATCATGTACGGGGCTGCATCAGTGTAGATTACTAGCTGCGATTGTTCTCAAGGCACGATTGGCATACAGAATTACACAGCGTTTCCATATTACCAACTGTAGAAATTGGAAAATGTAAAATTAGGTAAAAATAGTTTCTAACGTGAAATTAGGTATTTTTAGGTTGTATAGGACCACCATTTTCGAACATATATTTCCATAATTCATATATATATATATATATATATATATATATATATATATATATATATATATATATATATATATATAACTTTTCTTTTGTATATATCAAGAGGAACAAAATAGGTTTTTACCTAAAATCCGAGATCTAATTATAAGTTATACGTACAATAAGTGCAAACAATTCAAGTCTGAAATTTATTGTTGTCGTTATTATCATTTCCGGAGTCTGGCGTTTCATCTAATAAGTCCCATTTAATATTTGAAATAATAATAATAATAATAATAATAATAATAATAATAATAATAATAATAATAATAATAATAATAATACTTACTGCCTTTAAGGAACCTGGAGGTTCATTGCCGCTCTCACATAAGCCCGCCAATAATAATAATAATAATAATAATAATAATAATAATAATAATAATAATAATAATAATAATATAAGAGAATTGGTGATAGCGAGATGGTATTTTGGCGAGATGAGATCAAGAATTCACCAATAATCTATACTAATAATAAATCTATAACCGAAATTTTTCTGGTAATTTTCGCTTTTCCAAAAATAATTGGTATTAACATGTATAATTAACCATCCTGAGACCAAAAATGGCATTTTTTAATTTTTGTTTGTATGTCTGTCTGGATGTTTGTTACCTTTTCACGCGATAATGGCTGAACCGATTTCTATGAAAATTGGAATATAAATTAAGTTCCTTCTAACTCACATTTTAGGCTATATGTCTTTCAAAATAATTTATTTAAAAGGGGGTTATAAGGCGACCTGAATTAAATAAATCGAAATATCTCGGTTATTATCGATTATAGTGTAAAATGTTAAATAACAAAAGATCCTTCAAAAATGATTTTCGGCAAGTTTTATTCTATGCAAAATTTTGATAGGACTGATATTTAACGAGATACAAGAGTTTTAAAATAACAATACGTTTCATCACCGCCGGCTAAGACTAATAGGCTATAATGAAATGAAAACAAATAACGCCGTATATTTAAGGCGGCCTTGCACACAACAAACGGAGAATATTATTCATTTAATACTATTTTATACGGATTATTTCTATTCTATGTTGGGAATATAATTGTAAATGTTTATCAATATTAATATACAGAGATTGTTTGTGTGTTTATTTGGGTACTATAATTGACAAGGATGGTGGAGCCTTTGAGGATGTAAAAAACCGAATAAAAATGCAAATAGTGCATGTCCAGTTGTACCCAATATGGAAATCTTATCATTATATCTAGATCTACAAAAATTAAAATCTTTAACAGTAATGTGAAATCAGTCTTATTATATGGCTGTGAGACATGTAAAACAAGTAAAATTATACAAAATAAACTGCAAACATTTGTTAATAGATGTTTACGAAGAATCTTAAAAATTAGATGGCCAGATATAATCACAAACTCAGAACTATGGAAGATAACAAATCAGAAAGAAATCACAATAGAAATCAAAAGACGAAAGTGGAATTGGATAGGGCACACAATCAGGAAAGAAGATAGAGCAGTAGAAAGAATGGCTTTGGATTGGAACCCCCAGGATAGTAGAACAAGAGGAAAGCCAAAAAATACACGGAAGAGAACAGTTTTGGAGGAAATTGCTAGGGAGGGGAAAACATGGAGCGAAGTGAAGAAGTTGGCTACAAATAGGGTCCGATGGAGGCACTTTGTGAATTCCCTATGCTCTTCATGAGGAGATACAGGAGTTTGATTGATGGATTGATTGATTGATTGTGTGTTTGTATGAAGTAATCTCAGCAGCTAATTAACCGATTTGGACAATTCTTTCTAAAGTTTTTCTAAATGGATGTAATGCTATAATAGGACTGAGGTAAGACTAAAATAGATCTTTACGCACAGAAAACTTGATATTCTGTTGAAATATTGTATACCTTGATTATTTAAACTTTATTTGGAACACATAAAATACTCTACCTTTATACACTTCAGTTTATTTTTGTCCACAGAACATTATAGTATTTTTAAGAGTTCTTTCTTAAAGATGAGTATTTTCGATACAGTCAATCACAATATACTTTTGAATAAAATGGATAGATTGGGAATTAATGGAATGGCTTTAAAATTATTTAAATCTTACTTAAGAAACAGAACTCAAGCAACTAAAATAAATTATCACCTTAGTGAATCATGTAACATTGATATAGGTGTACCTCAGGGGACGATTTTAGGTCCTGTTTTGTTTTTAATATATATCAACGATTTACTTAAAATTGACATTGAGAAATATTCTGGTACTCTGTATTCTTATGCTGATGATACTGTGGTTATATTTAGCGGTTCGAGTTGGAATGAAACTTATCAAAATTCTAACAGTGGTATTAACATTATTAAAGAATGACTGGATGCTCACTTACTTTCTTTGAACGTTTCTAAAACAAAATTAATACCATTTTCATTAACATTACATGGCCTTGAACAACTAAAAATAAATAATAATAGAAGTGTAACAATACATTATTGTAACCTACCTACTTGCTCATGTAACGCTTTGAATATATCCTCACAAGTTAAATATTTAGGCATTATTATTGACCAACATTAATAATGAAGAGTCCACTGCAAGAATGATGGATGTCACTTTCTTGTCGAAAATGAACCAAGACTGTCAATGCATAGCTTAAGACATATAGAATGTACATAGAGAGCTATATGGCATTAACAGTGATAGTTATTGTCCAGTAATGATCGGAAAATCACAGTTAAGCTTTGAGCGGTAAGCATTTCAAACTTTTAATTGATTCTCCTGAAAAATGTGTTCCAAATGACATCCATCATTCTTGCAGTGGACTCTTCAAATGGGATAAGCATATCTCCTGCCTGTGTAACAGATTGCGTAAAACAATCCACAAATTTTACTTTCTACGCTCTTATTTACCTGTTTATGTTCTGCGTACTATGTACTTAGCTCTGTTTCAATCAATAATTCAATATGGTATATTAGGTTGGGGAGGAATGGCAAAAGCGACTCCATCCTTTAAATTTGCTCCAAAAAAATTATAAAAATTTGTCTATATAAACCTTTTGATTATCCAACAAAATTAATTTTTCAGGAATTTGGTGTATCAAATCTAGAACAAATTTATAAACAAACATTGCTGATTTACTTCCATAAAAAATCACAATAAATTTAAACTTGATCCTCATGAATACCATAAGAGACAAAACTACAGTTTCCTTCTAAATACTCCCAAATGCCACACAACTGCTGGATTAAAACACAGCAGAAATTTTGGACCCAAAACATATAATGAATTAATTAGAGCTTACCCTGAGCTAAGTACACTTAACACACATAGATTTAAGAAACAAATCAGATTAATTATTCAATGTTTAAGCAATTGAGTTAAAAATTGATACTCTAATATTCATGTACTTTTGTATATTCTATTTGTATACAGATTCTTTTATTGCATGCTGTATGTATTTTATCATTTATTAATGTTATTGTGCTCAATGAACTCTCTTAATTTTGTGATATATTTTGTATAACTGATCTGAACTGCGCCCGAGCACGAGCTTCTGCTCTTTCGGGCTGCAATGCCTAATGTAGCTCAAGTGTAAAGTATTAAATAAATCAATTCAAATTCAAATTTTTACTGGACCAAAAATACAGCACATGGAGTAAAAATTATAATTTTACCGTTGAGCTCACTGGAGCTGAGTTATTTTAAAAAGTGTCACGAAATGGTATTCCAGCGATCATAATTTACCCATATTCGTTTCCTGTGTGTCTTAAAATAATATTTATGTACCACATTCATTTTCATTTTTTATTTACATAAACAATGAGCGAGTTGGTTCAGACAGTAGAATTTGAGACTCGCATTCGGGAGGTCACGAGTTCAAACTCTGTGGCCGACCAATGTGACTGGGATTTTTCATGGTTTCCCTTAGTCATAAAGGCAAATGTCAGATTGAAAATTTACATGCCATGATTCATCACCACCTCAATTACCATTACGATAAATATTAATCAAAATCTATAATCAGTTACGTGAACACAAGCCAACTACAACACACTACAGAAACAGGAACTCAACAAGAGTAAAAACGGCCTACTGGTATATCCACACATTTTAAACACGCGACATGACCACAGATGTTTTGTTGTTTAGTCAACTGTCCGAAGACAGATTTGAACCTCATAAGTGACACCAGTAAGGCATTACTCATAAGCAGGCTTCGAGACTTTGGACCCGATATAATAAGTTTACTGTGCATGCACTATAGGTTGTTGACTCGCTCCATATAGATAAGAGATGTGTTGAGGTAACAACGTTGCTATTTAGAGCAGAGTACGGTAGTATGGGGAAACACATATGTACATTCTGAAAGTAAATATACATAACACAATGATAATGTCAAAAGAATGTGAAAAGCATTTATTCTCCTGTCTTTTATAAGCATTTGTGTTTAATTATACACAGTGTTAATGATGGAAATAAGCATGTAGCAATATTTTAATTTTTTCATTTATCCTATTGGTCGTCTTTAGGAAGTGCAGTTACAGTACCGAATTGCAATGTACCTACTACATGATACATTCCCAGTCACTCAAACGTAAATCATTTTCGGTTATCTGCCAAATTTTGTACTGTAAAAAGCTGCGCTCTACGTCGCATGACGTGATAGAAACAAAACGATAAAACCTAACATCATTGCAATCTCTAAGAGACAGTCCTTTATTCTCGGGTGACTCTATGTCCACTAATTTGCTGTTTATAATACACAATGTTCCATATCCGTTATTTTTACATAAAATTCATTTCCACTTCTGTTTTACACGTTCAGTAACCGGTGTGCTTGTTGTCTCATTAATTCTCTGCATCATTTTCTAAATTAATTTGAGGGCTTCCGGCATCTCTTGCTCTGACTTTTCTAACCGTATAATACTTTCAGACACAGTTTGTATGAAAACCAAATTATTCGTCAGAACCTTCAAATCCAGAGCGTTTTCCTTTGCGTATTTGTTGTCATTCATTCTACAGTACCCCCACCCACTGTACGCTTTACCACTATACTCAGTACGCCGTTATGCGGATTTCACACTGAACTGGTCTATTGGGTCCGAAGTCTCGAAGCCTGCTCATAAGGCAACTAGGCCAGGAGACAATGGGGTAGGGTAGCCAGTTCCTTTCCCACTCCATTGCATACAATCGCCGATTATCTACATATTAACATAAAAAATTATCTTCGTACACAATCCACTCTATATTGACATTAATTTGGAGTGATTTATGAAAGGATGCAGTCAAGACTAATTTAGAAAAATGTTGAAGGAATTAGCCTTGCAGCAAAACGGGTGTTCTGTGAACCAAATGATCGTATTTTAATTAGGCCTATTTAAATACAATTTCAATTAAGTATAGCTCGCGCAAGAAACGATTATCGAAAACCAATGGTGGCGTTGCTGTCTGTTTTGACGTGTGTATGTAGGCACGCCGAGGGGGGGGGGGAGGTGCGAACCGATAGAAGTACTGTCTCGTCCAAGAACATGAACAAATGAGGACATCGCTGTGGAAATAAAGAACGTAGCAAGAGAAAAATTCGAAGCTAATTAAACGCACAGCATATGTTTACGAATCTATACTAATAATAAATCTGTAGCCGAAATTTTTCTGGTAATTTTCGATTTTCCAAAAATAATTGGTCCTAACATATATAATTAACCACCCTGAAACCGAAAATCGCTTTTTTGAAATTGTTATTTGTATGTCTGTCTGGATGTTTGTTACCTTTTCACGCGATAATGCCTGAACCGATTTATATGAAAATTGGAATATAAATTAAGTTCGTTGTAACTTACATTTTAGGCTATATGGCATTCAAAATACTTTATTTAAAAGGGGGGTTATAAGGGAGCCTGGATTAAATAAATCGAAATATCTCGCTTATTATTGATTTTTCTAAAACACGTTAAATAACAAAAGTTTCTTTAAAAATGATTTCCGATAAGTTTTATTCTTCACCAAATTTTGATAGGGCTGATATTTAATGAGATAAATGAGTTTTAAAATTAAAATAACGCCATCTAAGACGGTGCAATGAAATAAGAACAAATGACTTCGTCTATAAGGGGCCTTGGACAACAACAATCGAAAAAGGGGCCTTGGCCAACAACAATCGAAAGCTATTAAACATAGCCTACAGAGAATGTTTCTGTGTTTGTATGAAGTAATATCGGAAGCTAAATTAACCGATTTGTATAATTAATTATTATTTCACCATTGGAAAGTGTAGTTTCTCTAGATGGACATAATGCTATAATGTTATTACAGTAACTTCTGAGTAAATCGAGGATAGGTAAGGTTAAAATAGCTTCTTATGCACAGAAAATTTGATAGGCTATTTTGTACATTCGTTTTCTGTATTTCTTAAAATAATATTTATGTACACACTCATTTTAATCTCAGATAATTAACGAACAACGAGAGTGTGTTGATTTAGTATGCAGTAATAGTACGTTTGCTTAGCATTCCATTATTTTATAATTCAAATTTTAACTATGTTCAATTGAATCGTATTAAAATACATAAAATATATATGCAATAAATGCAATGCAAAACAAATTGGGTAATGAGCCAAGCAGATTATGTTGCGCTGTTGTAAAAGTTGTTCCTTCTGAGGTTCAAGAGCCCCCACAACAAATTAAAAACTTACTTATCGGAGTACATCCGTTATCAACGCACTTTTTATATAATATAATATAATATAATATAATATAATATAATATAATATAATATAATATAATATAATATAATATAATATAATATAATATAATATAATATAATATAATATAATATAATATAATATAATATATACTAATAATAAATACTGTATGTAACCGAAATTTTTCTGGCAATTTTCGCTTTTCGAAAAATAATTGGTGTTAACATGTATAATTATTCATCGTGAGACCGAAAATCGTTTTTTTGAAATTTTTGTTTGTATGTCTGTCTGTCTGGATGTTTGTTAACTTTTCACGCGATAATGGCTGAACGGATTTCGATGAAAATTAAAATGTAAATTAAGTTCGTTGCAATTTAGATTTTAGGCTGTATGGCATTCAAAATACTTCATTTAACGGGGCCTGAATTAAATAAATCGAAATATTTCGCTTATTAGTGCTTTTTTCTGAAAAATGTTACATAACAAAAGTTTCTTTAAAAATGATTTCCGATAAGTTTTATCCTATGCAAAATTTTGATAGGACTGATATTTAACCCTTTCGTTCACCGCGTCTACAATAATTATACACGCCTTTTTCAATGTCATATAGCACTTGGTATTCCATGTGGTAACCTCTTGTTCACTGTGTCTATATTTTGGTCCAGTCTGCATAGAATTGGAATATATCAGTCCCCTAACTACCCATTGTGCAACTCAAACCACGAAATGGATTCGGAACACCTCAAAATCTGTGCTTCAGTGGCTGGTCATGATAATATCTTTGAAAAATATTGGAGTGCAAGAGGTCAAATGACTTTATTGTCAAACGCCTGGCATTAGAAAACAACAACAATAAATTTTGGTCCAGTGTTGCTGTGTTCACTGATATCACTTACGATGCGATCTGTGGACGATTTGGTGTACTTCAAGAGAATCAAAGTAGCCATGAAACCCTGTAAGAAATGGAGGAATGGCAAGCTGTTACGTATTTTGCTGTTTATAATTTCATATACTATATTACGTGAAAATAATTGCTAAAACGTTAACAAATATGTTCCATCTTAAAATTAAAGTGTTTATTTTAGCTTTAAATTAACCGGTTGTATGTAAAATTACAGTGCGAAATACCATGTGCACAATTGTAGACATACTGTCTGCATGGTATATGTTCAAGGGAAAACATAACCTTGCTTTAATTTCTACATTTTATTGTTAGTATGAACGTTTAGTGTTTTGGAATTTCTAAATGTATGTTTGTGTACCTAGTTATTGTGTCCTTTTTCACAGGGCTAGGACCAAGTCAAATTCTGGATCTCATTGATGAAGCGACCGTTCCGATGTCGAAGGGTTTGAGAGTGAAGGAGAAGGGGAAAAACGTGATGACGAATTGTTTGAAACCAATAAAGTGTCTGGTTAGTATTTAAACATTATTTATTTTATGTCTTATGTTTATTTATATACAGTGCATATACTATATAGGCCATGTATTTTTTTTTTCAGAAAAAGATGACCGAGTTGAGAATAAAAGTAGTGCAGATAATGCAGAACCAACAGAAGAGAATGGTGCAGATGATGCAGATCCAAGAGAAGATAATGGTACAGAATCAGGAACTGATGCTGAGAATGATCAACAACCAGAGAATGAACTTTTGGCAGAGGATGAATATGAATGGATGAATCTTACATCAAAAGACAAAATTCAGTGGCGACGCAGTGTAATATTCCCAGGAACTATCCCAATCTGGCAAGATCATAATGGTGGAGAAGACATTTTGGACTTACCTTATCCAATAACGTATTTTTCAAGATACATTCCTATTTCAATGTTTGAAAAGTTTGTAGAGATGACAAACATATATGCGAACCAATTTGGAGAATGTAGGTTACGTGGCAACCAATTTGAATGAACTTACTACTCTCTTTGGGTTACACATAATAGCCAGTAGTCTAAGATTCCCCCTATAAGAATGTATTGGGACACAGCATTAGGGATAAACATTTTTACAGACAATATGTCAGTCAATAGGTTCTTCAAACTCAGGAAGTTTCTCCATTGTGGCAACATATTAGACGAACCAGCAGATTCAACAGACAGATTCTGGAAGATTAGAACTTTATATGATTCACTGAGAACTAGGTGTAAGGAACTTGTTGTAGAACATGAAGTAGGTATGTATTCATGAACAAATTTGTCCTTTCAAATGCAGCTTGATGTAAAACAATACATGAAAGGAAAACCCAATCCTTGGGGAATCAAATTATTCTTATTGTATGGGAAAAGTGAGCTTGCTTATGATTGTATACTTTACCAGGGTGCCACTACAGAAATAAAACAGTCACTGAAGAATAAATTCGGCCTTGGAGCTTCTGTTGTACTTCATTTATGTGACAGACTTTCAGCTGAAGGTCACCAATTGTATTTCGATAATTATTTTTCTACTTACAATATTTTTGAAGCGCTAAAAATGAAAGGGATTTCAGCAGCTGGTACTATAAGATTGAAGAGGTTTGGGCACCCACCTCTAATTTCTAACAAAGATTAAAAAAAAAAAAAAAACATCGGGGTTCATGTGATCAGGTCTGCTCCCGTGATGGTAATGTGGTGGTCACAAAATGGCGAGATAATAGGCCTGTACTTAAGGCTTCCAACTTCGTAGGTGTTGGAGAAACAGATAAGGTGCGAAGGTGGGACAACAAAAATAAAAAGTATATTGATGTGTCAAGATCAAAGGTAGTGAAATTGTATAATCAATGGGTAGAGTGGATAAACTTGATTTCCTCATTAGCCTCTACAAGATAGTCATGGATACTCGAAAATGGACATTGAAACTAATTTTTCATGCTGCAGATTTAGCGGCATGTAACAGCTGGCTTGAGTATCAAGCAGATGCAGAAAATTTGGGTATTTGTAAGAACAAGACTTTGGATCTCCTCCATTTTAGAATGAGGATTGGAGAAGCTCTTATAAAGCAAGAGAAGGAGATAACTACAAAAAGAGGCCGTCCTTCGAACATCGACCCGAAAGAACCTCAAACTACAAAAATCCTGAAAACAGAGGTAAACTCAATCGATGAGGTGAGATTCGAAGCTGTAAACCATTTGCCAGTACACAGTGAGGCAACTTTTCCAGGTAGATGCAAAAACAGCAACTGTACAGGAAAGTGACGTTGGCGATGCCAGAAATATGCAACATTTATCTTTGCCTGAATAATGTTAGAAATTGCTTTACTGACTTTCATGGCAAAAAATGATTGAGATGGTTTTTAGAATTAGTCGATTTCAATTATAAATCAGATTTTAAAATAAGTGTTGGCTCTCTGCAACCAAACAATGTAAAATATGTACACATTTGTAGTAAAGAGAATTTTGGTACCATTGAGTAATTTTGTCTACATTCGTGCACACCCTATATCTTCCAAAATAACAAACCTTTCTTTTTCTAACTTTGTACAAATATCTTTAGTATTACAAAATGATCACTGGCAAAAAATTGGATTTTTCCTTCCATTAGAAAAAAGTCGTGATTGAAAGGGTTAAGGATATACAAGACTTTTAAAATAACAATACAATACATTTTCACCGCCGCCTCAGATTGTAGCGTTGTTGTTCCTGCAGTAATTCCTATGTGCAAAATATAAAATTTTTGAGTAGGAAGAAAAAACACATTTATTCATTCCATGGCAATGGTACATAGGATATCGTGAATTCTTACTTTTTCGAAAGAAAGAAATATAATTACATATCGCTGTTTATGCTGTATCACTATTTAAGTTATTTGAAGGGTTCAGAACCATAGTGGGCCAAGCGCCGTTTACTGAAGACGTAGAAAACAATGGTTAAAATTAAGTTATTACCATAATTCAATGGAAACATATAGCAAGTAATATAAAGTTTACACATTAAAACTAAATGATATGTCAATCTTCATTAAACTATGGTTGCATGTAATAACAAATAAGAAACATGTTAAAGGAATTGTCATTGCACCAAATGAGTGCTCTCTGGACCAAAATGATGGCATTTTAATTATTTAAATACAATTTCAATTAAGTAACATATTAAACGATTTACCCTTCTAACAAACACGAATGTTCCCTGGATCAAACGTCCTATTTTAATTATGTAATTACTTTATATTTATTTCTAACAGGTGCAGCGGAGCGCAAGGGTACGGCTAGTGAAATAATAATACCGTGCGATACAAGATACGCATTCACATGCAATGGAACAAACTAAAGTCGTAATGTAACTATCACAACGCAAGACTGATTCTATCGATGTCATTTCTCTTCCGACTCTACTCTCGAATATCATTCAAGTTATCTCGTGACCTTTCCTCTCGCCCGCTCTTCCTTATCGCAATGTTTGATTCGCATTCCTTCCTTCGGTAATCCGTGTTTGCGCACCTTTAACATGTTAAACGATTCATTCTTACAATCAAATACGGATGTTCCCTTGACCAAATGTCCTATTTCAATTATGTAATTATTAACGATTAGGGAAAACACGGAAATTTTACTTGAAGCAAGTAAAGCGATCGGTTTGGAAGTAAATCCCGAAAACACAAAGTATATGATTATGTCTCGTGACCAGAATATTGTACGAAATGGAAATATAAAAATTGGAGATTTATCCTTCGAAGAGGTGGAAAAATTCAAATATCTTGGAGCAACAGTAACAAATATAAATGACACTCGGGAGGAAATTAAACGCAGAATAAATATGGGAAATGCCTGTTATTATTCGGTTGAGAAGCTCTTATCATCCAGTCTGCTGTCCAAAAATCTGAAAGTTAGAATTTATAAAACAATTATATTACCGGTTCTTCTGTATGGTTGTGAAACTTGGACTCTCACTCTGAGAGAGGAACATAGGTTAAGGGTGTTTGAGAATAAGGTGCTTAGGAAAATATTTGGGGCTAAGCGGGATGAAGTTACAGGAGAATGGAGAAAGTTACACAACACAGAACTGCACGCATTGTATTCTTCACCTGACATAATTAGGAACATTAAATCCAGACGTTTGAGATGGGCAGGGCATGTAGCACGTATGGGCGAATCCAGAAATGCATATAGAGTGCTAGTTGGGAGACCGGAGGGAAAAAGACCTTTAGGGAGGCCGAGACGTAGATGGGAGGATAATATTAAAATGGATTTGAGGGAGGTGGGGTATGATGATAGAGACTGGATTAATCTTGCACAGGATAGGGACCGCTGGCGGGCTTATGTGAGGGCGGCAATGAACCTTCGGGTTCCTTAAAAGCCATTTGTAAGTAAGTAAGTAATTATTTTATAGCTTATTTCTAACAAGTGCAGCGAAGCGTACGGGTAGGGCTTGTAATAATAATAATAATAATAATAATAATAATAATAATAATAATAATAATAATAATAGGCTAATAATAACATGTTATTTAACCACACTGTACTGGATTATTTAACGTATATGAAGTTGATGATAGTGAGATGGGGAGATGAGACAGAGGTTTCGTCAATAACAACAACAACAACAACAACAATAATAATGATAGGTTATTTAACGATACTACTGAGTTATTTAGCGTCGATGGAATTGATGATAGCGAGATGGTATTTTGGCAAGATGAGGCCGAGGATTCACCAATAGTAGTAATAATAATAATAACAATAATAATAGTAATAATAATAATAATAATAATAATAATAATAATAATATGTAATTTAACCACGCTGTACTGGGTTATTTAGCGTATATGAAGTTGATGATAGCGAGATGGTATTTTGGGGAGATGAGACCGAGGTTTCGTCAATAATAATAATAATAATAATAATAATAATAATAATAATAATAATAATAATAATAATATGTTATTTAACCACGCTGTACTGGGTTATTTAGCATGTATGATAGTTGGTGATAGCGAGATGGTATTTTGGGGAGATGAGACCGAGGTTTCGTCAATAATAATAATAATAATAATAATAATAATAATAATAATAATATGTTATTTAACCACGCTGTACTGGGTTATTTAGCATGTATGATAGTTGGTGATAGCGAGATGGTATTTTGGGGAGATGAGACCGAGGTTTCGTCAATAATAATAATAATAATAATAATAATAATAATAATAATAATAATAATATTAATAATAATAATAATAATAATAATAATACTTACTTACTGGCTTTTAAGGAACGCGGAGGTTCAATGCCGCCCTCACATAAGCCCGCCATTGGTCCCTATCCTGAGCAAGATTAATCCAGTCTCTATCATCATATCCCACCTCCCTCAAATCCATTTTAATATTATTCTCCCATCTATATCTCGGCCTCCCCAAAGGTCTTTTTCCCTCCGGCCTCCCAACTAACACTCTATATGCATTTCTGGATTCGTCCATACGTGTTACATGCCCTGCCCATCTCAAACGTCTGGATTTAATGTTCCTAATTCCAGTACATCAGATGGAGAATACAATGCGTGCAGTCTGTGTTGTGTTACTTTCTCCATTCTCCTGTAACTTCATCCCTCTTAGTCCCAAATATTTTCCTAAGCACCTTATTCTCAAACACCCTTAACCTATGTTCCTATCTCAAAGTGAGAGTCCAAGTTTCACAACCATATAGAACAACCAGTAATATAACTGTTCCAAGAGCGTTTGCAAAGACTCGTCCCATGTACCTTTTAGTTTACTTTTTCCTGCTTTTCTTCCTCATTGGTTCATTGATTAATTCACTGTTTATATTTTTTTAAGTGAAATGGATCAGGTTGTACAGTTTTTTTATTTGGTTATTTAACGACGCTGTAGCAACTACTAGATTATTTAGCGTCGATGGGATTGGTGATAGCTACATGGCATTTGGCGAGATGAGGCCGAGGATTCGCCATAGATTACCTGACATTCACCTTACGGTTGGGGAAAACCTCTGAAAAAACCCAATCAGGTAATCGGCCCAAGTGGGAATTGAAGCCATGCCCGACCGCAACTCCGGATAAATAGGCAAGCGCCTTACCGGTACCGGCTGAATAGTTGCAGAGCAAAATCTTAAATAAATCTTGGTTAACCTTATTCTACTTAATCATTACTATTCAATTTCTTTGGTAATCCATGTTCTTGCCCTCTGATTATAGTACTGTATTTTATATTTACTATGTCTTGTACAGCTGTCAAAAGAAAAAGTGGCCGCTCTCCTGAAACAAAGTTCCCTTCGGGTATCTTCGCTACAATTCGGAGACAGGCGATGTTACATGTTGTTGGACCACGTTGCCTGATATCTACAGTTATAATTGAAGTATACTGTGTGTTATTCGATAGCATAATGGAGCGCTCAGGCCTCTTATTCATGAGGTCCTGCGTTCGACTACAACCTCGTGCTTTTTATGTCCTTTTTTGTTCTGTTTTTGAGAGAGACAAACTATACATAATGGCTCCTTTCTCTTTTATGATTATTTTAGTAATTAACATCAGGTTCATTAATATATTATGCCATGACTTTATCATTATCATTATGATATTGTGGCTGCAAATGGAAAGAAAAAAGATTTTATTCTCAATAAAATATCTTTCGTGGCATAAACATAACAAATTTACTGGCGTCGGCCTTAAAACATTCAAACAATTAAGCGTTCAAAAAACAAAACAAAAAGCCACAATTCAATATTTAGTCTATCTTCCTCTTATCTCGATCATCTTGCAGTCGAGTGGGCATGGAATTGATAGTCTTTGCAAATAGCGACTGTTCTTAGACACGATATTCCAGGCATTCTGAACATACACACATAAATGTTCTGTCCATGGGCAGGTCTTTCATTGCAAACCCAGCAATCTCCAATCTTTCCTATTTTCTGCCTTCCTCTTAGTCTCCGCATATGATCCACGTATCCTAATGTCGTCTATAATCTTTTCAACCAGAGACCCAACCAATTCCTTTTTCTCTTTCTAATCAGTTTCAGCATCATTCTTTCTTCACTCACTTTTTCAAACACAATTTTATTTCTTATTCTGTCTGTCCACTTTACACGCACCGTTCTTCTCCACATCCACATTTCAAATGCTTCAATTCGTTTCTCTTCATTTCGTCGTAATGTCCATGTTCTTTCCCCATACAATGCCACACTCCACACAAAGCACTTCACTAGTCTCTTCCTTAGTTCTTTTTCCAGAGGTCCGCAGAAGATCCTTCTTCTTCTTCTTCTTCTTCTTCTTCTTCTTCTTCTTCTTCTTCTTCTATTAAAAGCTTCCTTTGTTCATGTTTGCAGTTTTCTTGGGAAGGATAGGCCTAAATGCGGTAACATTCCGTTGCTTTCCGCACACCACTATCTCTTTCGCATCTTATTAAATTCCACGAGGCCCAAGCGTGGAGATGAGGAGAGTGGATTTGACTAATTGGGCCCTCCGGACTTCACCGAAAGTCACGGCAAGGGTTAAATATTAATTCTATCAGGATGTTTGACCCGGTCAGAGACCGGGAAATCTCAATTAGCCTTTGCCCCCCGCATCCTGGACTAGCTTCTACGAATCATCAGAAAATCTTAGAGTGTGATTGGGCCAATTTTTCCGAAAATGTTTCCACACTTTTGCTCTCGTAGCTCAGCGGACTAACGTCGGAATTTAGATGTCAACTTCTCAGGTTCAATTCCTCGTTACTCCTTTTCATTTTATTGTGGTTCAAGATAGTATAATGTAATAATACAAAAAGAAAAACTAATACCAGTATTATGCAACTGGATTTTTCCAAACCTAATATTAAATTTATGTTATTTATATCGCTAAAGAACGATTACAATATAAATAACTTGAATATTATTTATACAGTATCACTAAAGAACGATAACAGAATATAAATGATAAATACCGGTTTGTTTAATTAATATATTGCGAAAGAACAATAACAATATAAATAACTTGAATATTGTTTTATAATGCTAATGAAGGAAAACAGAATATAAATGATAACTTGAATATTATTTAAATCGCTAAAGAACGATAACAATATAAAAAACGTGAATATTATTCATATCGGAATTTCACAGATTTATTACAGATGTATTTAAGAAATTGTAGAAGAATAGTAATTAGTAACAGTGTCCTATTTATTCTTCTTGGAGCCAAATTTGTAACTTTTAAAAGTGTGGTTACTATGTTGAAGTGTATGTGTTGTAACGGATGCTTGATTTGTTATGTATGTGAGTCAGTTATGGGATGCTTGATGTCGTCGCAATGTCGTAATTATAGTTTGATTGTGTTTGTGTGACTATTGTGTATTAATTTATGATGTATGGTACGGAAATCTGCATATTTGTGTTACAGAAGTGTTACGTATGTGTGTTGTTAATGTTTTTGTATGTTTCAAATTGATACCTGATATTTGTTTTGCAATCGCAATGCCTAATTTACGGATTGTTTATGTTTTGTTTACATCGCGTAAGCTAATTTAATTTTCTTTTCCATTTCTCTTTATCCTTATCTTTTTTTTTGTGTATAAAACTATAACCCTAACATACATATGTAAAATAGGGCTAACCCCCATTGGAGATACAATAATAATTATTATTCATATCGTTATAATACGATAACAGAATACAAATGATGACCTGAATTTTATTCATATCTCTAAAGAACGATAACAAAATATAAATAACGTGATATCCATAAAGAACGATAACTGGATATAAATGATAATTTGAATATCATTTACATCGCTAAAGAACGATTAAAAAATAAAATGAGAACTCGAAGAAGGCCCGAACCCACGACCTATGAATCATTAAACAAGCACTCTACCGCTGGTCTACGAGGCGCAGATATGGAACACTTCCATAGTTCCGGAACTGCTTGTACAAGCACATGCATCGTGTAACATCGCCGCGACCCGAAGTGGACTTTGAAAATATTCGCTGTTCACGAGTGCGGCCACTTTTTTTTTTTGACAGCTGTACATACATTTCTCTCTTGTTTGTACTTTTTGTCTTATGGCAGCCACTAGTTAGTAGAAGTCGAATAAAGATTATTCTTAATAATAAAGACCATTCATCCATAGTTCTCTGCCCAAGGGCAGATCTTTCACTGCAAACCCAGTTTTCTCCAACCTTTCTTACTTTCTGCCCTTCTCTTAGTCACTACATAATTATGATTCATATAATCTCAATGTCGTCTATCATCTGACATCTTCTTCTGCCCCGAACTCTTCTCCCGTTCACCATTCCTTCCAGAGCATCCTTCAGTAGGCAGTTTCTTCTCAGGCAGTGACCCAGCTAATTCTTTTTCCTCTTCCTCATCAGTTTCAGTATCATTCTTTCTTCACTCACTCTTTCCAACACAGCTTCGTTTCTTACTCTGTCCATTTCACAAGTTTCATCCTTCTCCATATTCACATTTCAAATGCTTCTAGTCACTTCTCTTCACTTCGTCGTAACGTTCATGTTTCTGCCCCTTACAATGCATCGATTATTTATTATTAGTGAAACAATTAGGCTCAGCGCGACCAGATTTTGGGCAATAACCAAGATCCAGACACATGAAACTTTCAAATTAAAGTAATCTTTATAAAATAAAAATAATAATCAAGTTTGTAATGATGGATATGGGACGCACAATAGGCTGTTTAATAAATCGATCTATGAAATTAAATGAGAATAAGTGTGTGTGTCCTGTAGAGAATTTGTGGTATATGTACAGTATTTGTGGTAATGTATTTCAAATACTAATTAATTATAGCTTGTTAAATTTCTGAATTGCAAGTAAAATGACATTTCCTATATTAATAAAACTGGAATTTTGAAACCATTCACAAATTGAGCAAATTTTCTAATTTACTACAAAACCTTAAGGGAAGACTCTACTGAAAATCAAAAAAATTTCCAAAATATTTTTATTGACTATTTCACTTCTTTAGAACGTATATTTTCATACCCCAAATGGATTTAGTTCAATTCTGATTACAAATATATAAGTTTTTTTAATTAATGAAAAAGAGGTGCCAAAATTATTTTTTCATTAAAGAATTCTTTTTTATATATAAATTTCTGATTACAAATCCAGTAACATTTTGTTCTAAAGTTGGTTTCTTGAAGTTACTAGATGAATGTAGCGGAGGAGAATTTCAATAGGTAATTATGTGTTACACAAATATTTATTTCACTTTCAAATATATTTTTCCGTAAGTTTATTTTTCTTGATCCATCACCAACTTTTTTATGGCAAATATTAGTCAACCTGGATCAAATTTTTAGTGTATGTATTTATGAGGTAGTTGCATATTTCTATGTATTTATTTTGTAAGAAACCTGCTAGTTTATTTTACTAATATTTTTTTTCGTGAACTGCAGAAAAAATAACATTTTCGAAAGTTCAAAAAAACTTTTTGAAAGCGAATAAACTGAATGTATAGGAATGTTTCTCTATGTCTTATGAAGTAACCAGAAAAAAGGAAGCTTAAAAATTGAGATGATCTACTAAAAACTTGGATTTGAAAATATTTCTGAAAGAAAATAAAAAAAAAATCAAAAAATCAAAATCCAAAAACACTTGGGAGTTAAAAATTTTGGTTTTGTAGTCCTTTACATAGTAAACATGCTCTGAAAATTTGGTTGCAAAAGAAAATGATTAGGAAAGAAGTTGTCATTTTTAGTGGAGGTCCGCCTTAATTCTGTTGCACAACGATTACAATTAATTAATGCACTAAAAATTTTAAAATTCAGTACAGATATATGAAAGTACCGATACTGTATGATGGCATTAACCATATATATGTAGCTAAGGCGTTCCACGATATTTCCATTTCTTTCTTGTTGAAATAACTTGTGACAGTATAGTGACCACACTTCACACAAATACTCCTCAATGTGGCAAAGTCATTAAGGAAAGAGGCAGCGCACGGGAGGGACGGATGACAGGGTAAATGCATGCACATGTTCCCCTCTGATCTAAGTCAGTTCCCAGAACAAGATGCGCGTACTTGGATCTGCAGACGACACTGGATTCGGATTCGAAGGTTTTATTGCCGGTAAAATACAAAAGGTAGCTATACACCCGGCAGCTGTTATAGGGACTTATTTGAGACAAAACATGGAATATAAGGAATTTTAAAAGGGACAGTAGGTTCATAGGGCCTGTGATTTATCTATATGACACTTGTGAGGAAAGAGAAAGTTAGCAAGAGAGTCTTATGGTGGCGAATGGTGATCCTGTGCTGGATTGGGTCTAGGAAAGAGCGTTCTTAACCTTACAACTAACTTTCCAGCCACAACCGTATCAAAATCAAACTACTTTGCTCTAAAACCAGTTACATATGAAACTTTATACGTACCGTGATTGATTTATAAGTTATAATAATATGGATGTATTATTATTATTATTATTATTATTATTATTATTATTATTTTATAAGCACTTTGTATTTTAATGATCAAAACTACTGAACAGAAAAGTAAACAAACAAAGAAAGTGAAGTTTAACGAGAATTTGAATTTTGTAAAGAACACGTCTTCCTTGGTTTAGAGCGTGGTGGGAATGTAATGGTGAAGCAGTGCGCAGTCTCGCCTGTTCTCCTACTACGTGATGACGTCACGCGGGAAGCATTGCAGACTCTCTCGCAGCTTGCTAGCTTAGCTTAGCTCAGCTCAGCTCAGCTCCGTAAGGTTTTGGAAGTGGGATAGGTTAATTGATTATGAATACCAAGAAGCTGTATTAACTAATCCCTTCCCTACTAACGTCTTGTCAGGAACGTGATGCGCTCCCAAAGCATAGCCGTCTAGACATGACGTCTTTGTGACCCTGCGACTTTTATTGACAGTTTTCATTCAAGTTGTCAAATGCAGTTTTTTATAGCTGTCTGTTTAGAGGGTTGTTGTATGTTGTAAAACGATCTTTCGTGAAGAAGAGGAGTTATTTTCCTCTAAATATACGCGAAAGGTTTTCCAGAATTCTAACTGTTTGAATAAAAGTGCATTGAAGTTCTGTCCTGCATTCCAAGTGGAATGAACAAAGTTTAAGAAAGGGAGTCAGAATCGAGGTCTTGTAAGAGTTATTGGCAGTAAAGTGACATGACAGAAAAGGTCTGTCTACGAAGCACAACATTCACATGGTCAACATAAAGGAAAAAAGGGTAACAATGAAGGGGAATAAACAGTGGTGAAACTGAAGGGCGTAATAGAGTACAATAACGTTATGTTGTGGGTTGACTGGCAGGTCAGCGTCAGAATGAAGTCTTATATCCCTTCTCCATTATGGGAAAATAGGTAAAAAAAAACTACAGAAATGTTTATGGTACTTTTCAGCTTTTAAATGTCTACGTAATTGCATGTAAGACCGTGAAGGGAAGCAAACCCAGGAAGGAAAGGATCTATACAAATCTTCGACTAGACCTGGAAGTAGGCATTTTATAGAGGGTTAACCTTGCCTATAACTGCAGTGTTAGTGAAAGGGGAGGGGATGCTGGAGTTACGTCGACAATATTACAAGCAAACTGTTGGGCCTATTCCTCCCCCCTCTCGTCATATACCTACCACCCACAGAAAAAGAAGCCAGCGAAAACCTGCAAAGTTTGTAAATCTCACAAGAAAGAAGCGAAACAACGTGGGAGTGCAAACAATGTTTTGTACTGGAGTCTTTCGAAGCTTAACATACTGTTCAAATTGTTACCAAATTATGAGTATAATAACACAATTGTAGTAAAAGACCCATGTTTATTGCAAACGACCTCCACCTGCCTTTAAATGCCACTTACCGCACACCACCAACATCACTGTCTGCGCGTGGAGATTTAAATAGAGCTTCCAGGCAATAAACCCGTCCTTTTAAATCTTACTGCATGAACTTAAAGGTAGCAACAAGCAAACTTTAGAAAAGAGTCAATAATGAACATTTGTTAAAGACAGGCGTCGAATTAATTACGTTCATTCTGGTGTACTGCTTTCGTTAGAAGATATCTTAAGTTTATGGACTTAACTCGGTTTGATCCATTCATGGTGATGTACAGAAAACGTTCTGAATCAGACCTTCGATTTCAGGCTGGCTTTAAAGAGGCTAAAAATGTGAATTGCAACAAATGTTAAGTGTAGCACGATGAAGTGTCCCTAAAAGAAGGCAAATTCGGAAAAAACGCATTTTCGATCAAATGTGGACTTAACGCGTTTTGATTCCGAGCTCCTCAAATACGTTCAATAAAGTTTCATCGTCAACATTTTTACATTACTTAAAAAAAAACACATCATTCCAGTGATTCTGCATATTTCTTTTAGTAAAATGCTCCTGCACACAATTTTAATATCTGAATACTTTTTACACAAATTAAGTTCACAATTTCCACATCTGACATTAATTTTCGTAATGTGAACGGCTTTCTTGTTAGCAGCCAGTACTTGAAATAGACCTTGATTCACCCTCACCAACCACTTCTGTATTATCATCCTCACTACCACTTTCTTTCTTCAACTCCGCCGGTAAATCAATTTCCAATAGCATTATAATATCACTTTTACCCAAAATATTAAGGCTGCTATTATCCACAAAACAACTCATGTCTATGTTCTGTATCCCTGAATACAAGTAGATTTGAATAAACACCAATAAAGAAAGAACAAATTTACCAACTCAAGTTTCTACACTGCAAGTAAATGTGGAGAATTGAAACAGTAAACGACTTTAACGACATTACAGACAGTTACAGCAATGGACAAAAATCACACAATTCAAACTTGAAAATGTTTAAAAGTGTAGGTCATATGAAATGCCAAGAGTGGGTAAAATCTGTCCACCAACAAATACTTCAAATTATAAGTCTGCTATATTTGAAATCTAAAACAGAACACATGTGTGTATACTTTATCATGTTTGAGACAAATAGAGTAAAGGTGAAAGCTGTCAGATTTCATTAATTCGAAAAAAAATTTAGGAAGGAAAAAGGGTATGCAATTTTTTCCCAACCGTGATAATGCTAGGGTTAAGCGAGAAAATAATTAGTTTATGCTCATTGATTGACGCCTTTTTTGCTCCTCTATTGACATTCGAGACAATTGAATCCTTCCATTTACTGAAGCCTTTTCTGTCTGGAAGTTGTTAAAAGATACCACAGCTTTAACATGTTATGAGACATGTAATTAAGTCCTTTTAGCTTAGAAAGTTTTCAAGAACTATGAGAAAATTATTCTCTTCTGCGGAGCGACTCATATGTGAACAATTTTAACAATATGATACACAGGAACATACCAGTTAATAGTTATTATAATTATATAATTGCTGTAATTACTCACGTTTCGTTATTTAGGTCTAATGCACTATCTCTAATACATGTTCGTCTGAATTGGTTTTGGAAGTGGCCTGAACATACATGAACTATTGGCAATGATGTCATGAATTTCTTTTCTCCTTCTCCGTTTTTCACATCTGTCCAATCTCAGATTATCTGTTGATTTTCGTTTCAAGCAAGCCTGTGCCAGAGCTTTTGTGGGTACAGCGTCTACTTTCAGATTACGACTGCTTTTGGTTCATAATTTAGGAGTTTCTGCTTTAAAGGTACTTCGTAACTTGACTCCTCAAAATGAAGTGAACATATTCGAGCTGAAACAACATTAAGTCTTAAGATTTTTACCCCCTTTCTTTTCCCTCAAAGCAATCTATGGAATAAGTCAAACAATAAATTTAACATGAAAATATATTTTGCAAATGAGTTGCGAAGCAAACAAAATTTAGTAACATGCGAGAAAACTCATTGTGCTGTAAATTGACTTCAGCCTCCCTTCTACAAGCATTCAACCATTGTCTTGCCAAGTCTTCATTCTTCGGAAGCCTATAATATTTTAAGTCAGTTCCTTTTGTTTTTCGACTGCACATCCAGGCATACTAATAGCATGTGTCACATTAATAGCATTACTGATACAAGAATAACATTCAATATAATATATATAAACGAAGAATTAACACCGTGCACGTACACACAACAGCTGTTTGTTTTGTTCCTCGAGCACTGCGGTGCGAATTAGCGCGCCGCTGCTGCTTCCCAAGTGACGACATGCGCAGTAGAAAACAAGTTTGAGTCAACCGTCTGCTACACCATTATATTCCCACCACGGTTTAGAGTAACCAAAGATCCAGAACGAAAAATTAGTACTGAAGTCTGAATGACAGCTTTTACAGTACACGTAACCTACTTCCACAGTATACTGTGATAAAACCTTCAAAGTTAGAAAATAGGTCTTTTGTCCAAGACTTCTGACACTTTCACTGGGCAGCCCATTCAAGGTTTCAGTTTAGAAAGTACAACCTAACATTTCTTTTATCACAAGAAAGGTTTTCGAATTGTTTTCTCCTTCTCCATGACTTTATTCATAACTTCTCCTTTTATGACCAGGTTACTCTAAACCTTAAAAAATATCGCAGTTCTTCCTGACCAGACATTCCTTTCATGGTTTGATTTGGAAGCTTGAGACTCATCATTTTTCATGAATGTATCCAGAATCTTTACAAGAGGTTTAAAAAAAAATTGTCTTCCCTTCATTCCCCCCTTTTTATGACCTGCTTTGAACTTGCCTTCTTAAAAATTTACCATCTGAAGCATATTTAAAAAATTGAGCGATATTTTACTGTGGTCAGGTGGTCGAGTCTCGAAACGGCTACATTTTGTCATCAAGCTAAGCCGTCAAGCTACCAGCTACGGGACCTTAGATCCTCCTGCGTTTAGCCAGTTCCAGCTACGGTTGGCAACGCTTTAAGGGACTAGAGTAGAAAAGGAGGAGCAATGAGAGAAGTATCCTCAGTTGCTTAGAAGAAGTCGACCTGTATGCAAGATCAGTCGATACTTTTTAAATTAAAATATAGCAGGCCTACTGAAAGTGGATGAACACGAGAGATCGTGCCCAATGTATACAATTTTATGAAGGAATTATCAAAGTAGTAAAAAATAAGGTACAGAGAGTAGCAGAGGTAAACAAGGTGTTTCTACTGTCTAACAACAGAGAAGAGGATTTTACATGAACAAAAATAACATGAAGCTGAAATAACATCAATGACATACCATGGAAGAAACGTCGGTGGCAGAAGACTGCTACTAATATTGACGACATTACAAATGCATGATATGACGAACGATTCACGAAGTAGGGATCGATGTTATCCAGGCTAAAGGGCCGTGGTCTGTTGGCGCTGTTGCTACCATACGTTTCGTCTGCTGCGTACCACGTATGGTAGCAACAGCGGAAGAGTTTAATTTTCGTTACTGAGTCATACCAATTGTCGGTGTTCTGTCGTAGCTATTGTTTTCGTAGTTATTCCGGCGGCACGTGTATTTTCATACTACCAACTACGTTCAAAAATATTTAAATTTCGCTACGAGATCCGGAATCTCCCACGGCAGTGTTTCTTCTTAGCACACTATCGTAAGGAATTTAGGTTTTAAATGTAAAGACATTAATGGCTGCATGGTGTTAATGGAGAGAACTAACATTATCTTTGTTATTTTTCATCATTCCTCATAGTTCTGTAAAACAAAGTTCTACTTAAGTATACTTCATAAAGTCAATATATATATATATATATATATATATATATATATATATATATATATATAAATCACTGTCCATATTTTGAGTAACGTAACTTCATTTAGCGACATGATTGCGAAATAATTAATTTATTATTCAACTTGTAGGGTCTCATAAATAGGATCACTATCATATTTCGCCATATTTAAGTCATCGGGATAAAAATAAATAGGCCTAATTGATTCCGAGTCATTATTACTGATACTAATATCTGAAACGCCTGGCTGAGATGAACCATACGCCTCACTATTTCTTGCATTGTTCCTCACATTATGACACACAGATTTATGTAGGCCTGACACTTTTGCATGAAACATTAGCTGATGTAAGGTAGTCTATGGAACTGAAAACTTTATTTTTTCTTATAACTTCAAATTTAGACCTATAGCTTGAAATCTTGATTACGGTTTATACTATGGGTACACAGTTATCATTTGCACACTGCACCATATTCACATTCACTCACTGTTTTATTATTATTATTATTATGTTGTGTATATCAATTCTCGATGCCCGTGCGTCCTACTTTAAATGGTTCAAACCTACCCGCGCAAATGAGAGTCGCTGCTTTCTCTCTCTCAGAAAGCAGGTTGGCTCGCTTTTTTCCCTCTTGTGAGGGAGAAAGCAAAGATTGCGCGGCGACGAGTCACGTTGGCAGTATAGATACCCCCAGGCACTGTGACGTCAACGGCGTCCTCAACCACCATTGTTCCGAGGGGTATAAATATGGCTTGGACACAAGACCCTCTCATATCTGGCCTCGGCCAATATGATCCTAGGTTACGGCGTAGACACCAGACAGGTCCATTAGCTATACTATTGAGACAGGAGGACAGGGAGGCTGGCGTTACTCCCAGGTTTTGGTAGCCACGACTCAACTCCATGAGACTCCTTGGATAGTGCAACCGCTTTAAAATGACCTTGTCTTAACTGGGCTAAACAAAATCCCTCCCTAACAATATCTACTTTTGTGGATAGATGGAAGTATCATAGAGCCAATTGGCTAGTATATATCCATCGATTCATAGAGTCATTCAACCTAAGAGCCAACTGGCTAGTCTCTGATATTGAGACAACTCATCCTGCCTAAGGTTTTTCCGTGGTTTTCCTAAGGCGCTAAGACAAATGTCGGGATGAGCCCTAAAAGAAATGGGCCACGGACCTGCACTCATATCCCCATTAATCTCCCTAATTACTTTAAATTAATCAACTAATTACATCTCTCCCCCTCTTCGTAATTGAGCCATCATATAGCCAAATGGCTTGTCTCAAAATTGAGACGATTCAACAAGGCTCATGACAGCAATCACCTCCTACATAATAGCCAAATTGGCTAGTCTCTTATACATGAGACAACTCATCTCGCCTAAGGTATTCCGTGGTTTTCCTCAGGCGTAAGACAAATGTCGGGATGAGCCCTATAAGAAATGGGCCACGGACCTATATGCCCTTCCCCATATATTCCACTCTTATTATAAACGATGTATGCCCTAGTTCGGATAATATAAATAGTCTATTAAATATACGAGGTAACTCAATAAGTCGCAAATTGAAAGGACAGGGAACTCTCAAATTGCAGATTAGATTTCACGGCGCTTCTTCCGACGGCCTTCACGTGCTTTGTCATCGAATAACAGATGACGGCGTCTTGCTATTCTAAAGGCAAACACCAGCCAACTCCTCCTCGCCCCGTTCCGTGATCAATTGATCAAAGTCAGTCCCCCCCCCCCCGCGTATGTGGTACCTAAGAGGTTACGTCCAATTTCGGCTTCCCCTTCAAAATTTTCTAGAGCTCCCTCAGGGGAGCAGCGTAACCCGGAGTGAGACTAGTGGCCAACAGGCTTGGAGCTCACATATTTAGTTTTGTACAGCCCCCGACCCCTTGCAAGGACGCGTTTTGCGTACCTTTTAAATTTTCCTCCCAATTCTCCATCGATTTTTCGATTTTTTCGAGACCAGGGCACTCGCGTATGTGGTACCTAAGAGGTTACGTCCAATTTCGGCTTCCCCTTCAAAATTTTCTAGAGCTCCTTCAGAGGAGCAGCGTAACCCGGAGTGAGACTAGTGGCCAACAGGCTTGGAGCTCACATATTTAGTTTTGTACAGCCCCCAACCCCTTGCAAGGACGCGTTTTGCGTACCTTATAAAATTTTCCTCCCAATTCTCCTTCGATTTTTCGATTTTTCGAGACCAGGGCACTCGTTCGTCAGATGGCAAAGAGGTAGCTCTAGCGCGACCTCCGTCACTGACAGCAGTCTCCCAACCAGGCCTACGCTATGGTTGTCTTTTGTTCGGACGTGTCTGCACACGGCCACCACTCCGGGAACAGGGAGCCAAGCTGCGCCCCTGTCTCCTGTATTCTTTCCTACACTAGCCTCACTTCTTACGTATTCGAAACTTATTTTATTCTAGTCTCGCTACAAGCCTCATCACCACCTCCAACCCGCACACTTCTCTCCCCTGATCACCCTTATCTCTCACCATCCTGACTTCGACTCCCAGCTCTTAAACCACAACCATCTCCTCAGCCCCCCCTCTAGAGTCGGTAAGTCGCGAGTGCGCTCTGTTGATCCGTCGATGATAGAGGTCACCCTTCCCCGTTCCTGAAGTCGGTAAGTCGCACAGCACGCTGTGTTGATCCTCCGATGCCAGGAGCTTGTTCTCGAAGTCGGTAAGTCGCACAGCACGCTGTGTTGATCCTTCGAACTAGAGAACTAACCTTCTACCTCATTCCATCTCTCTCGTTATCCTGCCCCCCCACAACACACCTGAGAGCAAGCCGATTTTCCCCAGGCACTCCCGTTACCCCTACCTCCCTCTCATTCAAGTCGTACTTTACTATCACCCCTCATAACTCTCCTCGCATCGAAGCCTCAGGACGAATTTCTAAACTATCAATTTCTATCACGACTCTCCCGTTACCCCTACCATAGAACTAGGAGGGAACCACAGTTATACTTTCTTTGTTAGCCTATTTCTGTAATAAACAAATGTTATTTAAAAAAAAAACAGCCTTTCCTTTAAACTTCACCACAGTTTCTTATCATCACCCCACCCACCAGCTGCAGCCATCTTGTCACGTCACTCTCGTTTCCCCTCCCCACCTCGACAACACGTCGGAGAGCGAAACGACCAGGAGTCCGGCGTACGACAATTATTATTATTATTATTATTATTATTATTATTATTATTATTACTACTACTACTACTACTACTACTACTACTATATTTGTCTAGTCAAAGAGTTCGTATAACACAAATTCACGATTTCGTATCAGCTGTTCAGTTCCTACTCGGCAGGCAGGTGACGCTATCAATCGCACCGTACAACTTCACAACGTCGCTCCCTTCCTGCGTATGAGAGAGAGAATTGTCACTACCTTTCTAGTTTTGTATAGACTGTAGTTTAAAGAGTATTTTAAGAGAATTGGGGTTCAAGCAGCTACAAGAGGACAGAGAAAAATAGAAGTGTACTGATCGAGAGGCAAAGAATATCGTCTCTGGTAGTTATAAAGGTTAGAGAGAAAGGCTGATCCATCATCTATGGCAAAGATAACTATAATTTATACATAGAAGCCACAATGATAGATGACAGGATGCAGAGCATAATAATAACAAATAACAATGAAAGCGGTAGTGACAGAGTTGTCGTAAAAATTTCTAACAGTAACAATAAACGCACAGTCTGTAACTTTTTAAATATTTGGTATTCGTGACTTACTGCCATTATAAGTAAATTTACATGAGTTGTGAGCGTAGCCTACTTCTAGTGTCACGGCGATTGCAGGCGGGTATCAAATTGGGAGCTGCAGCTGGTTGGGAGACAACATACAAGCTAGATAGTGGCTCACTTCTTTGCTTAGCATTTAAAATTTCAGGGACCAAAAAGATCTGCGATACTTATACATTAATGCAATAATATGGCATCGATATATTTGTAATACTCCTATTTTTATTATTATTTTTCCGTACATAATGCCTATTTTTAAATATTGCCTATTTTCAATATATATCAATATTTTATTTAAATTAAGAGATATAACTTCAGTTTTAGTTTCTGTATTAACGTGGGACATTAACGTGGGCATCTATTCGGGAAGAAAGTCGGTTATCATTTCTGTAATATACTACTGTATGTGTCTCGTGTTTCTTAGTGGGAGTATGCCGATGCAACCCGCAACACATAATTGCTCCTTAGTAGCAGGCAGCATATGCAGCCCATAATATTTATGTTTTTGGAAAAATGAACAGTCATGTTTCACGTAATTATAGGGATTCTATGAATCTTCTGTTTCCCTTTTAATTCCTGTCCATTTATGTTGTTTAGTCAAATGTCCGAAGACAGATCTGAAGCATACAAAGCACCACTATTATTATTATTATTATTATTATTATTATTATTATTATTATTATTATTATTATTATTATTATTATTATTATGTATAAATTACAAAATATCCTAAGATTATAATTTTAACATTTTTACAGAAAAATAAGGACTATGGCTTTCAGAGGAAAGAACATAGCGACCGTTCCAAGGAAGAACATTGTAACTGATAAAATGAACTTTTGCAGTAGAATTAAAAACAACTTCGGATGTCTGTGAAAAATCAGGATTTTTCATTAGACCTTTTTCTTTGCATTACCATTATTGAAATTGATGTCTTACTCCACTGTAGTGATAACACATTCTCTGAAATCATTCCTTATATGCGTATTGTTACTTACAATATTAGAAAGTTAACATAAATTCCCAGTAAGAACATTGTATGTGACATACTACAATAGTATTGCTTGTGAAAGAAGGAGAGATAATGTCACAGTTTACACTTAACAGAATTGTAACTACCTAACTACAAACAGGAATGTACATAAATATTTAAAAAAAGTATAGTAATTTGTTTTACAATGCCACTGAATTTAATGTTATTCATCACTGCCGTGATAAATGCCAGGAATATGGGGTGTATTTCGTCACAGAGATAGCAGATCTATGAATACTTTACTTTGGGAGATGGGTAGTGGAGCAATGTAATCATATTTTAGATTTATATCCTTCCAAGTCCTGAGTTTGACTTTGCGTTGTATGTCAATGCTACTGTATGTTCTTGTTCATCAATATGATTGTATTTTATGAATATTTTCTTGCTTAATTCAGGAACAATTTGAATTTGCTTCACTTTCATCGAAACACTTTTTCATTTTCTTCTGTCAAATTTCAGTTGTTCTTTTCGTTGGCGATTAGAGACTTCAAGTTTTTAAAATCGATTTGTGCTATTTAAGTTACCTCATAGGGTTTCCACTTGCTTTAGCCATTTTCACTAGCATTATCCGTTGTTCAGAGTGAATACTGTTCGTCCTTTTTTTCTTCATTCATTTAAAGGATGGATTGAATCTGCTTTATTCCATGTGTGTTCTTTTTTCCAGGAATTTATCCTCAACAGACATATTATAATACTATTGTCAAATACAATGTTATCATCAGAAGTATCTTGCTCTGGTGCCATTTCCATTTGTTGCAGGTCAATCTGTGATACAAAATGAAATGTTACAATTCCATTGTTACACCCCAATTTTTTTTCTTATGAAATTAGCAACATTCAAAAAGCGAATCATGATTGTATTAGTTGAAGTAATAAAATACAATATTATAGTTAATGTTGGGTTACAGTAGATAGACTAAACGTTGGATCTAAATGAATAATCTGAATCGAAATATTCGCCCTCAGACCCAAGTATGGAAAATGTTTTATAATAGGCTACTCTGGAAATTTCAGACGGTGGAGGAGAAGTTAAAAACTCACCTTTTTCATTTAAAAATTATTTTAAAAGTATAGAACTCATTTATAAGAATATATTTAATTATAACTTAAAACCATTACAGAGCTAACTGAGCTTCAAAATAAAATGTCAAGACTGAGGTGCAAGCTTGCAGTTACTAACAATCTAGAATACAAGTAAACTGTAGATAGGTTTGTAATAACCGTGCCTTAATATTGCAACAAACCAGAGCCACACGGACTATATGCTGGATTATATAGAATCTATGGACGTCCTATATTGTTGGTGCAAGGAGAACTTCTCTATTTTTAGTTATGAATGTGGTCACACGATAGTTATTTGGATATTTCATTCTTAAGCTAAAGTTTAAAAAAACACACTATATAGTAAGTAACAAGAAAATATAGCAAAATCAAACTTACCAGGAACATCTTCTTCTGCATCTTTACAGATACACCTCCTTCGCAAACATCCTGCCTAGGACTCACGTTACGGAATGCGCGCTGGTTCGAGCCCTCATGGGGGAAGAAATTTTCTCACGAAATTTCGGCCAGTGTATGGAACCGGTGCCCACCCAGCATCGTGATGCACTTGGGGAGCTACGATAGGTAGCGAAATCTGGTTATGCAAGCCAGCTATAACGGCTCGGGGGATCATCGTGTTAACCACACGATACCTGCATTCTGGTTGGATGATCATCCAAATCTCCTTCGGCATGTGGACGTGAGGCCAGCACCCGGCTGGTCTCATTGTTCATGGTCCTTCACGGGCTGTCGTGCCTCGGATTATTATAGGTTTACATGTTGTTGCAAAATGCAGATACAATACTTTTAAATTACATACACTGATTCAATTATTCATTCGGAGAAGACTATGGTAACTGTGTCACTTACAATAGTTTTAACGGACATTATTGCGAAAGGAGGCAGTCGACAAATTCTTAAGTGAGATACAATACTATTCTACGTATAACATTTATGAATGTTGGTTACAATATTTCAATATAGCGCGATTACTGCCCAAATATCCAGCCGATTTTAATCATATTTATTCCACAGGTGGTCTGTTATGAAACCTTCAGGTTTACGATTGAAACTCAAATTCTTCAAAATGTCAGTTACAATGTTCTCCTAGGGACCGTCGATTAGTAAATTGAAAGACAGCTTTAAATGATAAAGTAGTAGAACAGGTTGGATAATTTAATTATTTGGTTGTAATGGAACATATAAAAGTAACAACGAACAAATAAAAAAGTATACCAAATAAAATTCAACACTTTTGTTCAGTATTAGCAAAGAGAGCAAAAGAAAGAAATTGGAAGGGAAACAAATCTAAAATTGTATAAAACAATGGCTGTTCCAGTTTTATTATATTCTTCTATAACATTGACTGGGGCCTATATGGAAGACAGATTGGAATCACATAGGTTACAAGCAGCAGAATTTAAAAACCTTCCAACAGTGAAAGCAAGTACCAGATTAGACCAAACTAAGAATGAAGATATACGAAAACATTTAAAAATAATTCCGTTGAATAAAAAATTATAACATACAGAGAAAAGTGGAAAAATCACCTCTTGAGAACGGATAAAACCCGCATTCTACTATAAACATAATAGATATCAACCTTCTGGCTATAAAAATGTAGGAAGATCTGTAAGAATGTGGCACGAAACATGAGGTCGGAACAGGAGAACTCTCTTATTCCTTGAAGAGCTGATGATGATGATAATGATGATGATGATGATGAATCCCGAAGGCAAGTACATCACTTAGACAAGGCCGTGAGTGTGATAACCACGACCAACGTAAGTTTTATTGGACAAGGGTGATAACTGTGGTGCTTCGCTATTGCCTTCGGCAGTATGGGAAGTGAATGAACATCGAACATCACTTAAACTCCATCCTGCACACAGGAAGAGAACTTTCCACAACTGAAGAATCCCCAAAACGGCAGGTATTGCATCCGGGGCCCTTGGTATATCAGCAAATTTCCATTCCTATATTTCATATAGGCCTACGAATACAATATTTTGTTATATAATTTGTTTAAAATGCCACATTGCTGCGTATTACGAAATAACTAATATCAGGTAAAATAACTAGCCTTTCTGAATCTTGAAACTTTAATTTTGACATAAATGAAGTTTATTCTAAATGGGCATTGATCGTTATTTCCGAACACCCTTCATTGTTCTTCCGGATATATTGCTGAAGGGAACTTATGATCTTTTAACATATACTATCTTATTTACATAATTACAAATCGCTTTAAAAGAACCTGGATGTTCATTCACGCCCTCACATAAGCCCGCCATCGGTTCCTATCCTCAGCAAGATTAATCCAGTCTCTACCATCATATTCTACCTCCCTCAAATCCATTTTAAATCTACGTCTTGGCCTCCCAAAAGATCGTTTCCCCTCAGGTCTCCCAACTAACACTCTATATGAATTTATGTATTCACCCATACGTGCTACATAGCCTGCCTATCTCAAACAACTAGATTTAATGTTTCTAATTATGTGAGATGAAGAATTCAATGCGTGCAGTTATGCGTTGTGTAACTTTCTCCATTCTCCTGTAACTTTATCCCTCTTAGCCCCAAATACTTCCCTACGCAACTTATTCTCGAACACCCTTAACCTCTGTTTCTCTCGCAAAGTGAGAATACAAGTTTACAACCATACAGAACAACCGGTAATATAACTGTTTTATAAATTCTAACTTTCAGCTTTTTCGAGAGCAGACTGGATGGTAAAAGGTTCTCAACCGAATAATAACAGGTATTCCTCATATTTATTCTGCGGTTAATTTCCTCTTGGGTGTCATTTATAACTCCAAGGACTTGAATTTCTCCACGTTTTCAAATGATAAATTTTCAATTTCTATATTTCTATTTCGTACTATGTTCTGGTCACGACACAGAATCATGTATTTTGTTATTTACGGAGTTTACTTCCAAACCTATCTCTTTATTTGCTTCAAGTAAAATTACCATGTTTCTGTAATCCTTTGGGGATTTTCTCCTAACATATTCACGTCATCTGCATAAAAAATCAGCTGATGTAACCCGTTCAATTCCAAACCCTATCCGTTTCCCTCGACTTTCCTAATAGCATATTCTAGAATAAAGTTCAAAAGTAAAGGTGATAGTGCATCTCCTTGCTTTAGCTCGCAGTGAATTAGAAAAGCCTATATGGATTCTGCTTATGTTTCACTGAGACACATTTTCATTAATGGAACTAGTTTCTTGAGAACACAAAATTCAATAAGATTAGGGGAGAGTCGGGTTGTATCGGACATCGGGTAATATCGGACAGTGCGTTTCTTTCATCTACAACCATATGGTAGTACCTGAATGACATAGTTACGTTTCTCTATGCGACATCACAGAAACCATATCAATCAGATACTATCATCGTTTGATACTTACTTACTTACTTACAAACTTACTTACTTACTTACTTACTTACTTATTGGCTTTTAAGGAACGCGGAGGTTTATTGCCGCCCTCACATAAGCCCGCCATTGATCCCTATCCTGAGCAAGATTAATCCTGTCTCTACCATCATATCCCACCTCCCTCAAATCCATTTTAATATTATCTTCCCATCTATGTCTCGGCCTCCCCAAAGGTCTTTTTCCCGCCGGCCTCCCAACTAACACTCTATATACATTTCTGGATTCGCCCATACGTGCTACATGCCCTGCTCATCTCAAGCGTCTGGATTTAATGTTCCTAATTATATCAGGTGAAGAATACAATGCGTGCAGCTCTGCGTTGTGTAACTTTCTCCATTCTCCTGTAACTTCATTCCTCTTAGCCCCAAATATTTTCCTAAGAACCTTATTCTCAAACACCCTTAATCTCTGTTCCTCTCTCAAAGTGAGAGTCCAAGCTTCACAATCATATAGAACAACCGGTAATATAACTGTTTTATAAATTCTAACTTTCAGATTTTTTGACAGCAGCCTAGATGACAAAAGCTTCTCAACCGAATAATAACACGCACTTCCCATATTTATTCTGCGTTTAATTATTTGTTACTGTTATTTGTTACTGTTGCTCCAAGATATTTGAATTTTTTCACCTCTTCGAAGGATAAATCTCCAATGTTTATATTTCCATTTCGTACAATATTCTGGTCACGAGACATAATCATATACTTTGTCTTTTCGGGATTTACTTCCAACCCTATCGCTTTACTTGCTTCAAGTAGAATTTCCGTGTTTTCCCTAATCGTTTGTAGATTTTCTCCTTACATATTCACGTCATCCGCATAGACAAGAAGCTGATGTAACCCGTTCAATTCCAAACCCTCAGTGTTATCCTGAACTTTCCTAATGGCATATTCTAGCGGGTAGAGCAAAGTTAAAAAGTAGCGGTGACAATGCATCTCCCTGCTTCAGCCCGCAGTGAATTGGAAAAGCATCAGATAGAAACTGGCCTATACGGACTCTGCTGTAAGTTTCACTAAGACACATTTTAATTAATCGAACTAATTTCTTGGGACTACCAAATTCAATAAGAATATCATATAAAACTTCTCTCTAACCGAGGCATACGCCTTTTTGAAATCTATGAATAACTGATGTACTGTACCCTTATACTCCCATTTTTTCTCCAATATCTGTCGAATACAAAAAATCTGATCAACAGTCGATCTATTACGCCTAAAACCACACTGATGGTCCCCAATAATTTCATCTACATATGGAGTTAATCTTCTCAAAAGGATATTCGACAAAATTTTATACGATGTCAACAAAAGTGATATTCCTCGAAAGTTACTACAGTTAGTCTTGTCCCCCTTCTTAAAAATAGGTACGATTATGGACTCCTTATATTGTTCTGGTACAATTTCCTTTTCCCAAATTGCAAGTACAAGTTTTAAAATTTCGCTAGATAATGCCCTTCCACCCTCTTGTATTAATTCTGCTGGAATTTGATCAATACCTGGAGACTTGTACTTTTTCAAATTTTCTATTGCAATTTTGACTTCAGAAAGTGTGGGTTCCGGTATAAATGGCTCAGCAGTTTGTATTTGAATTTCGTCCCGATCATTTCTATTTGGCCTATGTATATTTAGTAGTTGCCCAAAATAGTTTTTCCATCTGTTCTAGATTGAATGAGAGTCTGCAAGCAAGTCACCATTCTCATCCTTGATCACGTTTACCCTTGCCTGATATCCGTTTTTAAATTCCTTTATACCCTTATATAAATCTCGAATGTTTTTATTCTTACTATTTGTTTCTACCTCATTCAGTTTTTCCTTCAAGTAATCTCTCTTTTTATTCCTAAGTGTACGACTTGCTTCCCTTTGAAATTTTCATTGAAATAATTATCTGTATTCTCCTCAATTGGATCCTGTAAGAATTTCAATTTTGCCTGTTTCCTTCTATCTACTACAATGGAACAATCTTCATCAAACCATGGTTTCTTTTTCTTAGTTTCATGATAGCCTATGCTCTGCTCAGCTGCAATTTTGATATTATCTCGGATATTGTCCCACACGTTATTAACGTCTAACTCTTCCTTAGCTTCGTCAGCAGTTGCTAAAGCAGCAAACCTATTTGAAATTTCAACTTGATAACGTTGCTTAGTTTCGTCGTCCTTTAATTTCAGAATATTGAATCTACTAATATTAGCTTGTTGCTCTACTCGTTTAGCTACTGATAGCCTTTCCCTTAATTCTCCAATTACCAAATAATGGTCAGAATTACAGTCTGCTCCCCTGAAAGTTCGAATGTCTATTATACTAGTATGTCTCCGTTTATCTATCAAGATGTGATCTATTTGGTTGTGTGTCATTCCATCTGGAGAAGTCCAAGTATATTTATGTATAGCCTTATGGGGAAATTTGTACTCTTGACAATTAAATTTTTTGATGTGGCAAAGTTGACTAACCTAACTCCATTGTCATTACTACTTATGTGTAGGCTCTCTTTTCCAATTGTTGGTTTAAAAATATCCTCCCGTCCTACTTTAGCATTGAAATCCCCCAATAAAACTTTCATCTGATATCTAGGCAAATGATCAAAAGTGTGTTCCAATTCCTCCTAGAAGCTATCCTTTATATGGTCGTCTTTCTCTTCTGTAGGGGCGTGAGCATTTATAACTACGATATCGCACCATCTACCCTTAAGTACTAAATACGATAACCTGTCACTGATAAATTCGACATTTTTTTACTGCTGATTTTATTCTTTTATGTACAAAGAATCCTGTTCCTAATTGGTGATTATCGTTTCCTTCCCCATAATACAATAAGTAATCGCCTACTTGTGATATGTCATTCCCATCTAACCTAACCTCTTGTACTCCCACAAAGTCTATTCTATATCTAGCTAGTTCTTTTGCTACTAATGTTACCCCTCTCTGTTCTATAAAGACTAGTTACGTTCCATGTACAAAATCTCAAAACCTTATTCTTTTGCTGTGGTCGTGCCAGAGAATCAGTCCCATTCCGAGGCTTATTTGAAGGATTCGTAACAAGCTGTTTTTTACGGTGATGGGTGATGAAAGAAACTTACTCTCTGATATTACCCGCTGTCCTATACTACCCGACTTTCCCCTATTTCATGAAACTTCTCTCTTAACCCAGTCATATATCGTTTCGAAATCTACAAATAACTGATGTAAGTTACTGTAGCCTACCCTTATACTCCCAATTTTTCTCCAATATCTGTCGAATACAAAAAATCTGATCAATAGTAGGCTAAATCTATTACGCCTAAAATCACAATGATGATCCCCAATAATTTCATCTACATAAGGAGTTAATCTTTTCAAAAGAATATTGCACACAAGTTTGTATGACGTCGACAAAAATGATATTTCTCGAAAGTTACTAGAGTTAGTCTTTCCCCCCCCCCTTCTTAAAAAAATAAATTATGGTTTATTTAACGACACTCGCAACTGCCGAAGTTATATCAGCGTCGCCGATGTGCCGGGATTTTGTCACGCAGAAGTTTTTTTACATGCCAGTAAATGTACTGACATGAGCCTGTCGCATTTAAGCACACTTAAATGCCATCGACCTGGGCCGGGATCGAACCCGCAATCTCGAGCACAGAAGCCAAACGCTATACCGACTACGCTACCCAGGCCGACCCGTTCTTAAAGGTAGGTACAATTATGGATTTTTTCCGTTGTTCTGGTACAATTTCCTTTCCCCAAATAGCAAGTATAAGCTTGTTGGGCGAAGGGCTAACAACTCATCAACGTAAAACAGAGCTTTTTTCGAAACCCAACAGATAAGTTACTATCTGCTGTGAAAATACACTATGCGCATTTGCCTTTCTCAAGAAAAACTGCAAAAATTGCATGATGCATCTTTGAGGCTGTTCAGTAACCTTAATATGAAACAACGAGTCAAAGTGAGGAAAGGAGAAGAAATGTCAGAAGGAAGCGAAATAGGGAGAGGAGTACGACAAGGATGCCCTTTATAATCTACCCTGTTCAACAACTACTTGGAGTATTTAGTGAAGAGCTGTTTTCAGAACACGGGATGAGTGATAATAGGAGGAAGAAGAATAAATTGTGTAAGAATTGCTGATGATTTGACGTTGTTAGCAGAAGAGGAGATGATACTAAGAGATATGCTACTGGAGCTAAATGACAGCTGTGAGCAGTATGGAATGAAGATAAATGCCAACAAGACGAAGACCATGGTCATAGGAAGAAAAGTAAAGAAAGTAAACTTGCGAATTCTAAATGAGACAGTAGAGCAAGTGGACAGCTTCAAATACTTGGGGTTTTCATTATGTATGAGGTCTCGTCCACCTCATTGAATATTACACGTCTACTATGAAGTAGCCAAGTGTATTATTACTATTTAATACGAGAAAAATTCGTACCGGCACCGGAGATCGAACCCAGGACCTCTCAGCTCTGCGCGCTGAGCGCTCTTTCCAACTGAGCTATGCCGGGACATGATCCACGGCGCCGGCCAAACCCTCCTCGTAATGTTTTTACGGCCTTACTACCTGCATTTGAGACGATACATGTCATGTATGCAGGAGCGCATATGTATATATAAGACTTTGAGGCCATATTCAACAACAGTTTGTAACAATTGTTAACGGTTAATACATCACATATTCATTATGTATGAGGTCTCGTCCACCTCATTGAATATTACACGTTTACTATGAAGTAGCCAAGTGTATTATTACCATTTAATACGAGAAAAATTCGTACCGATACCGGGAATCGAACCCAGGACCTCTTAGCTCTGCGCGCTGAGCGCTCTTTCCAACTGAGCTATGCCGGGACACGATCCACGGCGCCGGCCGAACCCTCCTCGTAATGTTTTTTACGGCCTTACTACTGCGCTCCTGCATACATGACGTGTATCGTCTCAAATGCAAGTAGTAAGGCCGTAAAAACATTACGAGGAGGGTTCGGCCGGCGCCGTGGATCGTGTCCCGGCATAGCTCAGTTGGAAAGAGCGCTCAGCGCGCAGAGCTGAGAGGTCCTGGGTTCGATCCCTGGTGCCGGTACGAATTTTTCTCGTATTAAATGGTAATAATACACTTGGGGTCTACTATAAACAGTAAAATGAGCTGCTGCCAAGAAGCCAAAAGGAGAATAGCAATGAGAAAGGAAGCTTTTAATAGAAAAAGGAGCATCTGCGGACCTCTGGAGAAAGAACTAAGGAAGAGACTAGTGAAGTGCTTTGTGTTGAGTGTAGCATTGTATGGGACAGAAACATGGACATTACGACGAAGTGAAGAGAAGCGAATAGAAGCATTTGAAATGTGGATATGGAGAAGAATGGAGCGTGTGAAATGGGCATAGAGAGTAAGAAACGAAGCTGTGTTGGAAAGAGTGGATGAAGCAAGAATGATGCTGAAACTGATCAGAAAGAGGAAAACGAATTGGCTGGGTCACTGGTTGAGGAGAAACTGCCTTCTGAAAGATGTACTTGAAGGAATGGTGAACGGGAGAAGAGTTCGGGACAGAAGAAGATGTCAGATGATAGACGACATTAAGATATATGGATCATATGCGGAGACAAAGAGGAAGGCAGAAAATAGGAAAGACTGGAGAATGCTGGGCTTGCAGTGAAAGATCTGCCCTTGGACAGAACACTATGAATGAATGAATGAATGTTTCTGTCTGGATCTGCTAGCTAACTAGCTGATGTCCACACTAATATTACACTACATTCCTGTGTACAGAACAAGTTCATATTTAAGTTTTGAATTCTATATAAAAAAGATGTTATCTTTAAGTTTCTCTGTTTTCATTTTTTTTCCGTATCCTTTTTCTTTTATTTTGTAATCCTATATTTTGTATAGTCTATCGTATATCTCAGCCGTTACATGTTAAGTGAAATTATTATCGTGTTCTTAAATAAATAAATTATACAAGTCTTAAGGCTCATTCACAATGAAAATTAAACATAACGTAACCGTTAACTTAAGGATATAAACGTTATGGTAAAATCAAGAAGTCATACCATCATTCACGATGGGAACATAAACATAACCGCAAACATACTTGGTAACCATGGAAACATAACAACAACGCCATTTCCTCATATTCTGTCGTATACTTCAGCGCTTCACGATTGTGTTCTGTTTGCAAATCACGTAAGCATAAGCATGAAAGTTTGGAGTTTGCAAACTTTCATGTTAACGTCTTACGGTAATGTTTATGTCAATGCTTATGTGAATCATTGTGAATGATCCTATTTGGTAGCCTGGGCGCAAACTTCTGTGTTTATGTTACGGTTATGTTTAATTTCCATTGTGAATAGACCTTTAGTGTTCTGCCCAAGGGCAGGTCTCTCACTGCAAACTGAGCATTTCCTAATCTTTTCTATTTTCTGCCTTTCTCTTATATACAATAATATATTTAAACACCTTGCATATATACAGTTTGAACCATAAGAAATGCCATCAATTTCAGTAGGTTATTCTTTGAGATATTTCAAACAAAAAAGTTTAATACAATTGCTTATTTTTATTTCTTTTTAGACAACATTGTTATAGGGTACAGAGGGGTAAATTAGATAGCGAGGTATATGGATAATGTTAAGGGTTTTCGCATGCTCTGTGGTTACCGACGACGCAATATTGTCGTTTTTAGCTTCACAGTGAATGAAAGAGTGTTGTTAATGTTTGTGGCTAGTTTGGTGTCAATTCTCCTATCCTGAGACAAGCAACGCGAGTTATTCTAACGGACGGTAAGTAACAAACATCTCTAGTATATGCAGCATATAATATTGTGCTCAGTGAACGTAAGCTTCATTTGCCTTCAAATACTAAATATCATGTCGCTTTTATCTATGATTGTGTCCGTGATATGTAACAGACCGTCAGACTGGATGGTGGTCCTATCTCTTGCATTGTCCAGTAAGTAGGTTCTCCTCGGTTATAGATAACCTTCGGGGCTATTTGGATACTTTTTCGTTGGGCTATACGGATAAAAATTCTTTTTCTCGTGCATAATTACTAAAAGTTACTTTCCATTACCGAATGAATATTTGTGACAGCAGCATTTCCAGGAACATTGTGGATCAGTAAAAATTCTTCTGATTGTAGATGTTCATTCATCCCATGCAGCACTTTCTGCTCTTGAATATTACCAGAACAATAACACTGAAATTCGTCTTCTCTCACACACAACGCATATTTTGCATCCTCTCGGTCGTTGTTTTTTTTTCAAGTTACTCAAAGCTAATTAGGCCTATCATTGTGAAGCAACACCACGGCTACACAGGAATACACGATCTAATATAACTACTGTAAGACCCAATTCTATTCATTGTTTAATGAAGCTTGGAAGGCAACTGCATGTGGCAATAAATGGGTTTTCCTGTATAGGAATTTTCCCCTTCAGATCTCAAGCAATCCAGGACTTCCATTTTGCAGTTCCTGAGACATATAGGCCTTCCACTGTCATTACCAAAGACATGCAAAACGATGAAGTAGTTCAACCTGAAGAACAGTCTAGTACTTCGCAGCCTCCTATGTGAATCGCTTCTTAAAATGTTAAAGCGTTTCTTCCTAGCCCTCGAGAAAACAACGCAAAAATATTCTCGAGCTAAACAAACAGCCTGTCACAGCATATCATCAGAGAATGTAGCAGCTGTTAAGGCAAAGAAAGAGGTCCAATTATAGGCCAAACAAACTCGACTTCAATTCAGTCATAGACCTGAGTTAGGAGAATGTCAAAGAAAGTGGAAGAAAAAATAAAGAAGCTAAAAAGGCAAGTGAAGAAAATAATGACTATAAATGATCAGTTACTACTCCAAGTCATCAACTCTGAATGGTGAATGGATTGGCTCCCAGAAATGTAAGGTATGGTTTAATGAGAAAGCAGAAAACAATTCATTTGTGTTAAATTCGTATAAAACAACCATGTAATTAATAAATTTGTTTCAGTGCATGAAAATACCAACATTACACAGCATTTACATTGCTATCCACATTACCCCGCAGCAGTATCCAATTAGTCCCTCTTAATTTCTTGATTTCCAATTTGTCGGGTAATTCGGATAGCTCAGTATCAATAGTAATTTCTCTTTAGTGAAATTAATTCCACAGTAAGTCAAAGTAATGTACTATTTGTATGTTTACTTGTTTGCTCTGTACAACATCAAGCTTTTTCTGAGTTTTAAATTTTCTGTTAACCTATCGGAATTACTCCTCTATATCATATAAATAATTTCATAGCTTGTTTTGGGAAAGCGATTCATTTAATTCCCAATATGCTCCACCAGTTTAAGAGAGCAGTGAATTATTGAAAGAATTATAGTTTTCTCCTTTAATTTAAATGTGTAGATATTTGATCTGAACAAATGTAACTTTTCTTTCTGAAAAGGAATTTCAAAATACAGTGATTGAAATTTAGTAAACTTCATAATGACGCCTTCAATGTCCACAGAATAACCTACGACTGTTTACCAGTAACCTGTTGCACGTAGTAATGAAATGATGTATCGCCGCCATTTTGACCACATCAGACGTCACGACAAACGGATCACTATTTAAATGTAAAACACGATTGTTAATTGTGTTGAAATACGATCTCTTTCGACAATAATCTCTATCTCCGCTGACATTGAAATGTTTTCTTGCTGGTGCGGTCCAGGCCCCTAACACCCACTGTCCAGGAATTTCATCTGAGCCTCTCGGACGAACTTAAATATTCCAATTACACGTCTCATTAGCATATGACATTATGGCGGCAATGCAACCATTCATTAATATGTACAACAGGTGAATAGTTGTAGATTATTCTGTGGAAAGCATTGGGTGTCGGAAAGTAAAAAATCTATTCGTAGTACGCAATTCATTGTTGAAGACAAAATAGTACTTTGGTCTAGTTCTCTTCTATAGAATTACCCTGATGTGTGCTTCATAAATTAATGTTAAAATTATACTTCTCATTTCTTTTAATATTTGATTTTGAAATCAGCAAACATGAATGAACTAACTTATGTATGAAGGGTACTGTTATACAAAAAGATAAGTGGAAAGTACTGTCCAGTGACGTAAATAAATTGACTCGAATAAACTTTTTTAAAGGCAATAGTGTTCTATGTTAGGTTTGTTGTTTTTTTAAATTGGTTATTTTACGATTCTATCAACTTCTATGTTTATCTAGCGTCTGAGTGAAATGTAGGTGATAATGGCGGCGAAATGACTCCAGGGTGCAGCTCCGAAAGTTACCCAGCATTTGCTCTTAATGGGTTGAGGGAAAACCTCGGACAAAAAACCTCAACCAGATAACTAGACTAGACGACATTTCGGAAGGCTGCTATATGCGCCGTAGCATTTCTGGTATGTGACGTCACAAGCTTGCACAGTAGAACCAATCGGAATCGGTCTGTAACAAGTGCTTCCCGAGTTCGTTTGTTCACGTGTGAATGTTTCAATACATTGAATAAGTAAAACTAACATTTACTGTGTGTATAAGATAAATAAATGGAAGAAGAGACTGTAAAAAGACAAGTACTGCACAGGCAGGCGCGGAAAATAGTATTTAAGGCGTATAATTATTTTAAAAACATTGACGAGCAGAACGCTGCCGGCCATCTTGATGCTGGCTGCAACGTTGCCAACGCGCAAGAAACGACTGCAGAAGCATGTGGTGTGGGATTGAGAACCGTGCAAAGAATATTGTTACTGAAGGAAAGAGGGTTTCTTTGGTGTCATGCTTACAGTAATCAACGGCTAAGGTCATTATTGTCTTTTGATAATTTAAATTCTCTCCTGCGCTATTTGTATTGCACGTGCACGTGAAGTACGATGTGGCAATGTTGTACGCTGCCTTGCTCTCTCATCTGTCTCTCTCGACGCAAACGCTAGCAGACTACCGCCTTCCGAATTGGCGTCGACTCTAGTCCAAACCAGGATTTGAATCCGGACCCGCTCGTCTCACGGTCAGGCAAGCTAATTATTACTTCGCAGCGGTGGAGTCTGTCTTTTGTTGACGTCCTTGTTTCAATGTTACATAATACATTATTCAGCAATTAACTTTTAACTTCAATTTCCTTACAAAAAAAAAAAAAAAAAAAAAAAAGAAAGAAAGGAAGAAAGTCGATAGTAAAACTGTCTCATAATTTCATTAAATATTTATGGCAGGCTTATGCACTCCTATCGCAGCAGAACTATACTATAAGAATGATTTCAAGAACGACAGTGACAACAACTAACTGCTTACAATGAATCGCAAGACTGGAATGAGGTTCAACACAAATTGAAATAAACAGTGTACCAACAATGCATCATTAACACGTTACTGTTGCAAAATCGATAAATAGCACTCCATACTCTTGGTGGACCTGTAAAAATAATGCACTCACACATTTTTTCATTAAATGTGATTACAACATCAAACAAAAAAGAGAAATCATAACTTACATGTTACATACCGAGTACGAGTATACTAATTTGCCATCCCATTGTAGATTGTGTCAGCGAGAGGAGAATGTGCAACTGGAAGGAGTACGGTATTGCAGGCTTTAGCCTGTGTATGCTACATACGAGTACAATGAAGAGGACTACCTGCAGTAAGTTCCTGTGGATTTCTTTAAGAAAGTAAAGCATTTTATTTGCTCGTAACGACATGATCTGACTGTTTACCTGTGCGTGCGATCCCTTTCCCGAGCGTTGGCCTGGTTTCGATGCTTTCCACCCTCCAGTTCTATCGTCCTCTGAGGCACCTGACGTCTCTTCTTGCAGGCAGGCAAGTCCTCCTCGTCTGGTTGTAGTGGTGAGATGATGTAATCGTTATCCATTTCCCTCTGCAACGCAGGCCTAACTGCAGCAACTCATTCTCGTTGCACAGAGACAAACATTTGTAAACCTATAGTTAGCAGTTTGACCACAAAATCGTCATTAAGACGTAATTCTTGTCTTTCAAAGCACTTGATTTCACTTGTAAACCGAAAGGCTTAATGAATTATTTTACTTTTTACTTACGGAACCGTTCACTTTCTACTCAAATGCGACGCTTCAAATTCTTGCTTCTACTCTCGCAGCTTTCAAATAGAGTTATTTTAGCTAGTCTTTGCAATTTCTTTCGACACTCGACTTTGGAAGTTATTTAGTTGTCTAACAATGAACATTATCAAATAGATGAAAATTTAACCTAAAAATAAAACTAAGTAAAAACCGTACATTGCCTACATAGTACATAAAGAAACATTCTGGAAATAAAGTTTTAAAACGTATGATTAGGTAAGGAGAGCAACTACAAAAACTTCATATTTTAATACGGAATGAACTCGACAATAATTTTTAACCAACGACTTGTGACACACTTGTGCACAATGTGCTGTAGAAAGATCACACACGTGTGGGGAAGATCTGGGAATGTGGCGGAGCGCTGAGGAAGCTTAGATTTCCGCCGTCTTCCACTCGTACACGCCTACCAATTCGTCACTGTCATCTCCTCCCACGACATCTCTTGTATGAAGCCTAGAACAGCAACAGAATCCCCAGGAAATGCAAGAACGGATAACGCAATGCCTACCAGTCCACTGCCAGTAGTAGCGAACCAAGCATGTGTTTTGTACAGAAATAGTAACAACATTGCGATCGTGGGTATGGGCTACACATGTTAAGCCTTCTCAAACTATTTCTTGCAGCTTCGAATATAGTGTATAGTATAATAATATAAAGAACCACCTTCCTCGATGGTCTAGCGATCAGCATGCTAGCCGTTAAATCAGAGGCATGCGGGTTCGAATCCGGCCAAGGGTGATGGATTTCAAAGAAATGTAGATTCCTCCGGCAGGAAAGGAAAACTGTGGATCGCAGATCGTACATTTGTGGCACGTAAAGAACCCCATCTCTGATAGACGGATTCAGGCAAACTTTGTAGATATTTGTCTCACATATTCAAATTCAGCTTTTAATACCTCTGCAATTGAAATTGAACCGTTTATTTAATAAACTCTCTATGTCCAGATGAAGGATGGGTGGAGCGGAGAAAAATTCTCTCCGGCATCGGAACTGCAATCCGGTGTGGCTTAGTGGATAAAGTGTCAGCACGTAGAACTGAAAACCCGGGTTCGAGTGTCGGCGCCGGAGAGAATTTTTCTCCGCTCCATCCATCCTTCTTCATGATAATGCAGAATTCCTGCAAGGAAATATCATATGTACTTCGGTACATCGCAATAATATTCCTATCTCCAGTTGATCATATTTTGAGAAAATGAATTTCTTCTGTAATAAAAAAGTAATTATTAATTTTAAATAATCACTTTTTAAACACTCCTATGATGTTGTCAAAAGTATTGTGTCTTTTTTTTCGGCCTCTGAAAAATTGTTTTTAAAACCTGCGCATATGGGGATTCTGAAATAAAGTGTTTTTCTAATGAATAATATTGATTGGTAAGAATATTAATACATTCATTTTAATGAGAACAAAGGGAAAGTTGATTTTCTGCGTATATCTATGCCACACAGGCTACTATTAAAAAACACTTGTTTAAAAATAAATAAAATAAAAAATGAACATTTTGTTCTTACAAAACTTCACATTGATAACTATTTTAGACAGAATGCCTATTGCCTACATTATGACAATCAGCATCTGTAATCCACCGCTTCAGTAGCCTGTGTTATCATAGAAATGTTAATTTTCTCGGATGTAATACAAAAGTTTCTGCAAGTGCTCCAAGTGTTTTCTTATTTATTGGGATCTTTCCACGAGGATAAGCCTTCTGCAATGGCATCCCAGGAATATTAGTAGTCTTCCGAAGAGATAGAAGACCAGGAGTTTGTAGACTGTTTGAACGATGATATCTTAAATAGATTTATTTAATCTTTTGGTACACCTCTTCCAGAGATTTGTCATTTTCTTCTAAGAAAGTGACCAGCAGCCTTTGAAAGATATGATTTCTTCAGTCGACAACTGAGGAATGGAGAAGCGACCGATTCTACTTGTTTGCCATGTTTGTGTAAGTTATATTGTTCAGGAGTATATATTCAATCAGCTTTCCTCAAAAGTCTATTGAATGAATCAAAATCGCGTATCAATAAAAGAGCGAAGTAGTGCTGGCTGCCAATTGTACGTATTTTAGAGCAGAAATACTGTATGTGTAGGCATTTGAGGGGTTTCTGTACCAAACTCGATTTTCAAAGTAATGAAACGGGAGTGTAGTCCAAAGCAATGAAACAGGAGTGTAGTCACGGATTATATGAATCTTCTACATTCAAAACCCTCTAAAGATCATTTCTTCATCATTAATTTATTCCCAAATATTGCTTGCTAAAAATGAATTCGAATGATTAATATAGTTTCAATGCAAAAAGTCAATGAATTTAAAGCGAAAGGTTTGTTAAAAGTCACTGTTAGGTCGAAAATTCCCTCTATTTGCCACCAGTTACTGTTAAAATTCTTCAATTTCTGAAAGTGGATATAGGCGATTTTGAACCTATAGAATTCATATAATGGATTTCTGCACTAAACGATATAACCATATATCTATAAACAGTATGAATCTAAACTTAGCCCCATTTTTCCTATTTTGTTCGATAGGGGGTTTCTGAAATAAACGGTTCAATCGTGTTAAATAAAATCTACTATTACTATTACTACTCTTGTTACCACTGCTACTACTACTATTGCTACGGTATTACTATTACAATATTTCATTCATACAAATTACATAGAATCACAATTTACTCGAAATCTTATTTAACGATGTTCTTCTTTACATAAGAAATATTCTGTTCTCAAAAAAGTTATTTTTACGTGGCATATTTTAAATGTTCGGTTCAGGCTTCAGGGGCATGTGTCCTCCGCCCAATAGCTTTAATATACTCTAATATATGCTGTATGTAATATATTTATGTATAAGATAATGTAATTTTTGTAAAGTTGACTTATGAAAATTGTTTCTCTATTCAGTTGTTTGTTAAAAAGATTGAAGACCGTTGCGTTGTTTGAGAACAGCATTCATTATTATTATTATTATTATTATTATTATTATTATTATTATTATTATTATTATTATTATTATTATTATTGTTGTTGTTATTATTATTACTTATATTGTTTGTTGTTCAGTTAACTATCCGAAGACATGTTTGAACCTCATAAGTGACACCGATAAGGCATCATTCATGAGCAAACTAAGCCAAGAGATAATGAGTATGTTGGCCAGTTCCTTTTCCCCTCCATCTTATTGAAGTGAACAATGTAATTAAACAAATTACGACCGCAATTTGAAAACATTTTAAACAAATATATGCATATATTTTTTCTACAGTGCTTATTACAATGTGGCATATCTTTTGAATGGCTCAAGATAATAAATAATTTCGGTATGTAACGTTCTCCATATGTAGTGAATCATTTTTTTGCGAAACAAGTTTCATCCTAGGTCAATTTCTAATGGAGTTAGGTCGGTTCAAAATTGTATTAACTTTTTACAAAAACATTTTTTCTTTGGGCCCTCAAATTCGATTTTCAAGTTTGAATTATATAAATTGCATACTGTAGTTTACTCCCGAGAATCATGCCACCAATGTTTGAAGGGAAAATACAGGGACATCATTTTATTTTCACTTCAATTTCTATTCTACCTGAGTTTTTGAATGTACTTCACTCCCACCCCTTCTAGTAACGGAGGTCCAACTGTCCTCCACACAGAACCAAGGCCGCATATACGAGTAAGCAGTACTGAGTTACTGAGTATAGTACGTTTCAGAAATATGTTCGCGTTTTCCAGTGACGAAAACTTTCAATATTGAATCATATTTTTGCACACGTACTGTCGTCAGTTTGTCTACGTCGCATCTCGATTTTCCCCACCTGCTTCTGCTCGCTCCACTGTAAAGATTAGTGGCTGGGCTGTTTTAGCTCTTTTCTGAAAACATTAATTTCTGTTAGGACTTAATTGGACGTCTACGTAATATTATGCAACTGTTTAAAATAACTTAAATAAAAGGGCCTCTTTAAGTAATTAACTATCACGTGATTTCTCCCCTTTCTACGATCCTGCTACATAACCACTTGGACGGACAGTAGATAGCATGTCTGAGTAATTTTATCTGTGCGGATCGGGCAGAAGTGAAGACTGAATTTACATTACGTAAGGTACTCTTTTATAGAGTAGGTACAGAATTATTTCAACATGAGTTACTAAGTATGAAGGACGAAACTGGTAACTGGAATTAGATGCAATAGTCTATAGTGCGATAATATGCACAAAAGAACTGAAGCCTGTATCGAAATGAACGGCCACCATTTTCAAAAACGTGTTTAAATATCCATTTTATGATTATGTTTCATTTTAACTTCATTCTCTATATTGTACGCTAATGTGCTGTAGACAGTATAATATGCATTGCATAATGAATACGTTCGCATGGATAACTCAGTTCTTGAGTAAAAACACTTATTATTAACATTGTACTATAACTATTTTGATTAAACAAATGGAAATTATCAAACTCAAAATTGCGATATTTCCTAGTTTACGTAAATGGATGAACTACTTTTCTTCCTCTCCTATACCTGGTAAAGTGATTTGTTTGTATTTTACGCCAATATCACCGAACTCTAGTCGTGGAAGGGGGTAGCAAACGGTGTTTCCGCGTCTCAACCATTAAATCAAAGGTATAGCCAGGTTAATATTAAAAATGTTAGTAAAAATAAAATGATGCCCCTATATGAATTTTTGTCCTAAGAGTCGATGAATATATTAGTTGGTCCCTACTAGCAAACTCCACGGGCTGCACTGACAGTGCAGATTCTGGCTTGTCTTATCCAGAAGCGTTCTCCCCCACTCTGTCAGATTGCCGTCCAGATGCTACAAGCAGGAAGGACACAGTCCGAACCGCATACAGCTTGATGATATATTATATTGGAGGGCAACTATCTACACGAAAATTATAGCGGAACTCAAATACAATAATTTATTCATATAGGCCTTTCATTATTAGAGAATGTGTACAATGTCAAAAGAAAAAGTGGCCGCTCTCTAGAAACTAAGTTCCCTTCGGGTATCTCCGCTACAATTCGGAGACAGACGATGTTACATATTGTTGGATCACGTTGCCTCATATATACTGTTATAATTAAAGTGTTCTCCGTGTTACAGTTGTAGCGTAATGGTAGCGTTTTGGACTACTATTCGTGAGGTCGTCCTTTCAAACACAACCTAGTGTTTTTATGTTTTTAAGAGAGAGAGAGAGAGAAATATATAATTCCTCCAGCCTCCTTTATGACTGTTTTATGACTTCTGTCTCAGGTTCTTGAATGTATTATGCCATGACTTTATCATTATTTATTATGACATTATGTCTGCAAATGGAAAGAAAGAAATATTATATTCTCAACAAAAATATCTTTCGTGGCATAAACAGAACAAACTCACTGCCATCTGCCTTAGAAAATTCAAACAATTAAAAGTTAAAAAAAAAAAAACAAGAAGCCACGATTCAATATTTAGTCCATCTTCCTCTCATCTCGATCACATCTTGCAGTGGGCATGGAATCGACTAGTATCTTTTCAGTTCTCAGTTATGGCATTCCAGGCATCTTGGACGAGCTTCAACAAATCATTAGGATGTCTTGGATGGGGATAGCGCCAAAGTCTCCGCATATGCTTCTTCACTTGTGCCCCGTAGCTCTGTCGGAAGAACGTCGAAATTTAGATACTTTAGTTGTCACTGTTTCAGGTTCAAATCCTCGTCACTTCTTTTCATTTTATTATGATACAGCATAGTATAATGTAATAATATACGAAGAGAAAACTAACACTAGTATTATTCAACTGTATCGTTTCAAATCTAGCATTAAATTCATATTCTTTCGCTAAAGAACGATAACAGAATAAAAATGATAACTTCAATATTATTTATATCGCTAAAGAACGATAAAAGAATACAAATGATAACTTGAATATTATTTATATCGTTAACGAACTACAACAAAATAAAATGATAATTATTATTTGTAATGCTAAAGAACGATAACAGAACATAAATGATAACTTGAATATTATTTATGTCGCTAAATAACGATATCAAAATAAAACGATAACTCGAATATTGTTTTCATCCTTAAAGAACAATAACAAAAATAAAATCATAAATAAAACAAGGCTGGAAATCACAACTTTCGGATCATTAGCCAACACAGTACCGCTGCTGTAAAAGATGCAAACGTAGGCCTAAATAACTCCTGCTTAAACACTTTAGTTCTTAAACTGCTTCTATAAGCGCATGCAACATATAACATCCCTGTTATCCGAAGTGACTCAGAAAATACTCGCTTTACACGAGTGCGGCCACGTCTTTCTTTTACAGCTGTACATGATTCTCTGAAAATTATTCAAATATCATAGTTAGCTTCAACTCCCTAAACGCGGAGGAAGGTAAGAATAAAAATATTCCTTTAAACTTTCAGATAGTGTGAGCAGCCTCAGTGTCATCAACTCCTTCACCGAGGAGGAAGGTGAGAATAATAATATTCCTTCAAAATGTCAGAGAGGGCGAGCTGTTTCAGTGTCATCAGCTACTTCACCGTTACTAAAGATAAGAATAAAAATATTCCTTATAAATTTCAGATAGGGCCAGCTGTTTGAGTGGCATCAACTCCTTCACAGCGGAGGAAGGTAAGAATTATATTTCTTCAAAATTTCAGATAGGGCGAGCTGTCCCAGAGTCATCAATTTCTTCACCGTCGAGGAAGGTAAGAATAAAAATATTCCTTTAAAGTTCAGATAGGGCGAGCTGTCTCACTGTCATCAACTCGCGGAGGAAGGTAAGAATAATAATATTCTTTCAAAACTTCAAATAGGGGAAGCTGTCTCAGTGTCATCATCTCTTTCACCGCGGAAGAAAGTGGGAATAAAAATATTCCTTTAAAATTTCAGATAGGGCGACCTGCCTCAGTGTCATGAACTCCTTCACCGCGGAGGAAGGTAAGAATAAAAATATTCCTTCAAAATTTCTGTTAGGGTGAGCTACCTCAGTGTCATCAACTACTTCACCGCTGAGGATGTAAGAATAAGGATATTCCTTGAAAATTTCAAATAGGGCGTGTTGCCTCAGACTTCACCGCTGAGGAAGATAAGAATAAAAATATTCCTTTAAAATTCGAGATAGGGCGAACTGCCTCAATGTCATCTCTTCTCCGAAGTTCCGTTTGAAAACTGATGGACAGTAATAAAAGATAGACTATTCAGTTCAGAACGGAGAGACACGCTAAATATGACGGCAATAGTGCCACTATTTAGATCTATTCTTGGGCGTTCTGTTAACACGAATTACTGAAGACATTGCGGTCCGGTAGAGGCTCTTACTCATGTGTTAGGGAACTATTCTCATGGAGGTTCCTTAAGAATAAAACGCTACAACATCATCCGAAGTACTGTGCTAAGTTCTTTACGTTACAAAAATCTAGAGGTGTATGAAGAAGTTTTTTCTCTCACTGAGGGGGATAGCAACAGAAGAATCTATAAAATAGCTATCAGTATCTATAAAATAGCTAACAACAGAAATAAATAATTTACTGAAATAATTGGTCCTAAAGTTAGATTTAAAATCTTTGCTAGACAATCACATGAGGTAGATGAAGAGAAGAAAAAATACATGACCAAGCATTAAATTGATTTTTGGAAAAGTATAAACTTAAACAAATGACAGTGACTGGCCTGTTCTTTGGTGCACGCGGTACCATTGCAAATGTTTTAGTGCATTGAAGAGGATTACCAAAAACTAGTGACTTGTGCAGCAAATGCTGCAAATTCATTAGCAGTTGAAATAAAAAAATAAAGATTTATTTTCAATGAAGAATACCAGATATTTTGAAACTTATTTGCCTCCATAATAATGAAACATATTCTCTCTCAATGGCTGTTTTATGCCAAATACTTTTTCTTGAATCTATTCATCTTCAGTTCTTTGAGTTTGAATGCGAAAACGCAAGTAACAATATCAGAATGATCAGTGGGTTTTTCATACGGGAGTAAAGCAGTAGCTATTACAAATCATTGCGGATTGTAGGTGGGAGTTAAGAAAATATCACGTTTGCCATGTTTTCGGACCATAGACATAGCATCTTGGTATAAGCTGCTACTGCATGTTTTGTGAACTACCTTGAAATATAGTGAGCAAAATCACATTTTCCCGCTAAGTGATCTTGCTGAGGTGATCAGGAAACTACAAAATCTTGTAGGTCTCTTACTTTATCAGTAAGTAATACCTCTTTTGTCTTTCCTTAGGAACTGTAATTTTTGCGCTTCCTCCAAACAATACTGGTTTACCAAATATTGCAGGATTAACTTGTGTGATTAATAAATGTGTGAGAAGTGGCTACGAACAGCAATCCAAAATGGTACAAACTGAAGTAATGTCATTCTGGTGAACTTGTTTTGCTGGCGTGGGGCACTGTCTTACAATTGTGATTCATAAGGGAAAAAGAGGGAATATAACGCAACATGATCAACGAAACTTTTTTATTGGGTTATTTTACGACGCTGTATCAACATCTAGGTTATTTAGCGTCTGAATGATATGAAGGTGATAATGCCGGTGAAATGAGTCCGGGGTCCAGCACCGAAAGTTACCCAGCATTTGCTCGTATTGGGTTGAGGGAAAACCCCGGAAAAAACCTCAACCAGGCAACTTGCCCCGACCGGGATTCGAACCCGGGCCACGTGGTTTCGCAGCCAGACGCGCTGGCCGTTACTCCACAGGTGTGGACTAACGAAACTTAAATCTGCAGATCGCACGTTCTCTTCATTACCAATATTTGTCTTACATTTTAGCAGGAAAGAGCATAAAGATTGTTAGCAACAATATCGGACAACGTTTGTAGCGTATTAGGTCCCTGTGAATGCTGGACATCATTTTGGTCATGTAAAACATGTTGAATCAATTATGTATAATTTGCCATAAGCTCGTGATGATTTGTTAATGATGGAAAATCAGAGACTTAAGTTATTTATGTTTTATCCAACGAGTCAGAAAGAGAATATATAGTGTGGCTGAGTTGTCGTTTACAGCGCTCTTTGCGGTGCCACCGCGAAACATGGCAGATATGAACTAAGCGCCTACCGTTGTAAAAATTCGTTTGCTACAACATTGTGTATAAGGAGGTAGAGCTACGAAAAAACAAAAGAAAACATACCTGTTGTGTGTGCTGCATATAACTGAATATCAAAAGGAAAAAGACAACTGATATATCATATTTCAGGTAAATTTTATGAAGTTAAGTCCATAGTTTTTTAATTAGCAGCATTTTTTTTATGCGTAAATGTGTAACAAAGCCCGGCATACGTACCGTGTGTATTACAGTATTTTTCTTTTCTTGCAAATTCTCTTTAAAAAAAAGGAACTAGTGAAACAGTGGGTAATAAATATGAAATGAGACAAATTGTGTCCCTCCGAGCATAGCCTTTTGTGTTCACAACATTTCTTGTGTCCTTCCTTACTGCTTATACAGGGATATCATTTTATTTTTACTTCAATTTTTATTGTACCTGAGTTTTTGAATGTACTTCACTCCCACGCTCTCTACTAGTAAACGTCCAACCGTCCACCACACACAACCAAGGCCGCATATGCATTCAAAGTCACCTTATAGTAAACAGTACATCAGCGGAGAACTCGTCCGCCGAGCCCACCGTGAGACCCAAGGTCATTCAGCCGGAAAGCACAAAGCAAGACGACACGTCGGCAACGTTCTCGCCGCGGTCCGCACTAATAACAGCCAATCGGCGCACAGCTCCTCGGCTGACTCCCTCTGGCACTATAAATTAAGGAGCTAGGTACCCTTAGACATCTTTTTACTCAAAAACATAAATTTCCATTCCAAAATTTCGGTTCATGATTCGTTAGCAAATTCAGATCATAAACCCGTTATAATTACGTTCCGAGCGCAACTAGAATTATCTCCCCCAAAAACTGTGCTAATGTACCAAGCAGCTGACTGGGACCTCTTTAGAGATAAGTTGGACGCTCTCACAGATGACTTGGTTCCTACGTCATCTGATGAGATCGAAGAAGCTGCTAAAATGCTAACGAACGCTATACAGGAATCTATGTCGGTAATTCCAACAACAATTATTATTCCGGGAAAATTAGAGCTTCCAAATGACACCTTAATATTAATTAGGGAAAGAAACGACTGTCGGCGCGCCTGGCAAAGAACGCGGGACCCTCGCCTAAGACCACGGATAAATCGTTTGAAAAGGGAAATTTCTCAGAAAATAAACGATCAGATTATCCAAGCCTGGACTCAGAAAGTTGGTAAATTAGATACCGACAATATGAGCGAGGTGTGGAAAATCACAAAATTCTTCACTAAGCCATATAGTAATATCCCTCCCATCCAGCACAATGGGAGAATATAACATAGTCCAGAAGAGAAAGCTACGGTTTTTGCGGAAGTCCTCGAGAACTCCTTCAATCCACATGGTGACTTGTATGACAGACAAATACATGACCAAATAACACAAGACATAACTACGTACTTACTTAACGTGGACCTCAACAATAACGACGCACCACAGATCCGTCCTGCTAGCGTTCACGAGGTAAAATGGCAAGTTAGACACTTGCCAAATAAAAAAGCTCCTGGCCCCGATGGCATACAGGCTGAAGTACTGAAAGAGCTATCACAAAAATCGTTTAAATTACTTACAAATATCATAAATGCTATCTTTCGGATAGGATATTTTCCTAACATTTGGAAACACTCGAACATTATTCAAATTCCTAAGCCAGGAAAGAATAAATCCGATCCACGTAATTATCGCCCCATTAGTTTATTAAATGTATTAGGTAAAATTGCGGAAAAGATCATACAAAAAAGATTGAAATCCGAACTCGGAAACAATGATCTAATCCGAAACGAACAGTTTGGATTCCGTTCAGGTCACTCGTGCACACAGCAATTGCTGCGCACAACGGAATTCATTACCACCGCATTCAATTTAAATCGAACAGTAGCGGCCATATTCCTAGATTATACACAAGCCTTTGACAGGGTATGGCATGCGGGCTTGATATACAAATTAATTAACAATAATTTAAATTGCCGACTAGTAAAACTGTTAGAAAATTATATTCGGGGCAGAACGTTCCAGGTTAAACTGAACGACGTGCACTCCACGTCGCGAGGTATTAACGCTGGTGTGCCTCAGGGCAGCATTCTGGCACCGACTCTTTTCCAAATTTATATTAATGACCTACCTTTTAATCACAATTTCAATAATAGTATTTTAGCACTGTACGCTGACGATTCGGCATTTCTCACGACATCGTGGAAGCCAACTGTCGCCATTACCAGGCTACAAGGTCACCTGCGTGACATTGAACCATGGCTCCTCAGATGGAGAATCAAATTAAATATATCTAAAACACAAGCCATCTTATTTAGCAGAAGAAATAAATTCAATAGACCGGGTATAAATCACACGAAGTTAGCTATAAATGGATCACAAATCGAGTGGAAAACTTCAGTTAAATATCTCGGAGTAACACTAGACAGACGGCTCACATTTTCATAACATATACTTCAAAAACTCAGACTTGCCAATGCTAGAATGGTGGAGCTTTACCCAATATTAAATAAAAGCAGAAACCTAAATATACACACAGCCCTAACTTTGTATAAAACATTAATTATGTCAGTAATATTATATACTTGTCCTGCTTGGGGACATGCACCTATTACAGTCCGTAAAAAATTACAAGTTTTCCAAAACAAAATTTTAAGATACATCACAGGACTTCCTAGAGTAACTCCTGTTAGATTGATTCATGAAGAACTAGAAATTTCGACAATTCAAGAATATATTTCAAATCAAGCCTTCTGCACGTACACAAAGTCGTACAGCAGCACAAACCCACTAATTTCTTCACTAGGAAATTACAACCCTGCATTAGACAAACATAAAAGACCTAAGAGCGTACTCCACCCTCTAGCTTGGAACGACAACGTACAAGACGAATACCAACTTGAACACTAAATAACCACTTGACTCTACACACAGACAAGGCTATTAATGCACTAATAATGTTATTTCTCTGTTTCAGGGTCATCACGTTATTGGCAGCATAGATGCATTGTTCTAATTGTTAACACTTTTTTATGGACCTTAAATGTATTTGTATATTGAATAATGATTAAATCAAAACCTCCCACCTGAACATATTCCGACCACACTATAGCCAATTGGCTTGTCGTCAGCACGACATCTCATCCTGCTCTAGGTTTTTCCGTGGTTTCCCTTGAGCAATAAGACAAATGTCGGGATGAGCCCTAAAAGAAATGGGCCACGGACCACTTCCCTTCCCCCACTCTTTCTCTTCTACTATCACAAAAAACTTGCTAATTTCTTAGATACAAACCCTGAATTATGATAATAGGGGAACAAAAATATATTGTAAGTTCACAGGGCTAACGGCTTCGAAGCTGGGTACCTGGTTCTAATGAAGTGCACTGGTAGCAATCTAAAACATGGGGGCATGAGATAGTTACAATGCCTGCCATTAAAAATTCACTTCACTAAATCCCCAAGGTAAAAAAAAAATAATAAATAAATAAATTAATTAATTAATTAAAAAAAAATTAAAAAAAACCTCAGATATCGCTTAACCCTGAAGATGAGGAAGATGAACATCCTCGAAACGTCGGTGGATCAGCAACTTATGACCTGGCTGGAAGCCCGAGAAAATTTCGAATTATACAACTATTTAAAGAAACTTAAATAAAAGGACCTCGTTAAGTAATTAACTGTCGCGTGATTTCCCCCCTTTCTATGACCCTGCGACAAAACCACTTGGACGGAGAGTAGATAGCATGTCTGAGTAATTTTATCTTTTCGGATCGGGCAGAAGTGAAGATTGAATTTACAGTACGTAAGGTACTCTTTTATAGAGTACGTTCAGAATTATTTCAACATGAGTTACTAGTATGAAGAACGAAACTGGTAATTGGAATTAGGTACAATAGTCTACAGTGCGATAATATGCACAAAAGAACTGAAGCCTGTATCAAAATGAACGGCCACCATTTTCAAAAATGTGTTTAAATATCCATAATATGATTATTTTTCAATTTAACTTCATTCTCTATACTGTACGCTAATGTGCTATAATCAGTATAATGTACACTGCATAATGAATACGTCCGAATTGATAGCTCAATTCGTGAATAAAAACACTTATTATTAATACAGTACTGTATTTTGATTAAACAAAACCTAACGAATATTATGAAACTCAAAATCGCGATATTTCCTAGTTTACGTAAATAGATGGACTACTTTTCTCCCCTCCTATACCTAGTAAAGTGATTTGTTTGTATTTTACACCAGTATCATCGAACTCCAATCGTGGAAGGGGGGGGCAGCAAACGGTGTTTCCGGTTCTTAACCGTTAATCCAAAGGCATAGCCAGGTTAATATTAGAAATGTTAGTAAAAATAAAATGATGTCTCTGTAGAAGAAGACGATGTGCTGTAGCTTATAAAAAGTAGGCCTATTTCGAAGATAAACGATAAATCAAATAAGTGGTTCACTAGTAATGGACTTAGTTTAAACACGGATAAAACCAGTATGCTACAATTCCGTTTCAAACCTAGTGAAAAAATAATAGCAATAAAATATTAAAATTGTATTTCGACACTCGCATCTAAAATTCCGCAGAACTCTCGGGTAGGCCATATTGTTCTTAGTATGTCGATTGGAAGGACATGAAAGAACATAATTGAGCACCCACTTGCAATAATGGGAATATTTCGTAACTACTTACCCCATTATTGGACGTGGGTGCTCAATTATACACTACTACTACTACTACTACTACTACTACTACTACTAATAATAATAATAATAATAATAATAATAATAATAATCTGTGGTGTCACAGGCCTTGAAGGGCCTAGACAGACCACCTCACAGACAGGCCTCACTTTCACATTTCGATAATTATGGTATGCACTACTGTAACAAAAAAAAAACAACTAAAAGCATGTTTGGTCATGTTTTACCCAAGTTACAAGCTTGGAGGTCAAGATTGTTTACTACAGTTAGGCCCTACTTTCATTCTATATCTTATGGTATAATGTATAGTTCTGTAACGCGTAGAGACTGGGAAAACAATTTACTAAAATCATCCGAATCATACTCGTTCATTTTATAGGCAATCTTGCAGGTCGTATTTAAAAGATCCTAGGAATATTAACATTTTCTCCAGTATATTTCCTAGGACTTCTTGTCATACGTACATGATAATTTTGCTTAGGTTATTCTTTTAGGCTTTCCTTCTAGGAATAGCTCAAGAGTTTTAAATTTAGCGTACATAAGTTCTTTATTTTAGATTAAGTTACTAGCACGTATCAGACGAAACATTAGGTTTTTCCACTTCAGTTTAACTGATTTATGCAAACAAAATTTTGAGATCTTGACGATTCTAACCTTACTTATCGCCACGCCCACTTTGTTTTGGGCACTTAAGCTAATGGCGGACGGTCGTTCAATTTTCTTCAGATATGGCGGCGCAATGGCCGCTCTATAATCTCTTTCTAACTCTTTGGTATTATCCACACACACACACACACACACACACACACACACACACACACACACACACACACACACACACACACACACACACATATATATATATATATATATATATTTGTGGTATTATCCCATGTACAGTATTTTCAGCAGTACAGGCTGTTGGGAGGAATTTATTGCTGAGATGCGGAAAACGAGGCGAATGCTATATCAGAGTTCTAGAATTTTATATGCGCCCTAAATTAATTAATTCTTCATCGTAAAATCATTAGCAGTTTTAGTATTTCATTCACTGCTGGTTGCGGAAAATAAATTAACTCATCACAGGAGCAAAAAGTGAAATGTCCTGCTATTCTTCCTACAAAAAAATGATATGCTTGGCAGCGATCACAAATCTAATCGATTAAACCAAAATGATACGGAATTAATTTTGATGTAGTTTAAAGACGCAGCTAAAATAGGAAGCATGATTCAATTACTAATGCCTCTTCCATAGTACTGCACTACAAACTTGTGGCTTTTAGGGAACCAAAAGATTTATTATCGCCCTCACATAAGCCCGCCATCGGTCCCTATTCTATGCAAGATTAATCCAGTCTCTATCATATATCCCACCTCCCTCAAATCCATTTTAATATTATCCAGTATTGCACTACTACCTAGAGAAATTAGAGAATCACACACATAAAAATCTACACCACACCGCCATAACCCTTGAGTTCCCAGTGTCACCTACAGGTGCAGACACTTCAAATTCATATAAATTGTTGTGCAAATAATATTTTTCTTTTTGGTATCAATGAAATTGGTGTTAAGCAACTTTCCACTGTTGGAAAAAACTATATAATTATTAGTAGCCTATATTCAGGCTTTAACAATAAGAAATAAAACATGACTGCGAGTGAAAATAGCAATTCCGACATTTCTTGTTGTTCTAGAAGTAAGAAGTATCTATAATGATAAGTGTAAATTTTTAATATACAGAGTGTATAAGTTCCATTATATTAACTGATGATTTTTCATGTCATAAGGTAGAAAAAATGTCCTCACAATATTTTTTTATAATTGCAATATTTAACAAATTTATTAAATTTTACAATAATAGCGTTTGGCAACGTTCTTGGGTGGGGACGAGGGAGTTTACAAGTACACAGTACAGCTCAAGCGGATACAGACATACCGGTACAAAACAGATGCTCTGTTCTAATGCAGTGGCGGACCGTTGTTTACATAAAGCGAGCAGCAAATACAAACTTTCAATCTCATTTAATAAAACTTTATGATAAATTTCCATTTTATTCAACAATATTGGCAATATTGGTCCATTTTTTATTGTATACTTCTGAAAAATAAACAATAATGGTTTTCTGCACAAAATCACACGAACGTTTTTTTAAATGTAACATTTTAATCTCTCCCGTTTCCATAAAGCAATACCATTTTTAAAGAAATTCCTGTTTGTGTGATTTTGGAAACGAGGTAAGAGACTCCCAGTTTCTAAAAATCGTTGATTTTTATTTATTTTATTGGGTTATTTTACGACGCTGTATCAACATCTCAGGTTATTTAGCGTCTGAATGAAATGAAGGTGATAATGCCGGTGAAATAAGTTCGGGGTTCAGCCCGAAAGTTACCCAGCATTTGCTCGTATTGGGTTGAGGGAAAACCCCGGAAAAAACCTCAACCAGGTAACTTGCCCCGACCGGGATTCGAACCCGGGCCACCTGGTTTCGCGGCCAGACGCGAATAATCGTTTAGATACCGCTAAAAAAGTTGGCCGATTAGGTAATCTTCATTGCGGAAAACATTGACGGTACATCTTCTTGCCTCACTTGAATTACGACGACTTTATCCATAAATTAATAACATAATATAATATTCCTAAACTATGAATGACATTGTAAGTTGTTTCTCGAATACTTGATACCGAACTGTCATCCGCTCGGCAATAGACCTATGGACAGGGATCTTGAACTCAGCTGACATGTGCATACGTCTATACAGATTACTGCCTGCTCAACACGTTGCCACGTCTCTCACGCCAGAATATTAACAAATTTAAGCATGCAATTTTATTTAATTTCACGAAAACGTAATAGAACACAAATATGTATTTAAAGTAATATTAACTCTTTGCTAGATAGGCTATACCTACTGATGTAATTGTTTTCGTAATTTTACTAACGATATAAGCAGTATAACGCGAATAAAATAAGAGAAGAAATATTTCTTGTGGGAAAACTATCAAATTTGACCCTATGTTGTATGGACATTTTTTGATCCTGCAGACCGTCCCCGACGACTGTGAAAAGGACGGCACTTATACCCTTTTCACCCTGTATACGTAATATTTGAGTTGAAATTATAGTTTAACAGTGCGTAGAAAAAAAAATAGCAAGATGTAAAGTTTGTAAGAGAAAATCGAGTGTCACCTTTAGGTGATACTGGGCATTGTATGAGCTTCACGTTATATTATTCACTGTTCTTTCTTTACAGCCTAGAAGTTTGTAAACTTGTACGATGTTTGATGGGATCTTCAAACTGAAAATTTACCTGTTAAGGACATAACCTTAATTCCCTCTCCAGAAGGCGAAAAGACTGATGAGGAAAATGACGATAGTGCAGAACTAAACCTGAACCATCTCTCTGGATGCAAGGATGGCTGTAAATGTGACATCCCCAGCGGATCATGACACTAAAGTAAAATTCACTTAGTACCGATTTTCGATCTTCACTTCCTGGCCAAAGGAAGAAAAGAAGAAAAATTAGCACCAGTGCAACACAGATAACTTTTCCATTGCAGAAGATGAGGAAATAGAAACATACGTACCGGAAGTTGTAAAGAAAAATGGGTATTTGATGGGCGCTTATTTACTCAGATCAGGTAGAGATGATAAAAAAATAATTGTTTACAAATAGCAATGAGTCTAATCTAGTGGTGGCCAACTCAGCTGTTCTTACGAAGCTCTGTGTGTACCCTCGAGAAAAAGAACAACTTTGGCAATGAAAGTATTGCAACGATCTGCTTTCACATACTGCATGTTTGCAGCGAAGAGTTCTCTTGCAAAAAGAGCATGACTTGGTCACCACTGGTCTAATCGATCTCATTTTCAATGCTCCAAACTCTTATTCATAGATGATATTTTCGATATGATTGTCGAGATGTCAAATAATGTGTACTCTTTACAACAAAATCACACATTTGACATGACTGCATGAAGTGTTAAAAGTTAATTAAGCAGTTCTATTACTGATTAGTTACTTCACATTTCAATACAAACGCATGTTATTGGAAAGTGGACTGTTCTGCCCTGATCTGTAAATAAAACAAATGTATGGACAGAGTTAATCCTTTCGACGAAAACGTAGACTCAAGAGTTGGTCACTAAGGGAAAAATGGTGGCTTCCTGTATTTGCATTTAGACGGGATGTAGCTCTTTGCCATAAATGCATGTGCAAGAAGTGTCAAGTTGGTCTTCACTTGCAATGTTTGTATAAATTTCATACCAAAAAAATCAGCTAAACATTCATGCAAAAAATAATGAATTCAATTTTTTATTATACGATATAAAAAACACAATTCTGTTGTTTATGTATGTTATATGGGATATATTTGGGATGACTGCACTATTAGACAATATTGTTTCTATCATAAACGACCAGATTGTTTGAAATCCTACCTTTAATACCCAGTGTCACCTACAGGTATAAGGGTATAAATATTGAAGTTTCGAAATAAAAAAACATTTTAAGAGACTATCTGAACCCTTACTCGCACATATAACTGAAAATAACTCAAACGGTTTATTAAAGTCCCAATTGAAATTGGCGTGTTAAACATATTAAAAAGATCCACATCACTTGATTAATAACTATAAAAACATTTAATTTTAATGACAATATTGCTATCTTAAGTTTTGTAGTTTTCAATAATATATATACCTTTGCATATATATATATATATATATATATATATATATATATATATATATATATACATACTACATAGCCGTCGATCAGTAAATAATTATAGAAATTACATAATTTAAGATATTCTCTACGTCTACTTATATAACCCAAAAAGTTTCACTTTCATATCATCAATATGCTGTGTAAGTGAAACGTGTTCCTGTCAGTGAAGCTTTATTGTTTATAGTGGCTGTGCAAAGTATTTGAACAGTGAAATGCTTTGAAGTGTTAGTGAAATCAGGATAGAATCAGTGAAATGTGTCGTAGTTCCAGTGCAGTGAGTGAGTTGACAGCGAAATGAGTGTAATGTTGAAAGGTACTTGTGCAGATATGAACATATCATACTCTTGGGTTTTAGTTCGATCTTAGTTTTAAGATACAAATTAGAATATTTCAAATGTTATTTTAAGTGATCGTTTCATTTAATTTAGTATATTCCCTGTTGTTGTTGTTGTTGTTATTATTATTATTATTATTATTATTAGTAGTAGTAGTAGTAGTAGTAGTAGTAGTAGTATTAATTATTAGTATTATTATTAATTGTATTTTTAATTAATAAGTTTATTATTGTCATTATTGAGTGTAATTAGTTACCACTGCCACCGGGTATATACCCATTGCAGTGTGAATAAATACATACACATACATACCATTAGTGTGTATAATTAGTGACAAATACATCTTGACATTCACTATAATAATATTACATTTTTAATGGTAATAATGCCATCAAACATTCTTAAATTTTGTAGTTTTTAATATAAAATACTCAGCTGTACTCAGAAAATTACACACCAGAGAATCATACCTGTAAATTCTTTTTAGTAAGTCTTAAAGTTTTTAATAACCAATACTGCAGAAACGTTCTGACAAAATTACACAAATGAAGATCGATATATTGACATTATGATGTCAGAGAATCTGAGATCTAAATACGTCAGCAATCCTGCAGGTTATGGCTTTCATGTTATATTGTTTATTGTAGTGTGTTTGTGCTTTGTTTTTATCTGAAGACATTATTTCTCAAAACTAACGACAGATGCTCGTGTGGGGTTGCTAGTCCCCCATCGAGCGCCTCCCCAGGTGGCGGATAGGGGAGTACCTCCCAGATATGGGTGGTACCGGGGAAATTAAATACCCGGGGCGGACCAAAACTAGTAAGGAAGGAGGAGGATGCCCAATGGCTTTGGTGGCGGATGAAGAGTGTATCTCTCAACGGCGAAGAAGGCAGATGGGGCAACCTCCAGTTAGGGAGCTGCTGCCTTGCAGGATGGGAGTTGGGTCTCCAAAGGCTAGGGGAAGAAAACCTCGAGTAGAAATTACCTGGTCCTCCAGGTTGGGGGTTGGGCGAAGGGCCAACAACCCTTCCCCGTTAAACCATTATGTTGCGAATCCTCAACAAGTGAAAGCCGGATGGATAATTGGAAGACGGGTAGGCAAAGGCGAAAAGGATTTACGAGTTGGCACGTGGAACATACTTAGTTTATATAGACCTGGCGCTATTAGAGTGTTGGAAAATCAACTAATGAATTACAAAACAGATATAGTGGCTGTACAAGAGATGAGATGGGTGGGGGAAGGAATAATGGAGAGAAAGGATTTTAATATATATTATAGCTGCCATCCCACAGATCATATTTTTGGTACTGGGTTCGTAGTGAGTAATCGAATAAAACATTTGATTATAGATTTTAAAGCTGTAAACTATTGTTTGGCATATTTGAGAGTTAAGAGGCAAGTTTAATAATATAAGTATGATTTGTGCACATGCCCCTACTGAAGAGGAAAAGGAGGAGTTCTATGATCAAATAGAACAAGCCAGTATGAAGTGCCCGAAACATGACGTCAAAATAATTTTAGGGGACATGAATGCAAAGATTGGCAGGTAGAATATCTACAAACCAATAATTGGAGCATGTAGTCTACATGAGGAAACAAATAATAATGGACTAAGATTAATCCAATTAGCAGCACGCAAAATATGGTTGTAGGTACAACACTTTTCCCAAAGAAAAACATACATAAAACAACATGGGTAACCCCTGATGGAAGAACATGCAATCAAATCCATCAGATAATGATAGAGGCAAGGCACAAAACAAAACTAATTGATGCAAGAACATACTGTGGGGAAAATGTGGACTCGGATCACCATCACGTAATTGCCATTATAAGAGCACGATATAACAGACCTAAAATTAACAAACAACAAGCCCAGCGAATTGGAAAATACAATATAGATCAACTAAAACAACGCCAAATAAATGAGGATTTTCGAAAAGAACTAGAAAGCAGAATACAAAAACTAGAATTTATTGGGAAAGAAGAGGGAGAGAGAAATAGTCAAGAATATTGGGAGGAGATAGGAAGAAACATGAGAGTGACTGCAGAGAATATACTAGGGATCCAAAGGAATAATAAGCAAAACTCGGAGTGGTTTGATGAGGAGTGTAAGCAGGTCACAGACGAAAAAAATGAAGCGTATACAATCATGATTCAAGGGCCGAGAACAAGGGGGAAAGAAAATGGATATAAGGAAAAAAGAGGATAGAGAAACAAATACATAAAAGAAAAAAAAGAGAATGGATAATGAAGCAAACGAATGAAGTAATTGAGAATGCAGAGCAATCTAAGGTGAAAGAGTTTTATAGAAACATTAAAGATAAAAAAAATGTCTTTAATCCAAAAGTAGTGAGTTGTAGAGATGATAAAGGTAATATACTCTCTAATACACAAGATATTTTGTCTTGCTGGACAAGACATTTTAAGACTATTTTATCAGAAGAGCAGGAAGAAGAAGGGAGTTTTGTGTTAGAGTGGGGTTATAAGAGGGAGGAGGAACCCCCAGATATTATAGAAATAAAATTGGCTATTAACGAAATGAAAAACAACAGGGCAGCTGGGACCGAAGGCTTACAGGCGGAACTCTTCAAATGTAGCGGGATAATATTCTTGCAAAGGATGAAGGAATTGTTGAGTATAACATGGAAAACCGAAAAAATACCAACGGCTTGGAGCGAGGGAGCGAATGTCCAATATACAAGAAGAGTGATAAGCTTATGTGTGCTAATTACAGAAGTATAACTCTCTTAAATACTGCATATAAGACTTTTGCGAAAATTGTAAACAATAGATTGAAGTCCTATGTTGAGAAAAACATTGGAATGTACCAGTGTGGGTTCATGTCTGGGGAATCAACAATCAATCAGATATTTTCAATAAGGCAGATATTGGAAAAGTGTAACGAGTAGGCTATAACATAGGACTACACTTTTTGTTCCTGGATTTTAAAGCAGCTTATGATAGTATTAATAGAAACGAATTGTTCAAGGCATTGCTCGAATTTCAAGTTCCAGAGAAATTGATAAGATTAATAATGGCAACAATGGAGAGTAAGAAATGTAGAGTCAAAGTAAATGCAGAATTGTCTCGGAAGCATTTGAAATAAGTAAGGGATTAACCTCTTCCCTTATTATATATTTTACCAGTTTTGTGAAAAAAAGTGTCATATTTTTTTTTTTATTTTCGTATAGTTGTAACTTAATATTGCAGAATCACTCTTCATCACTAATTTTCTTACATACCCAAAAAATCACTATGAAATAGACATACATTCATACCTGAATTCTTATCCCGAGTTATCTCGTGCACCTTAATTCCAGCTCTGGTAGTTGTCCCACTTTGATTTTCTCCTGAACTATTTACCAACTTATGTTCTTTTTATGGATTAGTTTATGAGGTACAATACCAGTGCTGTTATCAAGGCGTTAAATGTTGCTTGTCGTGTGATAGACTAGAAAGCAGGGTATTACGCACAGTGGCACATTGCATTCCGGACAGTAGTATCTGCTCTCCTATATGAGAGCGTTTAGGGAAGAATGGTGTAGCAGTCATTGAATATTTGTACCAGTACAACTATTCTTCAGGTTTGTGAATAATGTTCTGCAGTATCACTATGCCCAAAAGTACACGTATTTCAGAGTCTGTAGTAGGCCGCCACGAATTATTTTCAGCATTCTGTGAACACTTATTAGCATGCCGAATCGTCTCCTCGAATATAATGTTGATGAGGTCATTATCAAAGAATAATTTAAAAAATTGAGAATTATAATTATCAGAAACAATGTTAAAATTTTAGGGAATGGGGACCTCGGAGGTGCAGAAGAAATGGTGCCAGATGTCTTCTATTCAAACCACTGTCGTAAAGACGCGACATCAACTGATCTGAATTTGTTTGTTGGTCTATAACTTCGTCTTCTGATGCCGATGTTTCATTTCCTAATCTTCTACAGGAATATATTCCTGATCAAAAGTTTCGGAATTACTAACTTGATCCATCTTTACACAAAACATCATAAAAAACACTAAACACAAACAGAAACCGCCAGAACTAACTACCATCTACTCACTACTGTGTACGAATACTATATGAGCATAGAATTCCACTTGCAAGGAAGAAGTACAAAAAACATCACCAGATATAGCAATATCACTAACTTCTGTAGCCATCTAGTGAGGAATAGGTTAATGAAAGAATGGAAACGTATATATTCGGGATATAATCCTTGGAAGCGAAAATGGGACTCAGACGAGTTAACTCGGGTTAATAAATTTTGACACAAGTTAGCAACCCGAGTTAACTCGGGTTAATCAGGGAAGTGGTTAAGGCAGGGAGATCCTTTAGCTTGCCTGTTGTTTAACGCCGCCCTAGAGAAAGTAATAAGGGCAGATGGAGTACAAACAACTAACACTATTTTTTATAGAACATCCCAGACACTGGCATTTGCTGATGACGTAGTTATCATTAGTAGAAACATCAAAAGTCTAAGTAATGAATTTGAGAGACAATGAAAAGGCTGGACAAATGGGATTAGCTATCAATCAAGAGAAAACAAAATATATGTTTAGTGAGTATTCTAGAATATCAATATCAAATGAGCTTAAGGTACATGAATTTACGTTTGAGAGAGTCAAGTCTTTTAAATATTTGGGATCAGTAATAACAGAAAACAATACTATGGATAGTGAAATAGGAGCTAGATTAATAGCAGCCAATAAGAGCTACTTTGGATTAGAAAATATATTAAAAGCAAAGAATGTTCCTTGTACGATTAAAACTAAAATTTATAAAACAATGATAAGACCGGTGTTAATTTATGGAGCGGAGACTTGGACCCTGACAAAAAGAGAGGAAAATTCTCTGGAAATTTTCGAAAGAGAGATTTTAAGAAGAATATATGGAGCGATTAAAGAGGGAGGAATATGGAGAAGAAGGTTTAACCGGGAATTATATCAGTTATATGAAGAACCGGATATAGTGGCGATTATAAAAGCAGAAAGGATAAGATGGCTTGGTCATCTCATGAGAATGAGCGAAAACGAAATAGCCAAAAAGCTGCTTTTTAATGAAACTGGAGGGATAAGAAGACCTAAGCTCAGATGGTTTGATGGCATGACAGATGACTTGGTGGCATTGGGAGTGACAAATTGGAGGAGGAAGGCACAGGAAAGACAAACATGGAAAAGAATTGTTGAGGATGCCAAGGCCCATGTGTGGCTGTAGTGCGGAGATGATGAACGACAGATGGATTTTGGAAAATAGGAAAATTACGTAAGAAAATTGACATTTCACTGAAAACTACTATTTTTCCGCATTCCTTTGTATTCCAAGATTCAAAATGAAGAGCCATTCATTAAAATCAGTTCAGCCGCTTTGCCGTAATTTCTATTACAGTTCAAATTACATACATACATACCTACATACATACATACCTACATACATACATACATACATACATACATACATACATACATACATACATACATACATACATACATACATACATACATACATACATACGTACATACATACATATTTGCGCTTTCCAAGTCAGCGAAACTGAACTGGGGCCTGAAGCACGAAGCGCTAAAAACAATCTACAAAGGCGGAATTTTACCTCTCCTAACATACGGGGCACCAGTGTGGACTAAAGCAATGGAAAGAGAATGTTACAAAGCTAAAATTACCAGAGTTCAAAGACTTATCAACATTAAAATAGCGAAAGCATACCGCACAGTATCAAACGAAGCACTCTGCGTAATCACTGGATTAACACCTATTATTATCAAGATAAATGAAATTGTGAAGCTGTACAAATATTTAAGAGGGGACGGAAATGCAGAACAAATGCTGGAAATAATATGGAAGCGAAGTACTGGCCTCATCCAGCGAACTCAATAAGACTCAACCCAGAAAGCCAGGAAGAAACACACAAAATACATATATATATATATATATATATATATATATATATATATATATATATATATATACTGACGGCAGCAAAAGCGATCAAGGAGTAGGATCAGGTATAGCCATATATGCTGACAACGAAATAAAACACAAGCTTAAATATACAGACTGAATGAAAGATGTTCCAACAACCAGGCAGAGCAGTTGGCAATCCTGAAAGCCTTAGAATACATCGAATCATTGGAAATAGAAGGACGAACAATAGCAACATATACGGATAGCCGGATAACACTCGAAGCACTTAAAAATAGAAAAAATCACACTTATCTCATAGAAGAAATAAGGAACAAGGTGGTGGGTGACAATGGAGGAACAAGACTGGAGGATACAATTCTACTGGGTTAAAGCACACGTAGGGAACCAGGGTAACGAGCTGGCAGACCAACTTGCAAAGGAGGCGGCGACAAGTAAGGACCTCCACGAGTGCTACAAGAGGATACCCAGAAGTTCTGTACTAAGTGAACTCAGTGAACTAAGTGAAACCAAATGGCAAAGTGACTGCAATGTAACTGAGAAAGGTGCAGTCACAAAACCATTCTTCACAAATATTGCAGACAGACTCAAACTGAAATTCAGTGTAACCCCTAACCTAACAGCAATGTTAACAGGACACGGCAAAATCAGAGCGTACCTACATAGATTTAAAATTACAAACAATCCAACATGCCCATGTCAAATTAGCCACCAAACGGTAGATCACTTATTGTTCGATTGCAAACTATTAGATCAGGAAAGAGATGCTTTAATCGCGGCCGTATTAAGAACTGAAAACTGACCACCTAACAAAGACGACCTCATAAAAAATATACTAGGAAACTTATACAATTTGTAAATAATATACCTCTTGAGAAAATTAGCCAGTTGTAGAAAAAAAAAAAACAAAATAGAATTATAAATACTGTTAAATGTAAATGGTAGAAATTGTAAATAATTGTAAAACTACAGTATCATAAAAAACAATAATTTTAGAATCTGCAATAACATCATAGTCTAACAGTAGATTGTAAACTATAAACGGTTGATAGCTATAATTAATTGTGACCTTAGAACATTTTTATAGAAAAAAAATAAGAGAAAATTGTGGAAAAGAAAATAATCCAAATCAGATTGTAAATTTCAAATTGCAGAAAATCAATATAAATGCAGCATATATTTTGAGAGAAATAAGTGAACGGCAAAAACAAAATCAACTGATCTTCAAATTAGATTGTAAACTTTGAATTGTTATAGATGATTGTAAATAATTGTAATATTATAAGAGAGCTCAGTGCATGTAGTATTATTCAGTGTAATGCAACTTGCCGTTTTTTAATAAATAAAAAAAATACATACATACATACAAACATACATACATACATACATACATACATACATACATACATACATACATACATACATACATACATACATACATACATACATACATACATACATACACAGACACACACTAATGTTTGTGGAAATTACAAAACCAAGAAGGATACATTTGACAAGTGAAATTGATACCACAGATTAGGTACATGACAATACACAAATGATTAGAACTACAGAACTGTACATGAGCTGTGACCGTGAGATTTCAGTATGGTGTGAAGCCTCCATGCGCTGCAATCAGAGCCCCTAAGCGTCGTGGCATAGAATCAAAGAGGGCCTGGATACGTTCCTGGGGAATCTCCCTCCACGCAGTTTCTATGTGAGTCCACAAAGCGTCAAGAGTGGGTGCTGGAGGACCATGGCGAACAAGTTGCCGAACAACCATATCCCAGACATGTTCGATGGGCGACATGTCTGACGAATGTGCAGGTCAGGGAAGCAGTGATATCCATCGTTCTTCGAAGAAGGCTTGCACTATCCTCGTCACATGTGGCCGGGCATTGTCTGCTCAAATATGTCATGTGGAGTTGCCTGAAGGAGAAGCACTACCTCGGGCTCTAAAACCTCCCTAATGTAGCGGTTACTGTACATATTTCCCCGAATACATAGGAAACGAGAACGCATATTGTATCCCATGGCGCCACAGGCCATCACACTAGGCGTTTGTCTGCTATACCGCTCAACAATGCAGGCTCTCAGATTGCGTTCACCACGGTAGCGTCTAACACGTATGCCGCATCATTGTAGCACAAGTTAAAGTGGGACTGGTCCGAAAATACTACATTTTTCCACTCAGCACGCCAGTGACGGCGTTCACGTGCCCATCGCAGTCTGAGGCATTGGTGGTTCCTGGACAATGGAAGCCGACGCAACGGCATGCGAGCCACTAGTCCAGACCTCAAAAGACGGCGACGAACCGTTGACGCAGACAGGTCCACACACGTTGCAGTACTCCAATGTCGACTTAACACTGTGGATGAAGCTGTACGGTCCGTCACGGCCATGTGGACAAGATGGCGGTCATCCCGTGCTGTGGTCACATTACGTGGTCCAGTACCCGCTCGTCTCTGTCTACGACTCTCTTCTATCCACTGGTTCCACACACGCATCACTGTCGCAGCAGCATGTCCTGTACGAGCCGAAATATCACGGTATGACAAACCTGCTTGCTGGAGACCAACCATTCTGCCCCGTTCGAACCCATGTGCGCCCTTCCACGTCGACAAGGTATACCTGCACTAGCTCTCACGTTGCCACTTCGTTTGGAAGCTCTGCACTGACTGAGCAAGCCATAACACTGAATTTTCTGGTAACACAAGAGAAGTCACTGTTGGGCCTATGTGTACGCCATCTCTCTGCAAACGTAATCAATTATTGGTGGTACACTGTTCTACACATCTCCCGAGTTTGGAGTCGTTCGGGCCATTCTTTCTGGGTGTTGCACTTTTCACAAACAGTAGTGTGTGTGTGTGTGTGTGTGTGTGTGTGTGTGTGTGTGTGTGTGTGTGTGTACAGATTGGTAAAGACATCATACAGGATAAGTTTTTATTAATACACCGTCGTTGCGCCTCGAAAACCTCTATGTGCAAAAATCGAAACACTTCAGCAGAAGTATAAAGCTCGATTCACATTTTACGGAACGTCAACGTCACGTCACGGACCGGCAGCGTTACATCAAAACATTGTACAACGCATTTTGTATGGTAGCGTTCAAATATACAGGCAACGTCACGGACCGTTTGGGATGCTAGAGGAGAATGTTATGACGTTGACGTGACGGAACCAGTACATGGACGGTTTGTTCTGCTAGACTCTAGCAGCAACGTTAAGTATTAACATGTCGTAGCTCCTATGAGAGACAATCAATTCACTGTAATTTTTAGGGTTCGTAGATAAATGTCTAAGGAAAGCATAGAAAAACTTTGGAATCACAATTTTTTTTGGACAGTGAGAAAAAAATTACTAACTTCGAAGTCACCCGTCCAAAATAGACACTGATACTCTCAAAACTAATAAGCGACAAACTTTTTTATGTTTCACGTTAGATGGGGATCATAGCGAGAGAGATATTTAGAAAAATGGAAATTGCTTTTAAAAGTGACTGATACTCAAAATCTGTACCGGTTTGCGAATTACGGTGACTTAAATGTTTGTGGGCCGGAATTTTGTATGCAGAGTGACAACTTTTTCTGTTAGAACTGCGGATATTCACAGAAATTATCGCTCTGGTTCCAAATCTGTGTTCAAAATGTTTCCATTGTTTAATGTTTTTCGAGTTAATCGTGAGTTTTGAAATGTAATTAAAATATTCCTGGTACAGTACCTATATAAAATGCTGATTAGCTGATTAAACACTAGTATGACATACTTTGAAATTGAGAAAAATGATAAGAATGAATTTATTATTGGTATTACTATCACTATTATTATTATTATTATTATTATTATTATTATTATTATTATTATTATTATTATTATTATGGCTGTTGTTCAGCACACAAATATTAATAATAAATAAATAAATAAATAAATAAATAAATAATAAATTATTATTATTGTCGGTGGAAAACAAGGCAACAAACACCTAACATATTTCCCATCGAAATTCAGACATTTGTCACACCGTGGGGTTAACTTTCATAGCCGTTTCGTAGAAATCTACCGCCCTGAGATCGGAACCACTGAATGACAGCCGTCTGTCTGCACCTCTCTGTCGATCCCATGATATGACAAATGTCTCAGTTCCAGTATGGATGAAAAATAGCTCAACAATTGTTGTACCTGTTCCAATAATTTTTTTCAATGAAATTGTGTTTTCTTTCTCTACACGGCCCCAGGGAATCTTATTTTTTACGGCCCTCGTAATTGCGTTCGAGTGACCAAAATTTGTGTAAGTACTTGTTTTGACATTATTAACATGGTGGAAGAATAGTACATTATGCAACGAGCCTATAATGGTAGTAATTAAGACGCGAGTATGTTTATGAAACGAGCGCAAAATCGTTTCATAATTTTCATACGAGCGTCTTAATTATCATTATAGGCAAGTTTCATACGACTTTTTATGCTCGACCATATTTCTAACTTGAAATTATTCATAAGTAGGCCTATTCATGTTATTCTTATCTGACTGGGGAGCGGAACTGACCTTGTGCAATATCTCGTAAATTGTGAGATGTGCGCAGACGCGAAAGTATTGATTTTTTCCGAGAAAGAAATGTCATTGGCCTTGATATAATCTAGAGAGTAAAATAAACATTAATCTTGATATAATCTTGAAATTGATTTAGACATTGAAAAACGACATGACAAATTGAATTTATTTGAATATTATTTACAATTAATGCTAATTATTATAGTAACAGAATATAACCTTCTGCGAGAATTTTGGATTTCCAGCCTCCGTGACGTTTCGATAGTTGTCTTTCGATTGCATATCCGAGAATAATCGATACTTGCGCTTTCATATTGCTACAATGGTGTTTTCTGATTGGTGGAACACCTGAACTTTAATGAGGTCCATTAAAGGGCTGCTACCAGGTGTATAATTACTACATTTCGGCATGGTCGAGCATAAAAATATAACTTCTTTAGTTCTTTATATGCCCTCATGAGAATGTTTGCTTGTGAGCTCAAGACTCAGTAAACCGGGTGAAGTGCTAAACATATTCGAAAAAGTTAAAAAATAAAGTGGGAGATAGCAATGTCAAATCTTGATCCTGCTAGGGCAGGAAAATGAAACAAGAAAGCTTCATTCCATGGGGGGAATAACAATAAAAATAAATAAATAAATAAATAATAATAATAATAATAATAATACTGACAATAATCTTACTTACTTACTTACTTACTTACTTACTTACTGCATTTTAAGGAACCCGGAGGTTCATTGCCGCCCTCATTTAAGCCCGCCATTGATCCCTATCCTGAGCAAGATTAATCCAGTCTCTACCATCATATCCTACCTCCCTCAAATCCACTTTAATATTATCTTCCCATCTACGTCTCGGCCTTCCCAAAAGTCTTTTGCCCTCAGGCCTCCCAACTAACATTCTATATGCAATTCTGGATTCGCCCATACGTGCTACATGTCCTGCCCATCTCAAACGTCTGAATTTTATGGTCCTAATTATGTCAGGTGAAGTGTACAATGCGTGCAGCTCTGTGTTGTGTAACTTTCTCCATTCTCCTGTAACTTCATCCCTCTTAGCCCCAAATATTTTCCTAAGAACCTTACTCTCAAACACCCTTAATCTCTATTCCTCTCTCAAAGTGAGAGTCCATGTTTCACAACCATACAGAACAACCGGTAATATAACTGTTTTATAAATTCTAACTTTCAGATTTTTTGACAGAAGACTAGATGACAAAAGCTTCTCAACCGAATAATAACACGCATTTCCCATATTTATTCTGTGTTTAATTTCCTCCCGTGTGTCATTTATGTTTGTTACTGTTGCTCCAAGATATTTGAATTTTTCCACCTCTTCGAAGGATAAATCTCCAATTTTTATAGTTCCATTTCGTACTATATTCTGGTCACGAGACATAATCATATACTTAGTCTTTTCGGGATTTACTTCCAACCCTATCGCTTTACTTGCTTCAAGTAGAATTTCTGCGTTTCCCCTAATCGTTTGTGGATTTTCTCCTAACACATTCACGTCATCCGCATAGACAGGAAGCTGATGTAACTCGTTCAATTCCAAACCCTCAGTGTTATCCTGAACTTTCCTAATGGCATATTCTAGAACGAAGTTAAAAAGTAAATGTGATAGTGCATCTCCCTGCTTTAGTCCGCAGTGAATTGGAAAAGCATCAGATAGAAACTGGCCTATACGGACTCTGCTGTAAGTTTCACTTAGACACATTTTAATTAATCGAACTAGTTTCTTGGGAATACCAAATTCAATAAGAATATTATATAAAACTTCTCTCTTAACCGAGTTATACGCCTTTTTGAAATCTATGAATAACTGATGTACCGTAACCTTATACTTCCATTTTTTCTCCAATATCTGTCGACAAAAAATCTGATCAATAGTCGATCTATTACGCCTGAAACCGCACTGATGATCCCCAATAATTTGATCTACATATGGAGTTAATCTTCTCAAAAGGATATTCGAAAAATTTTGTACGACGTCAACAAAAGTGATATTCCTCGAAAGTTACTACAGTTAGTCTTGTCCCCCTTCCTAAAAATAGGTACGATTATGGAGTCCTTCCATTGTTCTGGTACAATTTCCTTTTCCCAAATTGCAAGTACAAGTTTATAAATTTCGCTAGATAATGCCCTTCCACCCTCTTGTATTAATTCTGCTGGAATTTGATCAATACCTGGAGACTTGTACTTTTTCAGATTTTCTATCGTAATTTCGACTTCCGAAAGTGTGGGTTCCGGTATAAATGGCTCAGCAGTTTGTATTTGAATTTCGTCCCGATCATTTCTATTTGGCATATGTATATTTAGTAGTTGCCCAAAATATTTTTTCCATCTGTTCAAGATTGAATGAGAGTCTGCAAGCAAGTCACCATTCTCATCCTTGATCACGTTTACCCTTGCCTGATATCCGTTCTTAAATTCCTTTATATCCTTATATAAATCTCGAATGTTTTTATTCTTACTATTTGTTTCTACCTCATTCAGTTTTTCCTTCAAGTAATCTCTCTTTTTATTCCTAAGTGTACGACTTGCTTCCCTTTGAAATTTTCATTGAAATAATTATCTGTATTCTCCGCAATTGGATCCTGTAAGAATTTCAATTTTGCCTGTTTCCTTCTATCTACTACAATGGAACAATCTTCATCAAACCATGATTTCTTTTTCTTAGTTTCATGATAGCCTATGCTCTGCTCAGCTGCAATTTTGATATTATCTCGGATATTGTCCCACACGCTATTAACATCTAACTCTTCCTCAGCTTCGTCAGCAGTTGCTAAAGCAGCAAACCTATTTGAAATTTCAACCTGATAACATTGCTTAGTTTCGTCGTCATTTAATTTCAGAATATTGAATCTACTAATATTAGCTTGTTGCTCTACTCGCTTGGCTACTGATAGTCTTTCTCTTAATTCTCCAATTACCAAATAATGGTCAGAATTACAGTCTGCTTCCCTGAAAGTTCGAATGTCTACTATACTAGTGTGCCTTCTTTTATCTATCAAGATGTGATCTATCTGGTTATGTGTCATTCCGTCTGGAGAAGTCCACGTATATTTATGTATATCCTTATGGGGGAATGTTGTACTCTTTACAATTAAATTTTTTGATGTGGCAAAGTTGACTATCCTAATTCCATTGTCATTACTACTTACGTGTAGGCTCTCTTTTGCAATTGTTGGTTTAAAAATATCCTCCCGTCCTACTTTAGCATTGAAATCCCCCAATAAAACTTTCATGTGATATCTAGGTAACTGATCAAAAGTGTGTTCCAATTCCTCCTAGAAGCTATCCTTTATATGGTTGTCTTTCTCTTCTGTAGGGGCGTGATATTGCACCACCTACCCTTAAGTACTAAATACGATAACCTGTCACTGATAAATTCGACCTTTTTTACTGCTGATTTTATTCTTTTATGTACAAAGAATCCTGTTCCTAATTGGTGATTATCATTTCCTTCCCCATAATACAATAAGTAATCGCCTATTTGTGATATGCCATTCTTATCTAACCTAACCTCTCGTACTCCCACTAAGTCTATTCTATATCGAGCTAGTTCTTTTGTTACTAATGTTACCCCTCCTGTTCTATAAAGACTAGTTACGTTCCATGTACCAAATCTTATAACCTTTTTCCTTTTGCTGTGGTCGTGCCGGAGAATCAGTCCCATTCCGAGGCTTACTGTTAGGTTTCGTAACAAGCTGTTTTTTTACGGTGATGGGTTGTTAGCCCTTCGCCCAACCCCCAAGCTGGAGGACCACCCCTTATCGGCTGTCCACGACTGCTTATTCAATATATTCGCAGCTACCCTCCATATCTGGAGGCCGTCTCCTCTATCCGTAACCTGAGGACGCGCCATGCCGTGGTGATAGGGACCCACAATACATGGACCTACAATAATCTAACTTGAAAAATATAAAAGTTTGTCGTTTATCAACTTTTGATATGTCAATGTCTATTTGCAACGGGTGATTTCGAAGATAGTAATTTTTTTCTCCTGTCCATAAAAGATATTGATTCCAATGTTTTTCTATGCTCTCCTTAACATTTATATATGAATCCTAAAAATTACAGCGCAATATTGATTATCTCTCGTAGGAGCTACGACATTGTTTGAGAGCATAGACCACTTATCTATTCTTGATGACCCCGGCAAACTGACGGTCACTTGCCGTTAAATGTGAATGGACGTGACTGTGACAGTGGCGGTGCGTGACGTTGACGATCCGTATAATGTGAATCGAGCTTAAAACATTACAAATTTCCAAAGCGGTTAAATAAATCGGTTTTCATTCTTTCATTGTGCAAGCGAAAACAATGAGTATTCACATACCGGATTTTCAGGAACGATTTCCAACACCTTTATAACCTTTTGCATCACGTAACATGTTTTCGACCAAATTCTGACATAACACTTTTTCCAGGCACAACGACGTGTATGTAAGTAAATATTCGACAGCAATTAAAAAAAATCAACAACTATTTATTCAGAACATGATTACATCATACATTTCTATTATGTTATTGTTCAATGTATCATTTGACATTCACTAATATTGAACTAAATCTATATAATACGTTGGAGTGTAGGCTTTCACGGCCGGCGTCAATAGTAGAAAAGTTTTCCGGGCTATGAGGCCGTGGTCTGTTGGTTGTGAGACCAACAGACCACGGCCTCATAGCCCGGAAAACTTTTCTACTATATAATATGGCACAGGCTACAATATCTTATGTTTTCGCAAGCTCAATGTGAGTTAGAATTGTAAAATAATTTATGATGGATTAGTATTTAAGGACTGATGTCATTTTAACGCGGGAATCCTGTGTCTAAGAAAGAAAAACCGCAACCATTTACTCCTATAATATATAAATACTAATGACAATAAAGTTAAAAAGTTAAAATGTACCATAACTCTGAATCAACAATTAATGTTAAACTATTTCTATATTACGTGCTAATCAGGCATTATTTCAGAATTTGAGTTTTATTTAGCTAGTAAGCAAAGTGAGCACAATTCAAAAGTATACAACAAAATAAAATATTTTTAGCCTCTACCGTCTGAACCAGGCGCGTGAGCGGTGTGGTCTTAGCCAATAATATAACACAAAATTTACACAGACAGTTTACTAAATACACTAATTAACTTAATTCAGACCATATTATTGTGATGTACCGAAGTACATGTGATATTTCAGTGCAGAAATTCTGCGTTACCCTCTGATGAAGGATGGGTGGAGCGAAAAAAATTTCTCTCCGCCATCGGGACTCGACCCCGGGTTTTCAGCTCTACGTGCTGACGCTTTATCCATTAAGCCACACTGGATTCCAGTTCCGACACCGGATTGAATCCTCTCAGTTTAAGTTCTACCTCCTTAGTTTCCCTTTAGTGGCCACCCCTCTTCTGTCACATCTGTGACACAGTGCATGAGGGTTGGCGACTAAAGGGAAACTAAGAGGTGGAACTTAAACTGAGAGGATTCAATCTGGTATCGGAACTGGAATCAGGTGCGGCTTAATGGGTAAAGCGTCAGCACATAGAGCTGAAAACCCGGGTTCGAGTCCCGATGCCAGAGAGAATTTTTGTCCGCTCCACCCATCCTTCATTAATTCAAACCGACAACTAACACACAAGAGAAAGAAGAAAGAGAAAAGGAGAGAAAAACACATTTCATATAAATTGACAATCAGACAGAAGCCAGTGACATTCAGTAAAATAATGAATATAGTCGACAGAAATAAAAAGGTAAAAAAAACACACATTTGTTAATATTATATACCATGAATAATGTTATAAATTACTTTTTAATAGGTTCAATTTTAAAATATTTCAAATCTGAAAAGTGATTTGTAATTTTATTATAAAATCTTGGGCCGAAACTAGCACCATGTTTAAGTGCTGCACTTGTATGACATTAGGCTCAATCAATTGAAAAGTAGACTTTTGTCTTCGAGTAGGATATTGTATTCATGTCGAATAGATTTGTTTTATTTGATTTCTGTTGTAGTAAGTTAGTAAATTATATTTATAATTTCTTCAATACTTTAAAATCTGTATATGTTAAATTTGTTGGGTAAACCATGTTTTTGGTCAAACAATTTTTTTCTTAATCTTCTGTGCAATAAAATTATTGGATTAAGTTAGTATAGATGCTACTCCATCCCAATTTATTATACCAGTTTATATTAATAATTATACTAAAGCTAAGAATAGTATTCTCGATGCCTTCTTATTCGAAATACCATATTACAAATTTATAAATTGTCTTTCTTATACTTGTACACATAAAATCAATTTGTGTATCCCAATAAAAATGCTGATCTATAATAATTCCTAAATATTTAACTTGTGTGGAAGGTATTAGGTGTGGGCAATTACAATAATTATTTATTAATTCATTACATGAAGTATTATGTATTAGTAAGTGACAATCATCACACTTTACGTGATTAGTGAAGGCCTGGGCGTAAATAACTCGATTAAGTCACTGCAAACTACCACTTAACTTCCCACTCCACCTTCCCCGGCAGAGACAGTTATGTATCGCATCGATATGAGTAGATCTGAAGGCAATCTTTGCTGAGTGACGGATTGTATAATGCATGCATCATAGCTTTCGGCTCTCGCTGGTCGCCTAAAATCCACCACTGCTACACAGTGCTTTACTTTATGTTCGTTTCTAAAGCGATGAAGTCAAAAGACATGGGCGAGGGTATCTCCTTTCCCTTTCACTTCCCCTTTATGCCCAGGACTGGATTAGTGTAATATGTTACTTGTCAGCTATGTATTCAATGCATGGAAAAGGAACTGGCCACCTTGCAGCGTTATCCTGGTTAAGTTGTCTATATTAGTGATGCCTTTTTGGTGTTACTTATCGATCTTCGAACAGTTGACTAAACAACAATCTGTTGTAAAGTGTGTGAAATGTGGCCTGGTCCGTACGTCGTATTAAGTATGAGGACTAATGCTTAATTATTAGTAATTGATTTTGTTAATACAATTTCCAGCATATTTTTCAAGCCTCACTGAAGATAACGCTGGACAAACGTAAAACAAAATCCATTAAGAAGGAAATACATCTGAAATTCCGTTCAGGAAATAAACCATTGTCAGAATGAATTGTAGACGTGTGTCTGAAGTTGCAGCAAAATTGTGTACAGTATGGTAAACATTGGTAATTTCGTGATAATTTCATGAAAATTAACTTAAAATGCAAATGTGTAAATATATCCTTATTCCGATTTTTTCATCTAAAAGACGATAACTTGCTGTACAAATCTGAAGACATAAAGGATTGGACACGTTCTTGAACAAATACCAAAAACCACTTTTACAACTTAATCTAAAAGGTTGGTTATTTCGTGATAACCTTGGTAATTTCGTGATATTACATTGATAATTTCGTGAGAGGTAGAAGAATTGTGGAAAAATTCATTAAAGTCAAATGAAATTCTCATTTATTGTTACAAGACTTCAAACATAGTAATTCCGTCTAATATTCATAGCAAGAAAACATAGAAATACATATCAACGCATAATAAGAATGAAATCAAAGTAAAAATTGAAATTCAAAAAGGAATCTTCTTTGCTTTGAAAGGGTGAACATTTTTATTACGGATTTTACTATAGCCTATATTACTCGGGTAACTCCAAAAGTAATGCATAACATTTGTTTAAAAATTATATTTTTATCCTACAGCTTTTCTATTTTCACAGAATGTAGATACATCCTTCACGAACAAAATGTCACTTTTCCACATAATCCCCGTCCCTTTCAACTGCCTTACGTAACCTAGGAACGAGGGCCTGTAGACCAGCACGGTAAAAGTCTGGACCAACACGTCTGAGCCACTCTTTAGCAGCGTGCACAATGGAGTCATCTTCTAACCTCGTTCCGCGAAGGGATCCTTCAGTTTACCAAAGAGATGGTAATCGCACGGTCCCAGTTCAGGACTGTAAGGCGAGTGTTTCAGTGTTGTCTATCCGAATTTTCTGATCTGATCTGTGGTCTTGTGACTGACATATTATGGCTGTGCGTTGTCGTGCAATAGCAGAACATCCTGCTTCTCCCGATGTCGAACACGACTCAGTCGAACATGAAGTTTCTTGAGAGTTGCCACATACACGTCAGAATTAATTATGGTTCCGTGTGGCATGATGTCCACAAGCAAGAGTCCTTCTGAATCAAAAAACACAGTAGCCATAACTTTTCCTGCAGAAGGTGCACTTTTGAATTTCTATTTCTTTGGTGAATTTGCATGATGCCACTCCATTGTCTGCCTCTGTCTCCGGTTCAAAATGGTGGAGCCATGTTTCATCTTCTGTCACAATTCTTGCAAGTAAGTCATCTAGCATTTATCATTGGCACTTAGCATGATAACAAATCAAACAGAAGCTACACTGAACCCATTGCGTCACCCTTTTCTTTTTTGTTATCACATCTTATCTTCAGATTTCTAAAATTCTTATTGTAATACAATTTTTAAAATAGTATAAAATGTAACGCTTAATGCTCAACAAAATTTCGCCTCAAAGAGCTAAGATTTCTATCGGTAAAGCTAAGCTTATATGGCGACTACAGCTGTATCTAAAATTCCAAAAACATTTCCTAAAATTTCATTAAGATGTAATAAATCATTGTATCAAATATCATATGCTTACCTTTAGTAATAAGCCTTTAATGTAATTACAAACATCCTCAAATTTATATGCCTGAGAAATCGACGCTAACTTGCTCTCTCTAAACATAAAAGCTCACTGAAGCAGCTACAATAGTCACACAAAGCGTAGCTGTAAGTTTCTGGAAACTGGACAACATATGCAATCCTTTGGGGGAAATTTGAATCTCGTAACACCATTGGTTAGTTCACGAAAGAGCAAAGAAAAAGTATCACGAAATAACCACTGCCACGAAATTACCAATGTTTACCCTACATATTCTTTATCCACAATTACGAAAATGACGGCACAATATAGCACAGTGAAATGAGCATAATTTTATGAGTTAATATGCTCATAGTGTATCCTTTACATTCCCAATCCTGCCACGTTCCTGCAAAGTGATGGATTTACAATCACTGAAAATGTTGAGTCTTATAGGTATTACTTTATTTGTTTTCTGACAGTTGTCTGATAGCGTATGTGTATAAACATTCAACCGTGAACACTACGAAGCTAATAATATATCCGAGAATTAGAGCAACGAAAGCAGGACTCAGATGAGACAGAGAAAACACAAAATATAAACTGTCTGTCTCATCGATTACTTTCTGGTTCTGACGTTTCAAATGACTCCTTAATCTCGCTTTAAAAGTCAACATTTCCCAGTAACGATTAGTTAATCCACATTCTAAGGTGCGTCTAATGAAGTGGTTAAATTGATTCAAATAATTACTTCCTTTCTGTAATAGAAAGACATAGCTGGACGACATAACGTTTTCATTCAAAGTGCACAACACGTCCTCATCATCTTCAAAGCCAAAGGCACTCGTCCGATATTCCGCAAATAATCCTATCCCAACTGTAATTACATCTCTCTTGTATATCATTCGCTCTATGCACTTCTCATAGTCATGGCACTCTACGTGACGGGAGTAAGGGAAACTGAGGAAGTCTTTATAATCCATGCTCATAGCTATTATTTCCATTCCTGAGTTGAAGCCGAACTTAATATCTGATTTCAAAGCTTCGTCCAGTGTTTCCATTTTCTCTCCCTGGCCTGGCTCAACGAGAAAGGAAATAAAGAAAGCTTGAAACACAGTGATCATAATGAAGGAATAGCACACATAGAGGAGGAAAATCATTCTTAATTTCCAAGTATTTGGCATTCCTGGAACTGAGACTCCTAGGAAAATGGCCCAGGCATTGTAAAAGCTTAAGTTCATGTTTCTAAAATTCTTGGAGTTTGAAAACATCTGAGAGGTATTATAATTTTCCGAATACCAGAACACAGAACTCGTTAAAACGTAAACAAGAGTCATTGTTATCCACACAGAAGTTGAATATGTAGTAATGACCTTCTCTATTCTTTGATTTGAACCTGGGCAAGGATAAAACCAAGATACTGTGACAAAGTTATGCGAAATTGTTGGTTCAAATTCTGGAGTTTTACAAATGGGTAACAAGGGCACCGATCCGATTGTTATGTCTGATCTTACACTAGCCAATCTGTCTATTGTTGTAAAGGCATCATCCATAGTAAAATTAAAAATGGGTAGAGTGAACACCGGTGTTAAATTCAATTTCCCGATAATAATAAGCGGATACTGTACTGAAATTCCTTTCACTTTATTAATATTATTGCCGTCGTGTGTAGAATCCCCTGTCGGATAGACGTATGGATTAAAACCGAAAATCAATTTTGAGAGGACAACCTTGGTAGTTGTTGGGGATCTTCGATGGGAACAGATTCAGATTTCCTGAAATACTGGATATTTATGTGACTGGCATTGGCCTAACAGACTGATATCTTCGACAACTCCACAGTTATCATGTGCAAAAGGGAATCCAGTGAATATATCTACTTTGTGTCCATTCCCTCCTTCTTCATATTTGTTGTCCTGACCGTCATCTTGGTTCGGGACTAATATTACATTGTTGCTGATGCCATAGTTCGACCACATTTCTTTGCATATCTCAAGGACCAGGTCTTGTGTAGTACTGTTGTCCGAATCTGTCACCACCACAACAAATCTCGCTCTTGGTTCCCACTCAATGCCTTCACTTTCTTTTAGCAAATCTAGTTGTCTTCGAAGGGAATCTATAAGATCACAGTCTTCTTCTTCAGGCCATATGAATATTACGTAACCCCAGATTACTTCATCACTATGTTTTATAATTTCATTTTGTCGAAGTGTACGATATGGTAAGTATGTAGCGCTTAGTTTCTGCAGCAACAAATTTACAACATGACTTTCTTCTTGGTTTGTTAAAGAAATATTCAGACTTCGGTTAGGTATTTGTTTCAGAGTTTCCTGTGTGCAGACTAAAACAAAACGCAAATGGGAAAAATACTTACTAGCAATACTGTCTATGCAGAACACAAGCTGATCTGTTGGTAGGTTTTTAAGTAAACTGTTTTCCCTCTCGGTGCACACTGGTTGTATTTCGACAGTTACGAAGATAGAAAGAAGTTGTCGGCATTTTCACGTCTGGTGCACCTAAAATGATGAATGTTAGATTTAAATATGCGCATAGCAAAATATTATCTGCCCTAGTAGTTCCTTTTCATGTTAATATAATACAAAATGTCAGACACTTTTAAAGCTAGAGTTAATAGATAGATAATTTAATGTAGAAGATCTCCGCAACTTCAACATCTCTATCTTTAACACGGAGTTAGAAATTAATTTTCTCTGGATCTCTCCATGCAAGTGGAATAAACTTTGCTTGAGTATTGATATATTTCAAATTTTGTGTTATTAAGTGCACACTTTTCTTATACAATTTAACCACCACAATAATTATATGATAATAAATCATTATTGTGTGGAGATTTGCACTACCGGAATAAATTTATATTTACGTTTGGAAATATTACATTTATAGCAAGGATGATAGTGAAGAGGATAAGGTTGATGATGATTATGATGATGTAAATTGTAATACAGCATTATAAAATGAAATATAGTGAGTAGTAGGCATATACAGACCTTTTGTCCAAGGCGAGATTGACTGCTGGAAAAATTACACTATGCGGTGAGGATTTACATTAATTGTTTCATTTTAGTTAATTGGTAAATGATACAGCTGTCTAAAATACACTTGAGTGTTAGGAATAAAGTGATTATGGAATGTCATCGGGTTTACGTCGAGAAAATATTGAATCTCCTTCAATTTACATTTTCGTAATCATTTAGTTAGGTTAGGGATGTTGTAGAATTCCTCGCCATTTAGCACGATAACATATTATAATATGTTCGAACTTGGATTAGAAATCTATTGCAATTCTGACGCAGAAACATTTCATGTTTGGAAACGAAACAACGTTTCAATATCACTCTGATGTACCGGCTAAGTGCATTCACAGCATTACAGATGTTTTGAATTGTAATAGCCAGTATTAATGTCCCGTTAAATGTTAGAAAGAAAGCGTGCGTACCGAGCACTTGTATCAGTCTATTACCTACAAAATATGAAACAATAATGTTCTTTCGTGTCTACTGATACACTTGGGTTTGACACCCTGTTTTCAATGTGTTGAGTAATTATTCTTTGTCGGGAAAGAAGATATGTTTGTATAAACCTTGATGATACACGATATATTGCGTGATATATCATTCTGAATCGATATAATTGATATCTGTGTCTCTTTACAGGAATCGAGAAAATCAATTATATACGAAGGGTTTCGGAGGGGGGGGATAAACATGGAATGTCACAAAACGTGATTAAGATGAGAAGGAATTTTTTTATCGTAAACAATAAAACAGATCAAGTAACCGAGAAAAAGAAGTCTCAATACATGAACTTTCCTGGTTTTTGACGAGTGCGCCAAAAGTTTAACTTTACCTACCACTTTTAATTTTTTTTGTAATTGGACAGTTCTGTAATTTCATTTGCCAGCTAAAATATAATGTCCTCTATACAATAAAATCAATACAAGTGGATATTCCTTGTTTTGCCCGAACGCCCTTCATATTCCTTTCTCATATCAGTAAACAAATTCATGAATGCGTCTCTTTATACAGTGGGAAAGTGAATTAATCCAGCAAATAAAAAGGGACGATATGGAACACTTAAATTAATATAAAACCTATATTACGCATTGTGATTAAATTCATGGTTAATTCGAAAACTGAGTTTGAAGTTTCAGCAGTCTGGCAACATCGCCGCCTCTTTCTTCTCGTAATACAGAATGATGTAAGAGGTCAACAAACTCAGGTTTGTCTGCCTTAGTGAACTACCACCCATCTCCCTTTCTGGCTACAATGTTGTAGGCTGGTAGCATCGATCAATGGCTCCAATTCTATGGTTTTTAAATTAAATTTACACGAAAACCGTCCACGCTATTGAAATAGGCCAGAGGGATAAATTATTTTTTATTAGATTTTCTATTGAAATAAACAAATCAAAATAGTTACCGAATAAGAGGGCGTTAAACATTTGGAAAAAAAAATCTGAGAAAACTATGGACTTTCCACCGATATGGTATTTACATTTTTTGTTATATATAATATGACCTATTCGCTCTGAAAATCTGCAGAGTTATTTCACTTCCACCTTATACAATGTTGAAATTGTTACATAGACGTATAACTACACTCCCAAAACATTTTTACAATATAAAACGAATAGAGACATTCATTATTATTTTATAAAATAATGGCCATAATCTCATGTTTACATGATAGCGAAAACTGAGTTTTGCAAGTTTATAATATATTTTCTACACGTCTGAAATATTTTACCCACGTGTTCTTCGGGAACTTAAAAACATAATAATTAATAATTTATGAACCCGAGAAAAAATAGTAGTAATAATAATAATAATAATTATTATTATTATTATTATTATTATTATTATTATTATTATTATTATTATTACAACTACAGCAACACTATCTTATCTGAGCGACTAGTTGAAACTCGTTAGCTATCCTAAAAGCGACGTGTTCATGTTAATGTGTGCGAATTTATCCCGTGCCACTTGCACAAGTCATGACAGATTGAAACGAGGACTTTTACGTTTACAGTAGACGAAGCAAGACCTGTTCTGTGACCCTATCATACACCGTGTCTATATCACACGTGGGTATGGAAGGGGAAAATTAGTTTTTAGTCCCATCTGAACTTATTTGTCTGTAGATTCGTGTGATATTAACGACCTTCACCTCCCATACACCTAACTCTTCCTTCTCGCTCAACTCACATTCCAAGTCTCGCCTCTTGAACTATACCAGTGTCTGTTACAAAGGAACCGAAGAGGAAACATTCATTAATATTCGAAATAGTTGCTGATGCTTTCATTCAAGTTAGTTTCCAGAACTGTAATTTCAGTGAAAATTGACGTTTTGGCTCTGTGTACGATTAGTAAATCGCTCGTGAAATATTTCCCTTCAATTGGCTAATGGACGAATTTGGAGATTGTAAAAAATCACCTGTTTAAAATATTAATTTCATCGACTGGAAAGACACGAAGTGTTGTCTGTGTTCAAGTCCTAAGTGGAAGTGTGGAGCCACCAAATTTGGTTCACCACTTGAAACTGAACACACTTCTGTTAAAAGTATATCCTTGGAAATTTGGAAATAAAGTTACATACTTAGTAAAATTAAAAGAAATGTCCATTTGGTAGTAGTATTTATTCCATATTTATAAACCCTATTTTACATACAGCATATTAGGGTTATAATTTAAACTAATCATAAGAAATTGAAACTTATAGACTAACGATGACAATAAGTATATATATATATATATATATATATATATATATATATACAGTGCCGGAAAAATTAATAGCAACTCGGTTATTTTTTCCTCCAGATTAAGTTATGTCATGTTTTAATGTGACAGGTGTTTAAAAAGTTAAACAATTTATATATTTTCTGAAAGAGTGTTTTATTTCCTTTCTAATGGTATGTAACAAATTCTTTTATGGCTGTTTATATGTATATGGCAATCTGTGTAGCGTTTGTTAATTGAAAGCAAAATACCAAAATTTTGCATTTTATGGGTTAGTGTGTATTGTGCTGCCAGATGGCAGTAAATGGCACGAAATCATTTTGCTAGTATTATTCATTGTTCACAGATGTTTCTGTAGTGCATACAGTTGCTAATGTCTACCTTCTGTTCCTTCTTGTCTGTTAATAATTCTTATGAATGTTCACAGGAATTTTTCGTGATTACCTGTTGTGTTTTTGCGATTGAAAGAGTTTGATTGACAAATCCTAATTCAAAAACGCTTAAAAATATGATATAACACCAAGAAAGGCTACACAGATAGTGACATTAAGAGAATGTGGCAAAACTAATAGTGCGATAGCTCGAATTGTGGGGGTGAATAAAAGTACAATTGAGAGATAGTTGGCTAAGTTTCGAGAGAGGGGTGCTGTTATGAGTAGTAGAACGCGAAAATGTGGCAGAAAACTGAAAACTTCACCCAGACCCGACAATGCTTTGCGTCGTTTATGTTTGGAAGACAGATTTGCTAACTCGTAAGAGCTTACAGAAAATTGAAAGGAAACTTCTGGGGTTAATATTTGTTCTAGAACTGTAAGGAAAATATTGCGAAAATTTGATTTGGTGCCCAAGAAGCCAGTGAAGAAACCAATGCTCACCAAACAACGTATGAAGTTTTCACAGGGGCTAAAGAACATCAGCACTGGCCAGCTGAGCAATGACATAAAGTTCTCTTCAGTGACGAATCTAAAATCAACATTGGTGGAAGTGATGGGGTTGTACAGTGTTTCGGAAGGCAAGTGAAACACTGAATTCAGCATGTACTGTAAAACTGTGAAGTTACCTACTAGTGTTATGCTTTCGGGAGTGTTTCTCATAAAATGGTGTTGGGAATATCGATGTCCTGGAATCTACCGTCAATGGAGAGAAGTACAAGACGATTTTGGAGAAGATGTTACCATCAGTAAGGGATTTGTTTGCAGGACAACCATTCACTTTTCAGGACGATTCAGCACCCTGCCATCGTGCAAAAATGGTCAAAGAGATCCTACGTGAGCAAGAATATGTCACAGCACTGTCTTGGCCTCGCAATTTACCAGATGTAAATCCTATTGAAAAATTGTGGATGATTTTGAAGAATAAATTAAGAGAAAGGAAGCCCTGAACAAAAGTGCAATTTATTGAGACCATTGTGAGCATCTGGTAGCATGCATGCCCATGGAAACTCTCCAACGATTAGTAGAGTGCATGCCAAGAAGGTATCAAGAAGTTGTGAGGTCAAAAGACTATCCCACCAAGTACTAGTGCCGAGATAAGAAACTAATCCATGAAGTGCAAAATTTTGGTCTTGTGCTTTCAATTCACAAATGCTACACAGACTGTCATGTAAACAGACAGAAATGAAGTTGTTACATACCATTAGAAAGGAAATAAAACAAGCTTTCAGAAAATATATATACTGTATTATTTTCTAAACACCTATCACATTGAAACATGTTATAACTTAATCCGAAGGTAAAAATAACCGAGTTCCTATTAATTTTTCCGGCACTGTATATATATATATATATATATATATATATATATATATATATATATATACACATTAACGGGCGTCGGAAACTGCACATCAAAATTTGCTACCTGAATTTCGGTCATATAGGAACTGCACACCAACATTTTCTACCTGGATTACGGTCATATGAAAACTGCACACCAAAATGTTTTCTACATGCTTTGCCGATATTGTAGGCCTACATAGTTTTAATTTACCAAATTGTTTCAATTTTGTTCGAAATGGAGCGTTTGTTTACATCTGAAAGTGAAAGGGGAAATTTAGTGCTGGTATGTAAGGACTGTAAATTTTATAAAGCCAAGGAATTGAAAAACTATGAACTAATGTGGAGGTGTTGTGTCAGAAAATGCAATGCGAAAATTTATAACTTGCTGAAAAATATGAAAATTATTAGAGAACGCAGTGAGCATAACATGTAGTGGACATTAGCATATTAAATCGCCAAATAATTAATGCAGCTACGAAAAGAAAAGCCATCAAAAATATTTAATTCTATTTGTCAAAGTGCGTGACATATCTCAAATAAAAGATAACTTATACAGATCACGGAGAAAACTTCAGCTTGTTCTACCTAAATCGCAACCCCAAGTTCATGACAGACTGAGTCATTTGAACTTTATTACTAACTGAGGCGAAGATATCGTTCTTTTCAATTACAAAGACAGTGGAATAATATTATGTTTACCTGTGTTTCCACCTGGCCTATTTATGTGGACTTGTTACAATATAGCCTACATGGACGGAACTTTTCTTATTGTCTTCAGTTTTCATACCAAATGTTTATAATTTACAGCGTAAAGAACGATCAATATGCCCATTTGATCGTTTGTACATTACCTAACAAAAGTGTTCAAACGTGTGAGAAGGTATTGCAGTTAATTATAAATAAATGTGCAGCGTGCAACATGAGTTTCACTCCATCTAATGTAGTAACAGACTTTGAACTAGCTATAGGGTAAAGTTGCCTAATTCCGTGATACTCCTAATCCCGTGATACGTTTTTTTTTTTTTTACTCATTGTCATGAGATTGGGCATCTTGCTAGAAAGTTCGCCGATGTCTCAAAAGTAGGCGAAAGATGCACTCTTTCGAGAAAGATGTCTGACGTTATGGTCGAACTTCACAGCTTTGACTGACATTCGGCTTTAAAAAAGTATCACGGGATTAGGAATATCACGGAATTAGGCAACTTTACCCTACATGTTGCAGTGGTGAAAACTTGGGAAAGCGTTACTATTATACTCGCACGATGCCGTTTCCATCTTGCGCAAGGATGGTATAATAGCTTAAAATACAGTGTATAGGACTGGCGAAGGAGTACAAAGACAGTGAGATAGAACAGTGGCTCAGGATGGTTTATGGAATAATGTACTTGATTCCAGAGGAAGTCGGGGATTTCTTAGCTATGGAACTGGCTGAGGTAAAACTGATAGATATTGTAGGGCCGCGATAAGTAGCGATTTCTGAGAGCGGGGAAGTGGGGAAAAGAGATGACAACCTCGTCACCTCTGTGTGCATTCTGCGGACCTCAGATAACACTGAGTATCACCAGTACGAAAACATTACCTCCTCACAGTTTGTATTTAGCAATGGAGCAACCAAGATCAACTCGACGGCATGGCCAAGTAATACACAGTAGAGAAAGGAAGATTATAAAGAATATAATAGAATGTTGCGAAGAAGAGGCTCGAAACAAGAGACTAATCGCTCCCCTAAGGCAGGCTACGTCCAGAGCTGCTAAATACGCCGGCGTTAGTAATGCAAATGTCATGAGAATCCGGAAAATGGCTAGCGAGCGACGAGATGACATTGAAACAACTCCTGGTAAAAAGAGTTAAGACTTTATTTCTACTGTCATTACAGCTCATTGCTGTTTCATCAATAATACGCATTATTTAAAAATAAATTTTAAGTCGATTACAATGATAGTACGCCTAATTACTCGCACTTCAGAAATTTCAGAGTTGATTTACAAGCTATTTTTCATTGAAATAATTTGGTAAATTAGCTATATACTGAACACTGTAGATGGTTTTAAAAACAAATAGGCATCTGTCAAATTATCTGCAAAAGTGAACCATCCAACTGCAGATTTATATTTGAAGACTTCGAATAAATAATGAACTAGGTTATCATCATCATCATCATCATCATCATCATCATCAACAACAACAACAACGTCGCCTTCGGTAGCGCAGTTGGTATAGCGCTGGCCTTCTATGCTCGAGGTTGCGGGTTCGATTCCGGCCGAGGTCGATGGCATTTAAGTGTGTTTAAATGTGACAGGCTCATGTCAGTAGATTTACTGGCATGTAAAAGAACTCCTGCGGGACAAAAATTCCGGCACACCGGCGACGCTGATATAACCTATACAATTGCGAGCGTCGTTAAATAAACCATAAATTCAATCAACAATAACATATAGCGCTGGCCTTCTATGCTCGAGGTTGCGGGTTTGATTCCGGCCGAGGTCGATGGCATTTAAGTGTGTTTAAGTGCGACAGGCTCATGTCAGTAGATTTACTGGCATGTAAAAGAACTCCTGCTGGACAAAATTCCGGCACACCGGCGACGCTGATATAGCCTCTGCAGTTGTAAGCGTCGTTAAATAAACCATAAATTAAATCAACAATAACATATAGCGCTGGCCTTCTATACTCGAGGTTGCGGGTTCGATCCCGGCCGAGGTCGATTGCATTTAAGTGTGTTTAAATGCGACAGGCTCACGTCAGTAGATTTACTGGCATGTAAAAGAACTCCTGCTGGAGAAAATTCCGGCACACCGGCGACGCTGATATAATCTCTGCAGTTGCGAGCGTCGTTAAATAAACCATAATTATATCAACAACAACATTCGTACCACAGCCTATTGCAGACCTTGACCGCCTCTACAGTGCTCCAACATTTGTTTCTATCTTTCGCATTCCTTTTCCACCCTTCTACTTGCAGTAAGAAAGTGCCATTTTAAAATATTCAAGGTGGCCAGTCTATGTATATATTTGTATTTTACTTACTTATTGCTTAATGTTTAATAACGTCATAAGGAATTTGTGCAGTACACACTAGTTTCAGTAATGAGCTTATGAGCATAAATAAAAGTTTGCCACTATAGCCATAGAGAGTTGTCTTATCATTTGCGGAAATTCACTTCATCTGTAGAGCGAATGTTTTTTGTACGGTAGTGCTATTGTAGAACGCTGTCAAGGCGGCTCTGTTATCGCGATTATGTCATACATATGTGATCAGGGGTCATTCTCAGACTAGGGAGCTCAGCTCGCTACTTATCGCGGCCCTACAATACTAGACTTGAGAAATTTGCAGATTATTTACTAGAAACGAACATCTGTGAAGATGCAACCGTGACTGCATAAACCTTTCGCACAACAAATGGTTGTGAATCATTTCACAAGCATTTAAATGCCAGCTTTTACCAGCAGTCATCCTTCATTGTATAAATTCGTGAATCAACTTTTGGACAAACAAACTAAGACTTATTAAACTGCAAAGGAGTGAAGGAAAGAAAAAAGCGAAGTTTCAATGTAAAGTCAACCAAATGCAAAAGAAACATATTTTGTAAATTGTGCAGTTTCCGGGTAGGATTAGTAAAACCCTCGTGAGTCAGTGTGCAGTATCCGGGTAGGATTAGTGGGTCCCTCAAAAAGCGGTGTGCAGTTTCCGGATCAAAGTGTGCAGTTTCCACCTACCCATACATTAATTAGATTAAAACCTTGAAATTATAATCGAAAAACATAGAGAATTTAACATGGATAGACATGTTGCACTTATAGATAATAGGGTAAGCAAGGGTGAATAGGGTCAAAATTCATATTTACTCTAATAACTCACATAACGTAACATCAAACCTAAAGTGTGATACTTCGTCAGAAAGATTGTTGTTTTAGCTACACGTTTAAATGTCTATATAAAATTAACCCTGCAACAGTTCAGCATATTTAGAATTAAACAAATTACTGCATGACCCTTTTCACCCTAAGCAGGCAGGGTGAATAGGGTCATCAAGAAGGGCGAAGGGAAACATTCTTACTTTTCATTTTTATTCGTATACTTGTACAATAAAATATTAAGATTCAGATTCAGAAAAAATATAGAGTGAGTCATAAGTATGTTTGGAAAACGCATGAACGTGCTCCTGGACCAAAACTAAGAACGATTCCTTCCATGAAAATTTGACGGAAAAATGCCTATTTATTGGAGAAATGGTCATACTTCCTTTTTGTTCTTTTTTCGTTGTGTAACAAGTACATGTTGAGAAACTTGTCATTTAACGTTTACAAAAGACGCTCAGTGTGTCCCCCTCCATTGTTTCACATGCCTGAGCACGAAGTACACACGACTGGCGAGTTTGCTTAAACACCATGTTGTCATCACTGATCAATTGGGATCCATTTTCAACATGTTTCAATAGCTCCTCTGCTTTGTTCGTTGGTGTTTAATAGACGACAGCCTTCAAGTGACCCCAAAGGTAAAAATCTAATGGGGTGAAGTCGGGTGATCTGGGTGACCAAGGCACTGGACCACCTCGTCCAATTAAAACAAAAAACAATGTACTACTGTGTTGTTACTGTGTTGTTTGTAAACAAACACTGGTATAAAATCAAAACAAAAACAACACAATAATATGATCAGATGCTTATGAAAACGAAAATCACTATATCCGTCAAATTTTCATATAAGGAATTGTTCTTATTTTTTTTTTCCAGAAGCACGCTCACAAGTTTTCCAAACATAATTATGGCTCACCTTGTATATTTCATACTAATTCTTCATCACAAGCAACAAATGTCCTGTTTTAATTATTCTATGAACATCTTCCACAAATAAATCTCTTCTTACTCTCAGCTCCATCACAATTTAAAGAAACAGGATCACTCTATTTAACATTGCAAATACCACATGCAGTGTCATATTCATCTCATTATTCATCTCCTGACGATAATGATGATTATGGGCACCTTTTCGAACATTCAGTTGAAACACACAAGCTGAAAGTTTAGGCTTAAGTATTCTCTTTGCAAATTAATTTTATTTGTCAACTGAGAACATGGTTTATCCTCCCCTATTCTTTAACTAGTTGACCTCATTTTCCAGACTTCTTTGTAGGCAGTAATGTGGTACATTGAAGAGCGCCGCAGCTCTTCACGATAAGCTTTTATTGCCCTCTACATATACTCCTCCAGTCATGAAGACTACGTCTTACTTCTGTATTTCCTCATTTAGGACAAATATAAACTCTACTTCAATGAAATCAGTTAAAAATATTCTGACCCTTTTCACCCTTAAAATAGTGACCCGAATCACTCAAAGAGCAGTAATATTTTGCATCGTAAGGTTTGCCATACTGATTGGTCTTAGAAGCTCAACATATGGATAACCTGTCCTTTAAGAGTCCACTTTCTTCTTGATTAATAAATCATATAAGTATCACAATAATAACTGGTAAAACGCAGATTAAATAAACGCTACAATTCAAGAAATTAAATAAAATATTGCTACTTATCGTTGCTGTAACAATTTTCTACTTCAAACACCGCACCGAAAACAATGCAATTATATCGATTTCCCGCCTTTCTGCATTGAAGAAGTTCCCAACTTCAACGCTAGCTAGCGCACAATCCAGTATTCTTTCAGAGTCCGTGGATATACCAGGGTAGCGCAATCACCGAGTCGGCCGCCATTGTTAGTCCTTTTCAAAACGCTAGGGATAGGAATATTTAAAGTAAAACTCAGATATTTTTAATTTGAAGGACAAAAACGTCTAAAGGATCGTCTTACATTATAGAACATTATTGTGAGGCAACATACTAATGAATAAAAACTTCATTTTATAATTATTACAGCATAAATATACATTTAAGTGTTCAATATACTCCTTCATAAACATCATAGTTATATAGTAGTTATTACAGCAACATGAACTTAATAAATTACAAATAACAAATGAAAACAACAATGTTACAAATAAAATAACAGTACATCTAAACATTTCCAACTGCATTCCTCGTGCAAACTCTCCGACTTCCGCATATAAGGGGACACTATACTGAAATTTCTCGAAGTTATTAGTTTTAAGAGTTCACAACAGTGAAATCAATAACTACCATATTTACGAAGCTAGATTCACCAAATTATGATCACTGGTATATCTGCTTAATAGTGACAAATGTACAAAATTGCATCCGCCTATGATACGTGGTCTGCATTTTATTAATTATTTTATTAAAATATTGAACCGCTTTATATAAAAAGTCGCTTGCACTACAATTGACATTATGCTTAAGTAATTTTCACTTATATGACTCCTTACACACATGGAATCAAAGGTTACTATAAGGTTTTGCTGTAAAATTAATAAGTAAATTACTAGAATTTTTATTATAAAAAATAAAATTAATAGTCATAAAAATTCCTAGTAATTTACCCATTCGCTGTACAGAAAATTCCAATAGTAAATTTGTTCCAATGTATATGAAGAATCTTATAAGTGAATATCAATGAAAATAATGTAAATTGTGACGCAAGGGACTTTTTGCATTAAGCAATACACTATATAATTAAGTTATTAATAAAATGCAAATCACTTATCATAGAGAGAGACGAAATTTTGTACATGTGTTATTATCAACGAGATATACTACTGATAAACATTTTGTGAGTTTAGCTTTAAAAATATGGAAGTTAGTAATTTCAGTATAATGTCCCCAAGGATACACTGATGTGAGATTTTGTCATTTTTGGTAAAAAAAATAGTTTCTTTGTTTTTATCTTTAAAAATTCATTTATGATCTAAAGATGACCTCTGCCAATTTTCATGACCATACGACCGGTCTATCAGCTGTTTAGGGTCACATTTTTAAAAGGCTCTGACTTAATTTAAATTCTTCGTCCACGACCTCCACTCTGAATTCTGCGACCATTTTGGATATTACGCTATATTTCATATATTATGTATTATATTAGATTTCCGATTGAGCCAGTATAGCTTCTCGACTTCTCGAAATATTTCTTCATAGAATCCAACAGGTGTTAGACCTACTTCAAAGGCTGCTTTCCTTTAAAAGATATTCAGTTACAAAGGAGACCACAACTCTTGTCTAAAGGAAAATTCCACTTGTTGCTAGTAGCCATAACAACGTGTTTTCTATGCTTGGTTTTTGTTTGTGATACAATAAATATTTGCAAGTTTCTAACAGTTTTATTGTTAGTGTTATAATAGTGTCTACAGTCCATAGTGATTTGTAAATATTTATCTATTATACTGTTTTCATAAGATTACATAATTTTTTAGTCATCTTTATTTACTAGTGTAGGTTAGGTGTGCACTGCGTGGTAGTGTATATAAGGATAAGTTCTTTATATAATATGCTAGTTCTATATGTTTCAAAATGCCTAGAAAATAAAAAAAGACAGAGACCTGGTTCATTATTATTATCCCAAACTTTTGAAGTCAATTTTGTCCATTTTAATTTTCTGTAAATTTTGCATTGTTAAAAATGCTACTCTTTCTACAGATTCTGTGCATGATTTTTTGTAGAGGTTTTTGAATATGTTCTTAACAAAACTTACTATCGCTATTATACCTAACACTCGTTTGTTGTTGTTGTTGTTTAGTCAACTGTGCGAAGACATGTTTGAACCTCATAAGTACCACCAATAAGGCATCACTCATGAGACAACTAGGCCAGGAGATAATGGGATAGGGTGGCAAGTTTCTTTCTCCCTCCAATGCATATTTCGCCGATTAGCTACATATTCCATTAATCAGACTTCAGATGCTTACAAACAATTATCCTTCTTCTGACACATATCGTCAAGTGAGATGTACTGCCTGATTATATATATGCATATCAGCCAGAAGAGGCATTTTTTAATATTAATTTTTTTACGCTCGAGTTGAATTTTTTCTGTTTTTACACTTTTAGTGCATTAAATATTTTAAATTATTTTTTTAGTAAAACAAAGAGGAAAATTGTATAGTAAGTTTTGTTTCTGAAGGTATGACACGTATGTAGACAAAAATTCTGGCCAAAATAGTAGCAATTTTTGAAAACCTAAATTTACACAATTTAAAATTACAAATTAAAAGTACAAAATTTCAAAGATCTACCTAGAATAGTTTAGAAAATTGAAATTTCACATCAGTCTAACCTTAATAGGGTTTCTAGTTTCTGCGGTATTTCTATTTTCCAATCGAACCAAACAATACAATATTGTCTCAAGAATGAATTCAGAACTTCACAAATATATTATGTAATTCTTGCAAATAGGAAATAGGATTAAATTCAGAAATGCTTGGATTGAAAGGGGGAAGATGGTAAAAATTTGACACTGATCCTAATTGGTACGTGATTTTCATTTGTTTTATGTAGAAATATCATTGCTGAAACAACTTAAATTCTAGATTAGTTTTATAAAAATATTTTGGGGCCCAAATTTTGAAAAAATAAATATCAAAATACAGTCATTCATTAATCTCACAATGTATGCTCGCTTAGGTAGCGGCTCGTTCCTTTTTATAGTGGGTGTTCATTTCAAAGTGTGTCATGACGTCACTGTTGATGAGTCGGCGATTTGAAGCGAGTTTCAGCTTTTGTGTCAGAGAAGTTGCCTATTAATCAAGGCGTTCAATCTGAACTTGAGAACGTGTACGGTATAACTTGAACGTCGTAGCAACAGATGGCGGTCTGTATGGTCTGTGTGCTACCATAACCTCTTTCGAACTGTGTTTTGCGCGGCCAAGTCGTACGCAGGGTATTTGTTATTCGGTAACATTCCACAATACAAATCAAATGCTCCGTTTCCATGTTGACCGTCGAAGTTAATATCAACAAATACGTAAGTAATCGTCTTAAACCTCTCCCCATATCCCGACAGTAAGAAAATACTCACCTCAGTACATGTTTCGAAACAGTTCACATTCCTGCCACTACCGGCGTTACCGTACGTATCGGTAAGTACTCTTCAGAATGAACGCCGTACTTGCTAGGCTCTCTGGTAGATAAGTAATACACCTCTGCGGAAGTGTAGGAAGATTGAATTCTCTAGGCTCATCGACTAGCCATGTGACGGCATACAGCGAGCCATACACACTTGAACTGAACACGCAGTATTTATAGTCACTTCTTTCCTTTTTCCTTAGTTCTTTCACCTTGTCACAGAAAAAAAACAAATGTACTCTTTTTTCAGTTCTCTGTGAACAGTTCTGAACACAGCAGCACTGCATTTTTTTTTCGCATTTAAATTCCATTCTTTCCTTATACAACTGTATACTGCATAGCGCGCTGGACTAACAATGGCGGATTTGTCGGCTTTTGCCGGCTCAAACGATTACGGTACTCTGGATTCTTTGTTCTGTGGCTTACAGAGCGGTGTTTTCAAAACTGACCCGATTCATCTGGTGGCCCGTTTCACCCTTGTTTACCCTATTAAGATATTAAGGCATTTCGCTAAAATATATATATATATATATATATATATATATATATATATATATATATATACATATATATAGTCCACACCTGTGGAGTAACGGTCAGCGCGTCTGGCCGCGAAACCAGGTGGCCCGGGTTTGAATCCCGGTCGGGGCAAGTTACCTGGTTGAGGTTTTTTCCGGGGTTTTTCCCTCAACCCAATACGAGCAAATGCTGGGTAACTTTCGGTGCTGGACCCCGGACTCATTTCACCGGCATTATCACCTTCATTTCATTCAGGCGCTAAATAACCTAGATGCTGATACAGCGTCGTAAAATAACGCAATAAAATAAAAAAAATAGATATACACATTTGTAGACATATTATATATATATTATATATATATAATTACATTAATTAGATTAAAGCCTTGAAATTATAATCGAAAAACATAGAGAATTTAATATGGATAGACATGTTGAACTTGTAGATCATATTAAGGCATTTCGCTAATAACATGTAAAAAAAAAAAGGTAAAGGTATCCCCGTAACATGCCATGAAGGCACTTAGGGGGCATGGAGGTAGAGCCCCATGCATTTCCGTGACCTCGGCACTAGAATGAGGTGGTGTGGTCGGCACCACGCTCTGACCGCCTTTTATCCCCGGGAAAGACCCGGTACTCAATTTTATAGAAGGCTGAGTGAACCTTGGGGCCGTTCTGAAAGTTTGGCAACGAGAAAAAATCCTGTCACCACCTGGGACCGAACCCCGGACCTTCCAGTCCGTGGCCAGCTGCTCTACCAACTGAGCTACCAGGCGCGCGCGCACGCGCGCACGCACGCACGCACGCACACACGCACACACACACACACACCCACACCCACACCCACACCCACACCCACACACACACACACACACACACACACACACACACACACACACACACACACAGCAAAATGTACTTCAGTAACAAATAATTAGAAAGAGTGAACAATATTAACTACCTTGGATATTCATTATCATTTACACATAACTTTGACATACAAAATAAAATTAACACATTTATAAAAACATTATGCATAATAAATACAGTTTTAAAACCATCATTAGTTGAGAGAAATACACGAATCAAAATTTATAAAACTCTTGCCCGACAGTTTTATCTTACAGATGCGATGCTCGGACCCTAAAGGCACCTGACTCCACAAGATTAATCGCTGCCAAAATGAAGTTCATGAGACGCTCTGTAGGCGTGGGACCACAAAAGAAATAATGATATCCTGAAATAACTTAAAGTCGAATCATTATTACAATATGTTAATCATGTCAGAAGGATTGATAGAACATTCATACCGAAACAAATCCTGCAGTGCGCTCCTCGTGGAAGAAAATCCGTTGGTCCCCGGCTAAGAGATGGACTGATGTGAGACTGTAACAGACCACCTGGTCTAATACAAGTTTTCGATGATCATGATGATAATGATGATGATAAGATGAAATTATAGTCTTGAATATATAAGATGTATGAATTTGTCGAAGCGTTTGTGTCAACAGTGCCTTTGAAAAACAGTACTTATTGGTTGTTCATAGGTTATTTTACAGTTTATAGCATGGACAGTAAGGTATTGTCTTTTCATATAAAATATAGGATATTCAAACAGTAGATGTTCAACCGACTGAATATCTCCACACGAGCATATCGATTCTTCTCTAGTCATAATTTTGAATCGTTCAAAATAAGCTCCAAACCTGATATAAATTGTGTACTAATAAAGTTTAGAGAGTAAATTTTGCAGTACAGTCGGTCATATACCTGAGGAAAAAATAAGTTTTTGGTAACTGAACCTTCATCACTTGCAGACCAGTATGAATTCAAATTAGAAGTAATATGTTCTTTCATTTTAAATTTGATATACGAGATTGGGCACTGTGTGTATGAATAGGGTATGTCTGCGGGAGCTAGTTCATCTGCTCGTTCATTGCCTACAATACCTGTGTGTTCTCTGACCCAGGATAGGCATATGTGATTATTGTAATTTTCAAATTCAGGCATTATATCCAAAGCAATGGGATGAAAAAATCCTATTGTTTCTAACTGACAGAAGTGCTGCTTGAGAATCAGATGGTATGCAGGAGTTCGTTTTGTTGATAGTACTCCATCTTATTGCTTGAAGTATGGCAAACAGTTCAACTTAGTACACACTGCATACTGGTGCTAATCAATATTTGGAATAAAATATTTCTGTACCATTATTAAAAGCGGTAAAAGCAGAACCTACGAAGCTCTTGCCGTCTTCTCCCTGTGTTCGAGAACCATCTGTGTATGTGTGTGTTGCATATATATATATATATATATATATATATATATATATATATATATACATCGTGCTTGAAAAGGCATCTTGAATAAACAACAAGATGAAGATGATTCCTTGGATAGCCCACTGACAGAAAAATAGCTCTTTGTTCAATTTCGTAGTGAACACCTTGGTCAAGAAATAATTTACCCTTTTTATGACTAAGGAGCTCAGTTCTTGCAATGGCAGTTAAATAGAATGGTGCTATGCCTGCTATGATTAGAGCTGCATCTGTTGAGATGGTGCGATAAGCTTGTGTGATACGTAAAATGAATCCACGTTGAGTATGTAGTAATTTTTTCTGAGCCCATTTTTTTATCTAAAATGTTTCGGAGTGACGAAGTACTGTAGAGTATTGAAGGTTCAAATGCTCCATGATAAATAATACGTAAAATATCAGACTTTAGTCCCCAAGTTGGTTTAGCAGCCCTAACTAGAGACGAATGAAATTTACTGGCTTTCTTGGCCAGATTATCGAAGTGATATAGTGTTAAAAGTTGTGTACTCAAAATGTATAATGAAGAAGACGAATCATATAATACACAAATACAGGTCAGAGCGGATAAAAGCCATAAAAACATCACACCACATACACTTTAACCATGAATGCCTAAACCAACAACTAACACCGAAATACGCACAAATCAACATAAAAAAACACATCATACCCAGCACAAAAGACAAAAACCACAGCACAAAGAACGTACATACAAAACAACATTAAACACCTACACTACACAAAAAATCAACATAACACAAATGCCTACAAGCTACACTTATAATTAGCACACACTCTACACTACACAGAACTTGAAGAGGTTATAACACATACAAACAAAATAATAACAGAAATAAGCCAGAAAATAAAAAAAGACACAACAATAAACTAGCAATACTAAAAACTAAAGACACAACAAACAACAACATATAAGACGAAACACAAATTACTAGTATTATTATTATTATTATTATTATTATTATTATTATTATTATTATTATTATTATTATTCAAATACTTAGGGTTTACTATAAGCAGTAACATGAGTTGCTGTCAAGAAGTCAAAAGGAGAATAGCAATGGCAAAGGAAGCTTTTAATAGAAAAAGGGCCCCTAGAGAAAGAATTAGGAAGAGGCTAGTGAAGTGCTTTGTGTGGAGTGTAGCATTGTATGGGGCAGAAACATGGGCATTACGACAAAGTGAAGAGAAGCGAATAGAAGCATTTGAAGTGTGGATATGGAGAAGGATGGAGCGTGTGAAATGGACAGACAGATAAGAAATGAAGTTGTGTTGGAAAAAGTGGATGAAGAAAGAATGATGCTGATACTGATCAGAATGAAGAAAAGGAATTGGCTGGGTCACTGGTTGAGAAGAAACTGCCTTCTGAAGAATCCACTGGAAGGAATGGTGAACAGGAGAAGAGTTCGGGGCAGAAGAAGATATCAGATTATAGACGACATTAAGATATATGGATGATATGAGGAGACAAAGAGGAAGGCAAAAAATAGGGAAGACTGGAGAATGCTGGGTTTGCAGTGAAATACTTGCACTTGGGCAGAATACTATGGATGAATTATTATTATTATTATTATTATTATTATTATTATTATTATTATTATTATTATTATTATTATTATCAGACAGAAGCTACGAGGATACCAATAAAAAAGAGGTGGGGTGTCCTAACAGCGATTAACAACCAGTTACCTTTTACGTGTCGGCGATATGATTTAGAAATTATTAACGAATGTGTTTGGATAGAAATTAAAATGGCTGATGGTATTAATTTGTTAATTGGAAATCAATACTTCCCACCTGATTTCGGACATAATCACTTAAAATCTTACCTCAATTTTCTTGAAAAAAATCTTGATACTCATAATTTTAGAATAGTAATTATTGGCGATTTCAATTGTCCTGGTATGGATTGGTCAATTAGTTTTAATCTTAATGATACTCATTACTACTCTAAAATTATATTCCTGTTTCTAGTAAAAATCTACTTGATCTTGTCTTTACTAATATCATTAACAGTACAGTAAAACTAGCCAATCATTCTCTAGTTTTGGAGGACTCTTATCCATCTATCTTCATTAATCTTGAAGTGCATTTGTCGCTACCTGAACACTGCCCAACTAGTACCTTCATGAATTATTCTCAAGGTGATTACTTGTGAAACTCTATTCCACTCTATACAATCATGATTGGAATTCCATATATCAGACTACTGATGTTAACGTTGCTACTAATTCGTTATCTCAAATTATAAACAATGCTAAATCTCTTGCTGTTCCTGTCATCTTCGTAAAAAAAATCGCACTATCCAAAATGGTTTTCAAATAGCTTGCTTATACTTATTAAGAAAAAGAACAAAGCACATAGAAATTTTAAGAAATTCAAAACTGATCACCATTATCAAATTTTTTCCAAAATTACAGAAAACAAGTTAAAGCTATGATTAAATCTGATAATCTTCATCTTACGAAATTTAAATGGTTACAATCCATTGATGAAAATTTGGAGAATGAACCCAAGAAATTTTGGAAATATGTAGAATCTTTTCGAAAATCCAATAATTATCCCACTGAATTATTAATAAATGGGGTTCACATTACTGATCAGAAAGAAATTGCTAATGGATTTGCTAATCAATTTAAATCGATTCAAAAACAGCCTAAAACTAATTTCTGTTTGTTGGATTCTAATTCTACTGACTTCTTATCCTTACCTAAAATTACAGTTAGCCATAAAAAAGCTTAAACCTAATAAATCCAAGGGCACTGATGGCATTCCTAATTTTATAATTAAGGGATGTTCTAATATTTTAATACCCGTTTTAACTTTTATATTTAATTTAAGTTTATTAACCTATGCTTTGGAAAGAAGCATCCATTATTCCTATCTTTAAGAATCGTAAAAAAAAACGTTGTTTCCAATTATAGACCTATTTCAATATTAAACAATTTCTCAAAAATTTTTGAAAAAATAATCCACAAACATGTTTAATTTTATGTTAAGAATAAAATTAATTCAGCCCAACATGGTTTTAATAAAGGTAAATCAACAACTACAAACTTACGAGTAGTATCCTACCTTAATCTTGTTACGCCTGTTGTTGAAACTCAAGGTCAAATTGACTCAATTTATATTGACTATAGCAAAGCGTTTGATGTTGTACCTCACAATATTTTGATAAATAAATTTAAAAACTTTGGTCTCTCTTCTAACTACGTGAGCTGGTTTGAAAACTATTTAACTAATAGACAATGTTGTGTTCGTCTAGGAGATTCTCTCTCGGACCCATTTAATTGTTTATGTGGAGTTACCCAAGGATCTACATTGGGCCTCTATTATTATTATTATTATTATTATTATTATTATTATTATTATTATTGTTATTATTATTATTATTATTATTATTATTATTATTATTTATAGATGACATATGTAAAAGAATAAGTTCAATTTACCTGTTATTTGCTGACGATCTCAAAATCTTTCACTCAATAAATAGTTCTGCCGATTGCCAAACTCTTCAAAATGATATTAACTCTATTGAACTTTGGTCTGACGATAATGGAATGAAAATTAATGAAACAAAAACTTTTGTCATTTCGTACTCACGAAAAACTACTTCCATAAAATTTAATTATTCTCTTAATAACGTCTGTCTTATTAGGAAAAATTCTATTAAAGATCTTGGTGTATTACTCTATCTAAATTATATTTTCATGATCATGTGCAATATATTTATAATCGTTCAATAAGAATGCTTGGTTTAATAAGACCCATATCATATCTTTTTCTATTCCAGAGTCTCTATTAATTCTATACTTTACTTTGGTTCGATCTAAACTTGAATATGCATCTGTAGCCTGGAATACCATTACTTCAATTGATTCGGTTAAATTGGAAAATATTCAAAGAAAATTTATTTCCTTATGTGCTTTTCGATTTATACCCAATTCCTCTGACATCAATTATGAGATTACCTGTAAATATTTTAACTGTTGTAGCCTTTATTCTAGACGTCAAAATCTTGATTATCATTTCTTTTGCAAAGTGATCAAGGGTGATATTGATTGTGAGTCTATCATAAACAATATCAGCCTTCGCATTCCTACAAAAGGTTTAAGATTTCAAAAAAATTTTTATAACAGAAATTCAAAATTACTTTCTCTAGTCTGTAGATGCATAAAATATGTCAATTTGCATGGGCACAATTTAGATCCTTTTAAGGTATAGTTTCGTTTTGATTATTAGTATTTACTGTTCTTGTTCTCAATTTTATTTATGTATGTTTTTCTTGATTTAAGATATTATTTATTTATTTTTGCACCTTTGTATCTTCTGTTCGTGTATTGTGCTGAACTATAATTGGCCTCTGGCTGTTATTCAGCACATTAACAAACAAACAAACAAACAAACAAATAAATACATACGTAAATAGTAGTAGTAGTAGTAGTAGTAGTAGTAGTAGTAGTAGTAATAGTAGTAGTACTAATATTTGTAATTATAGTAAATTTTAGGTCCCTAAAACTGTATTTTAATGCGTACTTTCGATCATTATGGAGCCTAGTTGAGGTGTCTAAAAGTTGGTTAATGGCCTAAATGTCCGAAGTCTAGTTATAATGTATATAAAATATAATGTATGTTTTTGCAGGCATCATTATGGCATTAATAGTTTTTTTTTATCATTTCAACGGACTCAACGTGCCTATCTTGTGCGATAAACTTGCTAGAACGCTGTACGTGTTAGGAAGAGAGATAGAGATACTTTATCTCACTCGTTCTACTAACGGAGGGATCTTGCGGCAACAGTGTACTAGCCAAAGACCCGTAAGACCAATGCTTTATTCTTAAGATGGAATACTCTATAGATGTCGTATCGAATCCAACATGTTTTCATTTGACACTTGACATACAAATTAGAAGTTCAGCAACGAAAAGGAGACCAGACCAAATAAAGAAATAATGTATTAGAGACAAAACGGCAAAATTTGTACCTAAATCAATAAACAGACTCAAATAAATAAAAACACTGTCCTACAAATTTCTCCCAAAAACATAGCTTCTAGTATCACTGACTACTCTGAAGCTTAAGAAGTTTTCATTAAGGTTTATATTGTACAATGTACATGATAACCATGCCTTAAGGAAAGAGCAGGCAATTTTGTACAGGGACATCACTTTATTTTTATTAACATTTCTAATATTAACCTGGCTATACCCTTGGATTAATGATTAAGAACCAGAAATACCATTTGCTAACCCCTTTCCACGACTGGAGTTCGATGATACTGGCGTAAAATATAAACAAATCACTTTACTAGGTACAAGAGGGAAGAAAATTAGTTCATCTATTTACGTAAACTATGAAATACGCGATTTGAGTTTGATAATTTTCATGTTTTTCTTTAATCAAAATACAGTACTGTACTAACAATAAGTGTTGTTACTCACGAATTGAGCTATCCATTCGGACGTATTCATTATGCAGTGTATATTAGGATACTGTCTACAGCACATTAGCGTACAATATACCTAGAGAATGAAGTTAAATTGAAAAATAATCATAATATGGATATCTAAACACAATTTTGAAAATGGTGGCCGTTCATTTCGATATAGGCTTCAGTTATTTTTTGCATATTATCGAACAATAGACTGTTGTACCTAATTCCAATTACCAGTTTTGTCCTTCGTACTAGTAACTCATGTTGAAATAATTCTGTACCTGCTCTATAAAAAAATACCTTACATACTTAAATTCAGTCTTCACTTCTGCCCGATCCGAAAAGATAAAATTACTCAGACATGCTATCTACTGTCCATCCAAGTGGTTTTGTCGCAGGTTCGTAGAAAGGGGAAAATCACGTGACAATTAATTAACGAGGCCCTTTCATTTAAGTTATTTTAAACAGTTGTATAATATTACGTAGACACCCAATTTCTAACAGAAATTAATGTTTTCAGAAAATAACTAAGACAGCCCAACTACTAGCCTTTACAGAGGGGGAGCAGAAGAGGGTGGGGAAGCCGGGATGCGACGTAGGCAAACGGACGACAGTACCTGTGCGAGAATATGATTCAATATTAAAAGTTCTTTCGTCACAGGTAAATGCGAACATATTTCTGGAACGTACTGTACTCCCTATTTCAGTACCGTTTGTGTTTACTATGACCGTAAGGCGACTTTGATTGTATACGCTTGGTTCTATGTGGAGAACGGTTGGAAGTTTGCTAGTAGAGGGGGTGGGAGCGAAGTACATTCAAAAACTCAGGTACAATAAAAATTGAAGTAAAAATAAAATGATGTCCCTGTAGTTTGTTGTCTCGAGTCACGAATTTACCCGTCCCTGCCTTATGACAGTCTTACTGCATAGAATGGGAAGGAAAATGTTTATTTCCTATCAGTACTGCTTTATTTTAGATTCAGGAACGAACTAGTACTGTTAATTTAATGATCCGGGACCGAACTAGTATTGTTTACTTCTTGGCTTAAGACCGAACTGGTATATATTTTTGACCATGGGACCGAACTAGTAAACTCCGTATTTGTAGTTGCTTCATACCACCACCACCACCAGCACTACTACTACTATATTTTTCTATTAAATAATATAGTAAGTCTAATTCTGTGCCTAATACTATTTCATTTTTATATTTCTTTGTGTTACTGGTATGTATAGCACGCCTGGTTTCAGCGTTGCGTCTTGGCTTCATAATGATCAAAGGAACCGACATCTACTTTCCTTTCTGTGTATTACTTATTCTCTAGATTGCACACACTATTATACATTCTAGCAGAGCTAATAGCTCTGTTCCGCCACAGCTCTGAGCTCGGCTCTGACTATTTCTCCGAGAGGAAAAGCGTGCTCCGACGTCACAACTTGGCCAGTTGGAAATGACTGATCTAAGAAATCTAGCTTGGTTTCTGATTCGGAAACTGAAACAGATGAAGAAGGGATAGATAACGGACTGCACGCAAAACCAGAAAAGAAACTGGGAATGGATCATGGAGTGATTACACTGTAATGTATGTCCTACGATGGTTGTCCAACCTACCATAACGAGCAGAATGCTGGGATACGACATACAGATGGTGATGTGGTGTTGCAGACAAAGAATTTAATTAGTGTTGCGGGATTTAATCAATTAATCAATCAATTTCTGTTGTAAGATTAATCGATCAAAATATTTAATCGATTAATCGAGTCAATTAAAATTAATCGGTTGTAGTTGATATTAAATATTATTTTGTTAATACAAACTCATACTAAAAATTCCGACAATATTTCTCTTCCGGAAATTTCTTACTTAAAAGTACAATAGTACTGTTATTTTGTAACTGTAAACCAGGTAGCGTAGGGAAAATCTTTGCACATACACTTCAGAAAGAGATGGAGATATGAGCACAGTGACCAAGTCTACCTCTATTGAAAGTTGAAACACAATCCGAAACCCTTATTAAGTTTTATGGTTTTCCAAGAAAACTTCCATCTTGTTGTCAGCTCATCTTCCTAGCATATGAAATGTCGGTACATACTTTTCTGGGATTCGTCCACTTCATCCCATACAAACTAGCCATGTTTACACTCTGTGCAAGTGAGAGCGTAACTACCTTCTTCTCTTTCTAAAATCTGGTAAATCGATTACAATAGGGACCAGTCTTCTGTTTTGACTGCTGTAGTTTTGCAGTTGCAGTTTCTGTACTGAGTTTGTATATGAAGGTTGTGTGTTTAGTTTGATAAAGAAAAAAAATCAGTTTTCTGTGGTTTGTGGAAAGTGAAAACTCCATTATGTCATAAGAGAATTTGAAAGGTAAACTCGGTGAAACGTTTGGATTTAAATTGAACGATCGTGGAGAAGTACTGGACAGAAAAAAAAGTTTTTGCGTATTTAGTGATGCAGGAAACATTGTTACTAAACGTAGAGCGGCACTTAATTTGGAGCATGTGAATGCACTCACATGTTTAAAATGTTTAAAATCACGGATGAAGCAGTATTAACTAGATGAGTCTTCATACTTTTTGTTATTTATGTTTATCTCAAAAATTCGCGGAGAAAATGACATAATAAATTATAAGCCTCATAATAAATATGTTAGTAAGTAATTAAAATAGTTGTTTTGTAATATAACGATACAATATATACAGATATACAACATTTAATACTTATGCTTATCACGGAACACAAGTTAAATTTAACAATAATCGTGTATTATAGTATATTAAGATATTTTTTCAACTCGATCAAAACTTGATTAATCTATCGATTAAATTCAAATTGCTAATCGATTAAATATTTTGATCGATCAACAGCACTAAATTTAATAGTTCAGTGGCTGCGGAAGAAAATTCCGTGCTTAATGAATCCCCTGAGTGAGAGACCATCAAATTGAAATGACGAGATGGCTGACGAAGTTGAAGAAGACGAAGAACATACAACATCAACTGTGAGGGCAGAATAAGGCAAGGTCTCAACGTAATATCCGAATAAATCCTTATCGAGGAGAGAAGCGTAAATTTTGTCTTCCATTAATACCAAAGTAATGACAGAACGCCGAATATATTATAGGACTGCGTCGTTTAGGTACGTGTTTTACTTGCCATTATGGTTTTATTAGCCACTGTTAATTTTTGTCATTCTAAATTACCTACGAAACTTGCGGCATTCAAATCCTTTCTGTATTGCCAAGACTTTGATGTACTCCTTTTACGACAAGTTTCCATTACAGATTTTTCTGTTATAAATAACTATAATGTGTAGTTAATACAGGACTGGACAATCTAGGAACTGATATTCTTATGAAAAATGTGAAATTTTGTTGACTACTATGTATTTCCATTTTTGTACTCTGAACATTATTTTTGCTTTGTTCATGTTAAAAACATATGCTGTTGCCACGGTAAATCTAAATGGTAATGTATCTCTTATAAAATGTAAAATGTTAGAAAAATGTCTGCAGTTGAATGATATTGACATCTTATTCCTGCAGGAAGTAAAAATGTCTGATTTTTCGGTGATGTTTAATTATACAGCGTATGTGAATAGAGGTACAGAAGATCTAGGTACTACAATTTTAATCAAATCGGGTATTACATTAGAATCGATTGAAAAACTTCCGTATGGTAAGGGATCAGTGGCATAATATATCAATAGCGTCTCTTTGTTAATAAATGCTCCGTCTAGAAGTATGAAACGTAGAGAGAGAAATGTCTTTTTCCGAACGGAAATTTCATATTTATTTCGCAACATGTCTTCATATTATATGTGTGGATGATTTTAACTATGTATTAAGCCCAACTGACTGCACTGGTGCTTTTAATTCTAGTAATACACTACAAGTCTTGACGTCATAATTACAGATGAGTGATGTCTGGAATAAACTCAGAATACAAATTAAATATACTCGTACGTATTTTTGGGGTAATTCTGCAGCACGTTTAGATAAACTCTATGTATCTGCTAGTTTAACGTCCCAATTAAAAGACTGTTCTTGTAGTGCCTGTAACGTTCAGTGATTATTAGGCAGTGCATTTTCGTCCCCAAACAAGTTAGGGAAGTTATCGGTTAGTACATTCTGGCCGTTCAGAGTTAAAACTCTGACGCTAAATGCAAACTTCGAAACTAGTGCTTTACAAAATATTAGCGCTATATATGACAGAAAATATAATTAGATAATAATACTGAACTAATATAATATAGAATATATATTATAGGATATAATAGTAAACATAATATACATTAACTGTATATACTCTGTATACAATATATGCAATTAATTCATGTAACAAAATCAGTTCCGTTACGGTGAACAAAACATACAGAATGTTAAAGGAGATAAAAACAAACATCTTTTTTGATTGACAAAACTTAAGCAGATGCACCGTTTTGCCGCTAGATGGCCTGAAGGGTAGATGGCTTGACGGCCGTCACAACCAAAGACGTTGTAGTTATGTCACAACACACACTGGTTAGTTCTGTTTGTACTGCTATGTCTGCAACAAGTTAAAAGAGTCATCACGGTGTCAATGAAGACTTGCTACGACACGTAAGTACGTTTGCGTTTTACTATCCATGCTCGTGCCTCAGCATACCTGCTATGTTGAAACTTTTGTGTTTACGGAAGTACGACATGACGGTTTCTATTTGTTGTAGTGTACTGTACACAACTGATACATCACAGATGGCTGAGTACACTCTAAACGAGCTTACTGACATGCATCTTCTGAGGGAATAGCCGAGTAGCACGGCGCACTTACGCAGAAAGGTTTCCGATGAGGAGGTTACCATCTCACGTTTTGCTTCAAACAGGATAGGCTACGTGAGACCAACCCGACGAGGAGCTGGGAGGCCTTGCAGTGTGCGACATGTTGCGTTGCAATTGTTTGAAGAAACTCCTAGCACCAGTACGCGATCCATAGCTAGGACTCTCAACACCTCTCATGTCAATGTATGGAACGTCGTGCATGAGATGGGGCTGCACCCATTCCATTTGCAGAGGGTGCAGCACTTGACAGCGGATGACTCTCCCCTGCGCGTGAACTTTTGCCAGTGGTTTCTGCAGCAAATGGTAGCTACCCCTGACTTCCTAACCATTGTTTTGTACACCCATGAGGCGTCTTTGACAAGGGAAGGGATTTTCCACAACCATAACAGTTATTTTATTTTTATTTTCTTGGGTTATTTTACGACGCTGTATCAACATCTAGGTTATTTAGCGTCTGAATGAAATGAAGGTGATAATGCCGGTGAAATGAGTCCGGGGTCCAGCACCGAAAGTTACCCAGCATTTGCTCGTATTGGGTTGAGGGAAAACCCCGGAAAAAACCTCAACCAGGTAACTTGCCCCGACCGGGATTCGAACCCGGGCCACCTGGTTTCGCGGCCAGACGCGCTGACCGACCATAACAGTTACGTTTCGTACTTTGAAAATCCGCATGCACAGTTAGTGGGTCGGTATCAACACCGATTTAGCGTAAATGTATTGGCTGGAATTGTGCACGACCATCTTGTAGGGCCTTATCTGTTACCTAATACTCTCCGTAGTGGTAATTATTTTGTTTTTCTACACGACGTCCTACCAGAAATGTTAGAAAATATCCCATTGAACATCAGAGAACAAATATGGTTTCAGCATGACGGTGCCCCTCCACACTTTGATTGTTGTGTCAGGAACCACCTAAATGCTACATTCCCCGATCGTTGGATTGACAGGGGTGGGCCGGTGCCGTGGCCACCTCGATCACCGGACCTAACCCCATTGGATTTCTTTTTGTGGGGAGACACGAAACGTCTTGCGTATTAGACACCAATCGATACGGCAGAAGACTTAGTTGCTCGCGTTGTTGAAGCTGCACATGTTATTAGAGACAATGTTGGTCTTTTTGAGCGTTGCAGACACTCCATAGTACGAAGGTACCAGTTGTGCAATGTCTTCAATTGACGGCAGTTTGAACACCACCTCTAAAACGACAATTTGTCTCGTTCCTTATGGATTATACTAACACTTACATACACAATAAACGGCGCATCTGCCAAAGTTTTGTCACTTACAAAAGATGTTTGTTTTTACCTCCTCTATTACCTCTGAAACGTTGTAAACGCTATTTTTAACACCCTGTATATTCTGAGATTATGAAATTCATATCTTTTACTATAACTGTCAGTAAAAAATTTGTTTAAGCTGAGAAAATGTTCTTCTTGCGTTACATAACGTTACAAAGACACAATTATAATAACAAACATCAATGTACAAATAAACAATCATTTTTTACACACTATATACAAATAATTGATTTATCAAAACCTATAAGCGTTGGATTGAACGGAAACATACATTCTAAGGTTAAGAAATGCAAATATTTTACGAACGTCACATAAAATTTGTTTAAACTCAGATAATGTTCTTTCTACGTCACATGTCATTACAGGGGCATATTTATAATGCATTACAGCATAGCACAGATTATCATTTCACATAAATCACAGTATGTTTCCATTTCTTATGCTGAAATAGTCCTTCCGAAATTCGAATATAATCAACTGTAACGTAGATCTTCCTGGAGGTATTCTTTTGAAAGAAAGAAAATAAAGAAGAAATACTGTAAATATTGTATATTTTACAAATTAAGTTAAATTAATTTAGGCTCTAGCGATATTGGAATGGACAAACTTGTGTTCAGAAACGAGCCCACTTAGAAAATTGTTTAAAAAATACAGATAAGAATTAAACACAATATAACACAGATTGAGAATATGCTATTAGGAAAGTTCAGGATAATAGACGGGGTTTGGAACTGAACGGGTTACATCAGCTTCTTGTCTATGCGGATGACGTGAATATGTTAGGAGAAAATCCACAAACGATTAGGGAAAACACGGGAATTTTACTTGAAGCAATTAAAGAGATAGGTTTGGAAGTAAATCCCGAAAAGACTAAGTATATGATTATGTCTCGTGACCAGAAATGGAAATATAAAAATTGGAGATTTATCCTTCGAAGAGGTGGAAAAATTCAAATATCTTGAAGCAACACTAACAAATATAAATGACACTCGGGAGGAAATTAAACACAGAATAAATATGGGAAATGCCTGTTATTATTCGGTTGAGAAGCTTTTGTCATCTAGTCTGCTGTCAAAAAATCTGAAAGTTGGAATTTATAAAGCAGTTATATTACCGGTTGTTCTGCATGGTTGTGAAACTTGGACTCTCACTTTGAGAGAGGAACAGAAATTAAAGGTGTTTGAAAATAAGTTTCTTAGGAAAATATTTGGGGCTAAGAGGGATGAAGTTACAGGAGAATGGAGAAAGTTACACAACGCAGAACTGCACGCATTGTATTCTTCATCTGACATAATTAGGAACATTAAATCCAGACGTTTGAGATGGACAGCACGTATGGCATGTAGCACGTATGGGCGAATCCAGAAATGCATATAGAGTGTTAGTTGGGAGACCGGAGGGAAATAGACCTTTGGGGAGGCCGAGACGTAGATGGGAGGATAATATTAAAACGGATTTTAGGGAGGTGGGATATGATGATAGAGACTGGATTAATCTTTCACAGGATAGGAACCGATGGCGTGCTTATGTGAGGGCGGCAATGAACTTTCGGGTTCCTTCAAAGTCATTTGTAAGTATGTAAGTACGTATAACACAGATTGAAAATTTAAATAACATTAACACAAAAGTCTGAATGAAAATTCTACTTACTCAGTATTAGAATCATATCACAATGTAGTCGTAACTTGTGTTTTACATGAACATAATTTACGATGGAGCGTCTGTATTATACTGTGATTCATAGTCTATGCGTACCTGTTTGCAATTCTACCCTGCTTATGAATCCACGTGACGTAATAGATGCACCAGCAGAAACTACTCGATCCGCTGTACGTTTGAGAACACAAATGCGCTGCGTGGTGATTATGCAGCAATTTATTGTTCTTCAGCTAACTTCAGGTATTTATTATATTTCCTATGGCAGAACTTACTGGAAAATGAACGTTAGTGTTTTTTAATTATCCTAATTTTCTTCATTATTTTAATATATTGTGATCTATATGGACTTTGAAGAAAAACAAGTATATTGATGTATCAGATTGGTGGGACAAGTTAGTGAAACCCAAAATCAAATATGCCTTTAAGCAGTATTCATGGAATGTTTTTCAAGATGAAAAGATTTATTAAACTTTTATTATCGTTGTATAGCTGATATAAAAGATCAGTATGAACCCTCGTCACAATTACGTAGTAAACTTAATAGTTTCAAAGCTAAAATTATCTCAATTTATAGGAAACGTATGCAAGGTTTAAAAATACGCAGTCGTGTCCATCAAGAGATAAACAATGAACATACTAATTTATACCACCTCATGAAAGAACAACATAAGAGGCGCCGTTCCAATATGTTATTGTATGTCACAGATATGGATGGTACCCATTACACGAAGAAATTTGATATCAGTCAATGCTTCCACCGTTATTATGCAAACCTTTCTACTGTGCTTTCCAATAGAGATATTACTTTTGATGATTTTCAGATACCTCCATTACCCTCAGTTAATGCGAAAATCAATAGTGCATTGACACAACCAATATCAAAAAATGAAATTTATACTGCTATTTTACAACACCTGGTCTTGATGGGATTCCGCAGGAATTTTATTTATCCTGTTGGGATATTATATGTTTTGACTTAACAGCGGTTTTTAATGTCATTTTGCAACGTAATAAATTATGTGAATCTCAAAAGCGAGGAATTATTATGCTAATTAGGAAAAATTGCCACTCTACTGATGTCACTAATTATATAGATAATTATTATTAAATTAAAATTAAAGATTAAATTATGATTAAAAAATCCTAGCTAAGGTTCTTGTGAATAGATTACGACCTTTATTGATAGATATTTTACATCCGGCACAGAAATGTGGTGTTACTGGATTAAATATCTTTGATGTCACATGCTCATTACGAGACTGCATTGCTTATTGTCAACATACAACACAACAGGCAATATTAGCTTCACTAGATTTCCAGCGTGCCTTTGATAATGTTACTCACACCTATTTATTTAATTCACTCAAATGGCATGGATTCAATAATCAATTTATTCAATATGTACAGACGCTCTATACTGATATTTCAGCTGTTATTCAAATTAATGGATATTTTACTTCATTTATTCATATAGGCTCTATATAAATCGGTACGGCAGGGTTGTCCGGCGTCGATGGTGCTCTTTGCTCTAGCTCTTAATCTGCTACTTTTTAAACTGGATAGCAATGTTAATAGAATTTCGTTAAATGGTTATAGATTATTGACATTAGCGTATGCTGATGATGTTAGTGTTATTCTTACTAATGAATCTGATATTGAGAATATGTGTGCTACTCTTTAGGCTTTGGTTTAATTTCTGGACTTACAATATTACTGCTACAAAATCCCAAGCCTTGCTTATTGGCAATTCGAATCCTATACCTGCATTTCCACTATTACAAATTGTTGAAAACCTCAAAATTTTGGATATCATATACTATTCATCTTTACAAAAAAATGCAGGCTGAAAATTGGGATCCTTTAACACAACGAATTAAGTTCACAGTCAAGGAATTATATAATAGAGATCTGTGCTTTTATGAAATAATTTGGTTAATTCATACCTATGCTTTGTCTCAACTATGGTACAAAGCACAGATCTCAGTGCTTCCCAGTAATTATACACAACAGATAATCAATGTCATTTTATTGTTTATCTGGCAGGAGAACATTTTTAAAGTGCTGTTATCCATACTTGTAGCTACTCCCAAAAGTGGAGGACTTGTTTGTTTAATATTAAATATAAATGTCTCTCTTTATTCTTAAATAGTAATCTTAAGCTACAAGAGGGAGGTGCATCATTTTCGTCGTCATGGTTGCACTACTGAAAATCACAGCTTGATCTCCAAATTCCATTAGATTTACGTCAATTACCAGTATATAATGTACATGTACGCTGCTTCTCTAGTTGTGTTATTTGGATCTTTTTAAAATGAACGTTCGTCTTGTATGAACTAAATATAATTACAATCGTCTTCTTAACTCGCTACCTCAGCCAGAAATGCGTATAGCAAGAATTATGACACCAGATGTTCATTTGTTACAAGTTTGGAATAAATAACACTACCCACTTTCTTCCTGTTGATATTCGGTCTGGCTGGTATAATGTGGCCATGCATGATATACTGCCAACTAAAGAACGCTTACATGGCATTCATATGATTGACTCGATAGATGTGGTGAACAAGATACGATTTTCCGCCGTCTGGTCTATTGCTCTCATGTTGTGCCGGTTTGAGAGCGACTGTTAATTTATTTACGCCGAAATGAGCAAAAATTTTCCGACTAGTTCAAACACGATCACATTATATGGCCTTATTTCCACATTTCACCATCTGATAAACATGTTGCGGTTCTTTGGGCGATAGCTCATATTGTCTATATTAGGCCTACGGTAGTGTTCAATATCACGAGTTTATAAGTAGGGATACATTGATTATATGTGTTCTGAAAAACTTAAGTTTCTTCACAGACAAAGACCCGTGATCAATACTGGTCAGCTTTTAAATTTTTTATGAAATGCTTCATTCCCTAAACTGCACCATTTCTTCTTCTTCATACCATTCTCATAGTGATTGTAGTTAGTGTGAAATAGGTAATTCCTCCACTTCTCTAATAATTTTCTTTTAATTTTATTTTACTACTTATATATTTTGTATTGTATTTCCTCTGGTAAACAGAACTAACGTTTTACAATATAGATTGGTGGTTGCTTCCGGATCGGTGTGGTGCGAGAGCGATTGACTGGACGATTACGTAGTAGGCTAATCTTCATAATTGCAAAGCTAATATTATTCAAATTTATGGGTAATGTATGGAACGTTAAAAAATAATCAGTAGTGCTCATCATGAGATACGCAATACACCCCCGGCACTTAAAAATTAGGCCTACAACACTTCATGAAAGAACATATGAGGTTCTGTTCCCATATGTTGCTGCATGTTTTTTTATATGGATGGTACTCAATATTCAAAGTCATTTGATAAAATGTAATGTTTCTGTCGTTATTATAAAGATGTAAATGACATGAATATATGTACCGGTATATTTTGATTGTAAATCAATTCTGTAAATGTAAACAAGGATCAGAGAAAAAAAAAAGCAAACAGAATGCCTGAATTAGGACTATATGTTTGTATTACTTATTTATATTACTTTACTTATGTCATTATTACTATATGTTGTTTTGTATTAGTTTTATCATATCCTTATATTTGTATTATTTGTATTCTGTAATAAAAAAACTGAAAAAATGGGAACATATTCAGATTTCCCTGAAATGTTGGATATTTATGTCAATGGCTTTGAAAAGTGAGGCAAGATGGCGCCCAAGGAGGAAAGCGCAGCGGATAGCAACAGTAAAATTAGAGTGTTAGTTGATAATCAGTGCGGTAAATGTAACAGAGTTGTTAGAAATGGAATCTTGCGTGAAGAATATGACTAATGGTATCATTTCAGTAAATGTAGTGATATAAACAAGGACAGTGTTCTTTGTAATAAGTGGCTGTGCACATAGGCGGAGTTATGGGGGGCATGGGGAGCACTGTCCCCCCCCCCCAAGCTTTTCTGAACCTTTTTTTTTTCTATTAACGTTAGAAGATATTGAATTCAAAAGAGTTTTCTTGCTTTTGTTTATGATTAAGTTTCTGCGCTTAAATTGACGAATTAATGTCTTCAGATCATGTGTCTGGATTATAATATTTATTTTAAATTTCTGAATGTATAAGAATTTTTATACCTCATTTGAGGAATGGAAGCACTGTAATGTTTTTTTTTTGTAACAACCTATACTTATATGTTAGAAGCACAGTCTAATATATACAGTCGCGAAGCTTGGGATGATTTTTTTTCATTTCTCGCGATAGTTGCTAGCCGCTTGGAGCGCTGTGAGTACTAGGAATAATAGACTCTGCCATTGTCATCCTGATGCCGTAAGGCAGACCATGTGACTCCCTTAACCCGATCACGAAGGGCGGCTTTTGAACCATATAAATTAGTTGGAATGCATAAAGAGTAAACTATATTTCTTTCAAATGTAGTGTAATTGCATTAATAAAATTTAATACAATGATTGTTAGACATTTCAGACATAATTCACTTGAGAGTTAAGGTGTAACATTATTTTTGGTGTGAAAATTACGTTGTTCGTATGTGTAATACCTGCCTTTATTTCGATTAAATATTGCGAAATTCTTGTAGGCCTACATTCATTTATGCACGATTCAATAATTTTCAGTTGCACCGCACGGATATTTAGATATGCTGAAATTATAGGTTATGTTTACTGTACCAGTTGCCCCTTTCTGTCTAATTTTAGTGGTCTCCAATGCCCTGGCATTACATTTGTACCGGTATATTATGTCGTATGAAAATTATAGGTTATGTTTACTATATTTAACTTATATTCCTATATTTGCAAGTATACATTATAATTAAACATACTGTCATGTATGATACCCCTCACATTCAATTTGTCTGTATTTTAATACTACAATTGAGACTGAATTATTACTGTATTTATCTACAACCTAAGAGACGAAGTAACACAATCGTATGTACACTAATTTCATAGGAGTGGTATAGTAAATTTTCTGTCTACAATTAAGGAAGGTAAATGTGCTAAATTAAAATCACAATGTAAATTCTTTTTTATTAAACCTCAAAATAGCTTCAATTATTAACTTAAAATGTTGATGCGAACAGATTATGTTAACATGTAAAATTCTCTTCACATTAAAATAACACAGTTTTATAATTATTTCTGCAACATATTATGCAGCAAGAAGTACACGAAACTTATGGACACATTACACTAAATAAAACTTAGCAATGATACGTAATAAAGTTATAATATTTCATTGAGCTCCATACACTGAAATAGAAAACTCGAACATATATTACGGCGGTCCAGGCAGCGTTGCCATACCTACTGATTTAGCAGGAGATTTCCTGTTTTTCCATTGAATCTACTGCTCTACTGATTTTCTTTTTGTCAAAAGTTCGAATTTCTCCTGCATTTTTGGCATGCTACAGTCACCTACTTCTATGCTCGGATTTTCAACTCATTATTATAGTACACATATAGTATGTCACCATGTCTTATTTTTTGCATCTTATACATAAGTCAAACAATGTTTTCATTTGTCTCCCTACTCATAACGCATCGCCACAATGATGCTTACAAGAAGCAAAGAGTTGTCTCTCGCCTGGAGTCTAGCGGCAGATTATGATATCAGCAGTGGCGGCTCGTGGGTATTGAATTCAGGGGGGCTGCATACAAAAATGAACCATGCAACTTGCCTTATTTAAAGATTAGTTCCATGCGCCTTGTCTTGTAAGTTGCAAACTTTCCAATCATCTTCTTATTAAAATCCGATATGTCATTTAACATAGTCTTTACAATGGAAAACATAGTTAATGCGGTCAGTCTCTCTTCTCTCATCGTATTTCTAAGATAGGATTTCACTGTTTTCAAACACGAAAAGCAACGTAGTAGTTCAGAAATTGTCATTGGGATGGTGATAGCTATGCGTAGTAGTTCCACAACTTCTGAAAATGAGGCCTGCAAGTTCTCAGATAGAAGAAACTGCAAGAGCTTGACTGCGTCACTAATATTTCTGAATTCTTGTCTCTGATACAACACAGTGAGTTACGTTTTTAGTTTGTCTTTATCGAACATTCGAAAAAGCTTCACACATACGTTTAGGTCATTTTCAGGAAATGAACTTTTGTAGCATTCAAATTTCTCTTGACACAGAAGAGAAGATAATATCAGATGATCTAAGTGTGTTTAAATGAGATAGGCTCATGTCAGTAGATTTACTGGCATTTAAAAGAATCCTGCAAGACAAAATTCCGGCACACCGGCGACGCTCATATAACCCCTGCAGTTGCGAGTGTCGTTAAATAAAACATAATTTAAATTGTTTATGCAGATTTGGACCTTAGAAATATCTAATTGACGATGTTATAGTTAGTTGCATAATATAGGGTAAACGCGGGTGAATCGGATTGGAGGACGAATCGGATCAGTTAATATAAATTGCTGGTCCTAGAGTGCGCTAGTAAGTTCTTGCTGATACCATCCTCTGAAGTCAAAGAATGCTAGTATTTCAGTTCGATGACCATAAGAAGTTGGCGTGTGTACGACCTGCTGGTGATAAATAGACTACTTTTTATAATTTTGAGGTACCTAGATGCTCTGAATTTGCCATTTTATTATTTTTTAGCTCTGGATTAAACAATTTTTGAACACACATTATTAAAACTTACGCAACAAGTTATGTAGTAGGAAAGAACAGTCTGTCTTGATTCTATAACCTCACCTGATGTTCTCATTTATTTGCTGCCAGTGCTGCCAATTTGCAAATATGTATTTCTGTGCATGTGCGGGCGAAACGGATCAGTGAATGGCGGGTAATTTGAACTGCTTATTTTATATAGAAATGGCAATATTGTTTTTTTTTTAATTCCGAATGGGTAGACTTCAGCACGAGGAAGACCCAGACAAATTGCTTGTCTTCTCAGTTCACCAGAGAACATATCTTGGAGCAACAGTAACAAATATACTCAGGAGGAAATTAAACGCAGAATAAATATGGGAAATGCCTGTTATTATTCAGTTGAGTAGCTTTTGTCATCTAGTCTGCTGTCAAAAAATCTGAAAATTGGAATTTATAAAACAGTTATATTACCGGTTGTTCTATATGGTTGTGAAGCTTGGACTCTCACTTTGAGAGAGGAACAGAGATTAAGGGTGTTTGAGAATAAGGTTCTTAGGAAAATATTTGGGGCTAAGAGGGATAAAGTTATAAGAGATGGAGAAAGTTACACAACGCAGAGCTGCACGCATTGTATTCTTCACCTGACATAATTAGGAACATTAAATCCAGACGCTTGAGATGGGCAGGGCATGTAGCACGTATGGGCGAATCCAGAAATGCATATAGAGTGTTAGTTGGGAGGCCGGCGGGAAAAAGACCTTTGGGGAGGCCGAGATGTAGATGGGAAGATAATATTAAAATGGATTTGAGGGAGGTGAGATATGATAGTAGAGACTGGATTAATCTTGCTCAGGATAGGGATCAATGGCGGGCTTAAATGAGGGCGGCAATGAACCTCCGGGTTCCTTAAAAGCCAATGAGTAAGTAAGTAAGTAATAATAGTAATAATAATAATAATAATAATAATAATAATAATAATAATAATAAATAGATTCACGTCTATGAAAACTGACCCGTATGAAGTGAGGAAGAAGAAGGTACCTTAATATGAAACATCTCCCCGACATTAATTTTTTTTCGAAATGAACTGCTGTATGGTAAGTCCTTTTAGGACCGGATTTAGGTATAGTGCCGCCCCTAGGCAGTGCCAAAATTTACCACCCCCCCCCCAACTCCACAAACAATTTATTAGCAGCTATTATACAGATAATGTTTAGTTTAATTAGTTTTAAATGGAAAATTACAATTTCATAAAACAATAAATTCCTTGAACCAAAATATATGCATCTTGCTTGTGAATTATAAAGATTTCCTTCGCACTTTTTTCACAGAGAAAGCACTGATAACGTCATCAAAGTCGATCTGATGAAGCACTTCAGACACGATGCAAAGAAACATATTCAAACTTATTCACTGTTGAAACAAAATTGATTTGCGAAAGCCAGGCTGTGGTTTAATTTTAAGCTTGGTTTTGTTGTTTGTATAATTATTACGAGTATTTCTTACTTCCGTAGGAAGTGTAAAGTAAATTGAAAAATAAACTCCAAATCTTTGCGGAATAAACCGTTCATATCGAATTATCTAGTGCACATGCTGGAAAGTGATTAAATAATATTGTTAACCATGTATTGTAGGGTAAGTAAAGGTATTTTCGTGATATTTTTAATATTATGGCTAGTTTTTCCCCAGTTTGGGATTGATACTATATATTTTTTCTATTTCTATGGCATTATTATAACAAAATATATAACAGAGAGGTATATTTTCTATTTTTTTTTTTAATTTTAATTATTAATAGAAAATAGGATTGAAAATGTGCGTGTTTGGTAGGTAATTTCGTGATAGGGGTATCTAATTTCGTGATAGTGGTAAGGCAATTTCGTGAATGAAAGGAATGCATAGTTATTTCATGTTAGGCCTACTTTATGTTTATATAAATTGACAATGTTTTAAATACTAAACTATTTGATGACCTCTTATTTATGCAAGCCTAAAAATATGTTTCAATGATATAGAACATTTCGTCAGTTTTAACAATTGATAGGATAATTCATGAAAAAAAAATCTTCTAGAATACTGTCTTTGAAATGTATTAGGCTCAATAAAGAACAACACATGAAACAAAGAATAAAATATGAAACATAAACACATTTATGACCGTTATGTAGATATAGGCTTATTTTGATTGATTTGAACATTTTACAGGGACTGTTGATGTAAAAATAAGAGATCCTTTGAACATTTTTACAGGGACTGTTCATGTAAAAATAAGAGATCGTTTGAACATTTTACAGGGACTGTTCATGTAAAAATAAGAGATCGTTTGAACATTTTACAGAGACTGTTCATGTAAAAATAGGAGATCGTCCGGACAACAGTCTCTCAAACATCTTACAGCTAATAAAGTTAAAAGCATTAAACAAAGAACAAAACATGAAACATAAACACATTTACGACTCTTGTGAGTTCTTGGCGGCAAGATTTTTAGGAGTCCTTATTGTGAGATTGTAGCTATCTCTGTTAAAAATGAAACCACCATCATTCACTGGCACTTTCGCTATCTGCATTCAACAAATATTCTCGCCCGACACTCCTGCCATCTGATGTGCCACTTTCATAATTGGCACCGTCAAGCCAAATCCAAACTCTTTCATTTCTATAATACGAGGGTGAATCGGAAAGTGAAGTACAATACAGTAATTATTTTCTGCGCTGGTATTGTGGCTGGGATGTTGATATTTCACCGAGATATAGTTTGAAGTTTTCACTACAGACACAATTTGTTTTAAATGTGCAGCTCTAACGAGAGAAGCGTGTGCGTGAACTACGCAACAAAGTTGGCATGTTATTGTCGTCAACTTGTGAAGACCAGCGAAGTGTTGTGCGATTTTTGTAGACTAAAGGACATAACCCGAGTGAAATTCACAGGGACATGTGTGGTGGCTGTGTAGGGAAGACTGTGTGGACTGTAGCAATATCTTCAGGTAGTGCGCATTCTTCTCAGACGGCGTGAGAACCTTTGTGATTCACCACGTTCCGGCGGCCAGTAACAGCTGCAACCCAGCGGAATGTCATAGGCATTGAGGCGGCAATTTTGAATGACCGGCGGATTCAACTGCGAACCTTATCTCAGCAGTTAAACATTTCATACGGTGTGGTATACGATTTCGTGCATTACGCATTGAAATTGCATAAAGTTAGTGCCTGCTAGGTGCCTAAGAACCTGACAGACGACAACAAGGGCCAGCGAATGATGACATGCTTGGAACACTTAAGGCTTTAGGTACTCTGCAGAAGGGCATGACTTTCTGGAAGAAATTGTCACTGGTGATGAATCCTTGGCGTACCACTACACGCCCGAAACAAAGCAAGCCTCTATGGAATGGAAACATGCAGCCTACCCAGTAAAGAAAAAATTCAAAGTGACGCAATCTACAAAGAAAGTGCTTGTGACAGTGTTCTGGGATATGCATGGTGTTTTGTTGATGGACTTTGCCAAACACGAGACCTCTGTAAAATGTTGCAGTCTACATTCAAACGTTGGTAAAGTTGCGTCGTGCCCTTCGTGACAAACGCCGTAACATTAATGCTGACGATGTAAAACTTCTTCATGACAATGTTCGCCCCCATGTTGCGGCTTCTGTTCGTGAGAAAATCAACACATTTGGTTGGGAGGTGCTCCAGCATCCACCATACGGTCCAAACCTTGCACCGTCGGACTTTCATCTGCTTGGTCCCATAAAGAAATTCCTGGTCGACCATCGATTTGCGACCGATGCAGAAATGCAACCAACTATCCGCAGATGGCTATACTCCAACCGAACGGACTTCTATGAACAGGGTATACTGAAACTGGTACCACAATGGGAGAAATGTGTTGACAAACTTGGCGTCTATGTAGAAAAGTAGCTGAAAGACGTGAGTTCATTTGGGTTGTTTTTATTTTTATTTACCTATTAACTGTTTTTTAATTATTGTACGTTACTTTCCGATCCACCCTCGTATAATTAATAAACAGCCATACTTCCAGATCAGACGTAGGGGAGGTCGGGGCAAGTTCGGCACGTTAAGCTAAATACACACATAAGTAAAATAAAAAGACAATTTATGTTTCAAAATCTTAATGATAAATACACTTGATATATTTATATTATGTATATGGATCAGAATTTATAAAAAAGTGAAGCATTGAATTAAAAACAAAAATAAATTAAAGACGTTACATTTGCCGAAGTTGCCTCGCACTCTGGGGCAACTTCGTCAGTATTTGTATCCTCAACAAAATAGTTTATTTCCGAGTTCAGATTTCATTTACAACATAACACACTCTCACAGGACTAAATTTAATATCTGAACATATCACAAATGAAGTGTCCAAATAAATTTTTCATATTTGTACATGTTCATATGACCATCATATGTGTGGCTAATCTTTGTTTAGACAGTTTTTTGACTTCATGAAAGCCTCAAGTCAGGCAGATCCAGCCATTTTCTGGTTTGTGTTGAAAGGATGCTCTATATGATTGGATTCTGCGAATCCGAAGGCTAATCTTCGAAATTCCACTCTATCCAAAAAATATTTTCTGCGGATTGATTGCATGCTGCTTCAAATTTTCAGTCATATCTGAAGCAAACACTCTTTTAAACCTGACTTTATTTTATACACCTGGTGCTGAAAGATCTACTTTCAGGGAATACTGATGTGTAGTTCATGGCACTCCATAATTTTTTCGGCAGATGTCAGGCTTATCTTCTCTTATTATGCTCACATAGAGCTTTCTTGAGTGCGTCGTGGTTATATTTGTTTTCAGTTTTCCACTTGTAATTTAGAACCATTTAACTGGTAATAAATAGGCAACTAAAATGTACGAGGGTCACTCCAAAAAGTAATGCAGAACATTTTTTAAATTTATTTTTTTCTACACCTTTGCAATTTATGGATACCATAGATACGACCTTCCCGCTTGTATTCATTTTTAATTTAAGTCGTTCTCGTTAGTGGCTCCATGATAGCACTCCTTCAAGATGGTTGCTGTACTTGACATTCGTCAGAAGCAACGTGCTATTATCGAGTTCCTGTGCTGTGAAAACGAGACTGTGGGAAAAATTCACAAGAGCTTTAAAAAGGTGTATGGAGTTGCAGCTGTCGATCGCAGTACGGTTAGTCGGTGGACAAGCAGATTATCTGGCGAAAGAGGACAAGCTAATATTCGGGATACTCGTCGCAGCGGCAAACCCTGCACTGCACGAAGTCCTGACAATGTGCAGAGTTTTGATAACATGGTTGTGGCTGACAAACGAATAACATTGAAAGAATTGTCACTCCAAGGTTTGTGCCAGGTGGGTTCCGAGGATGTTGACAGAAGCCCACAAAAAAAACCCCGAAAAATAGTGTTCAGGGAAATTTTGGACAAGTATGAGAATGGTGGAGATGACTTCCTTGCAAGAATTGTGGAAGGAGATGAAACATGGCTCCACCATTTTCAACCGGAGAGAAAGAGGCAGACAATGAAGTGGCATCATGCTAATTCACCAAAGAAAAAGAAATTCAAAACAGCGCCTTCAGCAGGAAAAGTTATGGCTACTGTGTTTTACAGTTCAGAAGGGCTCTTGCTTGTGGACATCATGCGACACGGAACCACCATTAATTCTGACGTGTATGTGGCAACTGTCAAGAAACTTCAAGCTCGACTGAGCCGTGTTCGACCACATCGGAAGAAGCAGAATGTTCTGCTATTGCACGACAACGGACGGTCACATGTCAGTCACAAGATCACAGACCAGATCAGAAAACTTGGATGGGCAACACTGAAACAGTCTTACAATCCTGATCTGGCACCATGCGATTATCATCTCTTTAGTAAACTGAAGGAACCTCTTGGCGGAACTTTGAAGATGACGACTCCCTCGTGCACGCTGCTAAAGAGTGGCTCAAACGTGGTGGTTCAGACTTTTATCGTGTAGATATACAGGCCCTTGTTCCAATGTGGAGTAAGGCAGTTGAAAGAAATAGGGATTATGTAGAAAAGTGACATTTGTTCCTAAAGGATATATCTATGTTCTGTGAAAATAGTTTAGCTATAGGATAAAAATGTAATTTTCAAATATTGTGCATTACTTTTGGAGTGACCTTCGAATAATTGCTTTAAATTATTTTAAATGTTATAATTACTTATTTATATAGTTAACAAACAATACAGAAACACTATCCTCTTCCTCCTTTCCATAGGCCAAGATCGGCAGCTTACTGCCGAAGTTGCCCCAATTGGCAAGAAAAAAATTATTAATCAGTACCCTTACTAGGGGCTTGCAACCAGCTTGCCAAGATCATAGTCTGATACAGATTTAGTCGTTCTAAATAATGATGCCACTCACTAATATCGTCACTGTTATCGTTACGGGTTCTTTAAGACATTCAATATCATAATTACAATAAGCCATGAGTTAAAAATATATATTTACCTGTGAGATCTGCAACTATCTCTCCATACCAAACAAGCGTTATTCACAGCAAGCGGCCATGTTTTCTCAATACACTACCCTCTGAACAAACCCTTATTTGCTCAGGTCTTCGAAATAAATGCTATGACGAAGTTGCCCCTAATGCCGAACTTGCCCCGATCTCCAGGTCGGGGCAAGTTCGGCACGTTAAGCTAAACACTCACATAAGTACAATATAAATGCAATTTATGTTTCAAAATTTTAATGAAAAATACACTTGATATATTTGCATCACATATATGGATTAGAACTTACAAAAAATTGAAGCATTGCATTAAACACAAAAATAAATTAAAAATACTACATTTGCCGAAGTTTCCCCACACTCTGGACAACTTCGTCAGTATTTGTATCCTAAACAAAAAAAGCTTATTTCCGAGTTCAGATTTGATTTACAACATAACAAATTCTCATAGGACTAAATTTAACATCTGAACATATCACAAATGAGGTGTCCAAATAATTTTTCATGTCTGTACATATTCATATGTCCATCATATGTGTGGCTAATCTTTGTTTAGACAATTTTCTGCCTTCATGAAAGCCTCAAGTCAGACAGATCCAGCCATCTTCTTGTTTGTGTTGAAAGGATGCTCTATATCATTGGATTCTGCGAATTCAAAGGCTAATCTTCGAAATTCCGCTCTAGACTTTCCGAAAAACATTTTCTGCAGATTGATTGCATGCCGCTTCAAATTTTCAGCCATGTCTGATGCAAACACTCTTTTAAACCTGAATTTATTTTATACACCTGGTGCTGAAAGATCTACTTTCAGCGAATAATGAAGTGTAGTTCATGGCATCCCATATTTTTTCGGCAGATGACAGGTTTATGTTCGCTTACACTCACGTAAGTGTAGACCTTTCTTGAGTGTGTCCTGGTCATATTTGTTTTCAGTTTTCCACTTCTAATTTACAACCATTTAACTGATAATAAATAGGCAACTAAAATCTACTAGAGTCACTCCAAAAAGTAATGCACACATTTTTTTAAATTTATTTTTTATTCTACACCTTTACAATTTATGGAGGTCATAGATACAACCTTCCCGCTTGCATTCATATTTTATTTAAGACGTTCCCATGAGTGGCTCTATGATAGCACTCCTTCAAGATGGTTGCTGTACTTGACATTCGTCAGAAGCAAAGTGCTGTTATCGAGTTCCTATGCTGTGAAAAAGAGACTGTGGAAAACATTCACAAGAGACTGAATAAGGTGTATGGAGATGCAGCTGTCGATCGCAGTACGGTTAGGGGGTGGGCAAGCAGAGTATCTGGTGAAAAAGGACACGCCAATATTCGGGATACTCCTCGCAGCGGCAGACCCTGTACTGCACGAAGCCCTGGCAATGTGCAGCGCGTTGACAACATGATTGTGGCTGAAAAACCAGTAACAGCGAAAGAATTGTTACTCCAAGATGAAATAGGAGAAGCAACTGTGTGCAGAATATTGAAAGGTTTTTGCCAGGTGGGTTCCGAGGATGTTGATAGAAGTCCACAAAGAAACCCGGAAAACAGTGTTCAGCGAACTTTTGGACAAGTATGACAGTGGTTGAGATGACTTTCTTGCAAGAATTGTGACAGGAGATGAAACATAGCTCCGCCATTTTGAACCGGAGACAAAGGGGCAGACAATGGAGTGGCATCATGCAAATTCACCAAAGAAAAAGAAATTCAAAACTAAGCCTTCAAAAGAAAAAGTTATGGGTACCGTGTTTTACGATTCAGAAGAGCTCTTGTTTGTAGACATCATGCCACACGGAACCACCATTAATTCTGACGCGTATGTGTCAACTGTCAAGGAACTTCAAGCTCGACTGAGTCGTGTTCAACCACATCGAGAGAAGCAGGATGTTCTGTTATTACACGACAACGCACGGTCACATGTCAATCACAAGATCACAGACCAGATCAGAAAACTCGGATGGGCAACACTGAAACAACCGCCTTACAGTCCTGATCTGGCACCATGCGATTATCATCTCTTCAGTAAACTGAAGGAATCCCTTCGCGGAACGAATTTTGAAGATGAAGGCTCTCTCATGCACGCTGCTAAAAAGTGACTGAAACGTGATGGTCCAGACTTTTATCCTGCAGATATACAGGCCCTTGTTCCAATGTGGAGTAAGGCAGATGAAAGGGACAGGAATTATGTGGAAAAGTGACATTTTGTTCCTGAAGGATGTGAAAATAGTTTAGCTGTAGGATAAAAGTGTAATTTTTAAATATTGTGGATTACTTTTGAAGTAACCCTCGAATAATTGCTTTAAATTACTTTAAATGTCATAATTACTTATTTTATATAGTTAACAAACAATACAGAAACCCTATCTTCTTCTCTTTTCCATCGGGCAAGATCGGCAGCTTACTACCGAAGTTGCCCCAATTGGCAAGAAAAAAATTATTAATCAGTACTCTTACTAGGGGCTTGCAACCAGCTTGCGAAGCTCATAGTCTGATACAAATTTAGTCGTTATAAATAATGATGCCCCTCAGTAATATCGTCAATGTTATCGTTACAGGTCCTTCAAGACATTCAATATCATAATTATAATAAGCCATGAGTTAAAAAAGTATATTTACCTGTCAGAACTGCAAATATCTCTCCATACCACATAAGTGTTATTCACAAAAAGCGGCCATGTTTTCTCAATACGCTACGTTCTAAACAAGCCCCTATTTTCTCAGGTCTTCGAAACAAATGTTATGACGAAGTTGCCCCTCATGCCTTACTTGCCCCGATCTCCCCTACATACCTAGTACATACAGGCAGGCAGACAGACATACAAACAAAAATTTCAAAATACAATTTTCGACCTCAGGATGTTTGATTGTACGTGTTTAGACCATTTATTTCTGCAAAAGCGAAAATTACCAGAAAAATGTTGGTTACAGTTTTATTATTAGTATACAGTGTGTTTCAAAAATACGGGGCATAATTTCAGGTATGTATTTCCCACATATAGACAATCAAAATAGTTCAATACAACATGTGTCCGGAAATGCTTTATTTCCGAGTTATGGCCTTCACAACATTTAAATTCACAGGAAAACGTTTTTCTTTCCGCAGGTCGTTGCCGTCAAAGGAAACATTAAGAGGGCACTCTGACAGTTCATTCCGAGGCGAAGGTTACATTCAATGTTGTGTAGGCGTTAGACTGTGCGACATGTATTCAAATCAAGAGCTGGCAGAGATACACTTCATGTACGGTAAGGCGGACGGCAATGTTGCGCTGGCTCGTCGTTTGTACCAGGAGACGTACCCACAGCGACAATGTCCAGATCGGAAGACATTTGTACGTCTCCATTACCGTCTGTGCGAGTATGGAAAATTTAACTCTCCTGGTTTGGGAAGGGGACGACTAAGATCTACAACTCCAGAAGTACAGGGGGAGATTCTGGAGGCTGTGAACATGACTCCTTCTATCAGCACACGAAGGGTAGCGTTGCAAGTTAATGTTCCTCATACGACTGTCTGGAGACTGTTGAAAGAGTATCGATTGTATCCTTATCATTTGCAACGTGTACAGGCCCTGTCACCAGCAGATTACCCTGCACGAACGAGTTAGGTTCTGTCAGTGGTTCTTGCAGCAGTGTGGTGTAAATCCCAACTTTCCTACCTTAGTATTATTTACAGATGAAGCACAGTTCACACGAGATGGCATAACAAATTTCCACAATCAGCATGTATGGGCGTATGAAAACCCAAGTGCAACTGTTCCATCTCATCACCAGGTGCGGGATCTCCCTCAACATGTGGGCCGGTATCATTGGTGATCGATTAGTTGGACTCCATGTACTTGTAAACAGATTTACGGGGCAGGCGTACACAAACTTCCTGGAAAACACCATATCTCATGTTTTAGAAGACAGTCCACTGATCAATCGTCAACACATTCACTTCTTGCATGATGGCGCTCCTGCACACTTCAGTCGTACCGCTCGCCGGTACTTGGATCGAAGGTTTCCTGATCGATGGATAGGTAGAGGTGGCCCAATTGCTTGGCCTCCACGCTCACCTGATCTGAACTCTCTCGATTTCTACTTGTGGGGCCATTTAAAATCATTGGTTTATTCGTCTCCGGTGCCTGATTTGGAATCCTTTCGGAATCGAATTGTCGCATGTTCTGAGGACATACGCAATACTCCTGGAGTTTGGGATCGTGTTCGCAGGTCAATGAGACATCGATATGAGATCTGTATTCAAGCAGAAGGTGGACATTTTGAACATCTTCTGTAATGACAACGACCTGCGGAAAGAAAAACCTTCCGGTGAATTTCAATGTTGTGAAGGCCATAACTCGGAAATGAAGCATTTCCGGACACATGTTGTAATGAACTATTTTGATTGTCTACACGAGGGAAATACATACCTGAAATTATGCCCCGTATTTTTGAAACACCCTGTAGATTGTATAATTTTACTAACTCTTTTCATGATCCCCAATTGCAGCCAGAAAGTCATTAAACTCTTTGCTGAAATTTACAGGAAAATTGAATTCAAGGATAGAACAATTTAGAAAACTTCAAAGTTCCGTGAATTTATGATATTAACTTGTTACTAGGTCTATTATTATTATTATTATTATTATTATTATTATGATATTAAATTGTTAGTAGGTCTATTATTATTATTATTATTATTATTATTATTATTATTATTAGTCGCCCTCGGTAGTGCAGTTGGTTATAGCGCTGGCCTTTTATGCTCGAGGTTGCGGGTTCGATCCCGGCCGAGGTCGATGGCATTTAAGTGTGTTTAAATGCGACAGGCTCATGTCAGTAGATTTACTGGCATGTAAAAGAACTCCTGCGGGACAAAAATTCCGGCACACCGGCGAAGCTGATATAACCTCTGCTGTTGCGAGCGTCGTTAAATAAAGCATAATTTAAAATGTTATTATTATTATTATTATTATTATTATTATTATTATTATTATTATTATTATTATTATTATTATTAGTATAAAATATTCACGATATAAAAGATACATTATCGTTACTTTTCGTTTCTGACGAATGTTCTGCACTACTCAGACAAAGTTGCTTCAGCCGCCACTGGTTGCATCTTTTGAATCTTTTTTATATCGCAATAACTCGTATAGCCCACTTTTTTACTAACACTTCTTTATTTTTAATAGTCGTCAGTAAACCTGTGCAGCAACATTTTATTCCATATATTGTGCGACCGTCACTTAGGTCGCACTGATTGCTAGTCGGATGGCTACTGCGTTCGACTTCTGCTCTTTCTCATCAGGATTTCTGACACCACCATTGTTCACAACAATGGAAAACTACTTTGCTGGAAAAACTGGAGCTCTCAGGATACTATAGGGAACTACATGACTACTCAACTAAGTCCGAAATGATTGCAATGCTGTAACCTCTACCTAATTTATTATATATTTACATATGTACAGCAAAACTTCTTACAGGGTATATCATTCTCCTCTACCGACGCCATCTTCTGTGAAGATAGATTCGACGTAGGCTCGGTTGTCTGACAATCTCCACCAACTAACCGACGCGTCTCCTCTCCAACACTTTTTTATGTTTCGGTACCCGTTTCCCGCCCGGGGTACCGACCACACCATCCACCAGGTGAGATGGTCTTAAAACACTTTTGATTTCACGTACTTACAAATATCGTCTTAATCAATCATTTCTTACATTTAATTTTGATTTAGTGCATTATAGTGACAAGTCACTATAATGAAATTACGCGCAAAAATAGAGTCCGAACAATGCGTGATATAATTTGACCAATTAAAATGCATGCTTTATTCCACTGGACCAATGGGATTGGGCCAGCAACGATCTGAAGCGTAAGAATACTTTCGTTGTAGGCAGTGATTTTACCACACGCCCGACAAGACTGTCTATACCGCTGGCTAAGCAGCTCAAGACCGTGTATTCCGCTGACACTGTTCCTGTTTCAAATTTAATACTCCACAGGGAAACGGAAATCATGCTACAGGGCGTTCTTTAGCCCTGGGGCATAACACATACATCTTTGCTAACTAGAGTTGACATGTTTCCTTTTTTTCGAGTACAATGATTCGTCGATAGAGTGAAACTTAAGTAATATTCATATTCAAATGTCTAAATCATTTTTTTTTTTTTTTTGTGAATTAGTCATTTTGGCATTATGAAAATGTAGGCGAGATCGAAAACGCTTTCAATGGAAGACACGTAAGCTTCAGTTTCGTCGGACGCACATAGGCTACTTGAAGTTGTATTCATGCCGTATGTTATATAGACCTGAATTTTGGTGGTGTTCTATTGACTTTTCCTCTGCCACAGAAGAGAAAGCTTCTTGGAAACTTCGCTTCTTCGGTGGAGACCTAGAAGTCTCTTTTCTTTTTAAATGAGATGGAAATCGAATATGGTTGGTATTGCATTAAGCAACAAAAGTCTCCTCTCGTTTACAAAATACATATGCAGTACCGTAATTTCCCATAACTATGTTCCAAGCACCCAACTACGGTCCAAAACGCATTATGTACTACTTAGTGTCCCAAGAGTTCGGTGTTTGCCATTTAAGGCGCCACTGTGATGGAATTATGTTCCCCATAGATGCATCTATCTACCATTACACGTGGCAACGATATGGATGCTTAATAAGGTCAGTGTGCATCGTTCTATTGAATGTGTGAAGACACGAAATCATTCAGTTTCTGATTGTATGTTCTATTAAGCTCTCCTCTGTAGAACTGGTACGTTATAGATATATGATTCGTTGTACAATTAAACCTGGCTATATAGTGTTTACTTTCACGTAATAATTAGACTGGCAGAGGTTAAGGACTCTGCGTGAAAAATGTTTAACCTCAAGGCTACAAGTCAGTCCTCAACTATGTACCACAATTTTTCGTGGACCATAGTTGTATTTCATTTTGAAATATTTGTTTTAATAAAATGTGATCAATGTGATTATTTACTTCTGCAAATATGGTATCTCAGTATATTCTAAAACACCATTTAACATTATAGTCAAGTAAATAAAGAAACAGGCTGTTCCACCGTCAATGGTACTAGCACGAATGATGTATGTATTTATTTACACTGCAAGTGGGCAAGCACCAAGTGGCAGTGGTATACACAATATAAACAATACAAAATAAAATGATAAACAATACACAATAAAATTATAAACAATACACAATAAAATTTACAATACAATGTTGCGGTAAAACAAAAACTTCAGGGTAGAAGGAAAACAACCGTCTCTGTAAGTGATTATAAGAGCAATGAAATTGAATTGGATTCAGATTATGATGTTTCCGGTGTTCTCTCCATATTTACAGACAGTGAGCCACATATGGAAAAGAAAACGAAATCTGTTAAATTAATGCTAAAGGCACATATTTATATGGTAGTCACTTATGAGGAGGAATTGTGGTCAGGGAAAGTTTAGGAAGTGAAGAACAATGGAGCTGTTGTTTCATGTATAGTAAGAAGCGACAATTATTGAGGTGGCGAGAAATGGAAGACATTTTATTCTATAGAAAGGAAAACATAATAAAACAAATTGAAGACCCCAAATGCGTCTCGAAAAAGAGAGATCTATTTACAAGAGAAGTGGATATTCAAAGGATCGAAATAAGCCTAATGAATGTAGTTCTCAGTACGATAAATAAACATTATCAGTGAATTTATTTGCATAATATTTTGCTAAGAATGTGTTAGTTTATTTTGATACCGTACTTTTGTTCTTTAATATACACTCACCTGCAAAAAAAAAAAAAAAAAAAAAAACCGGACCAACTACATTTTCTTTAAAATGTTTGAAAATTGTAGGATTTTTTAAAATAATTGTAGGTGTGCTGAGGTTCATTTAGCTATTCATTTATTTTGTGATACGTAACAATGTAATACTGAATACGTAATAGCCAAAAATGATCTGAAAAGAAGATTCTTCTTCTTGTAATATTGTATGTAAACTTCTCGGACTCATTTCGAGCTAAGCTGAATATGTCTACAGACTGGTAAGCTCTTTTGAGGCAGTATTGGAATACGTCATTGTATACAAATGTCACTAAGTCCTACCTATTCAGCAAAAGTGGTTACATTGATAGAAGGTGGGAATAGTCAGCGTTATGTGGCTGCAGTTCTTGGGATTCCTCGGTCGACCGTACAACGAGTGTACCATCGCTTTAGAGAGTCAGGAGTTTATTCCAGGAGACCCGGTTCAGGGAGAAAACGAGTAACTTCGGCTCGTGACGACCATTTTATTGTCCTAAACACATTAATAAATCGCCATTCCACAGCTCTTGAGACCAGAAGAGCCTTCCAGAAAATAAGACAAGTTAACGTGATTAAGAGAACTGTAAGAGGACGTCTGGATGAATGTGGGCTGATTCCAGAAGACCAGCTAAAGGCCCAGAATTGATCCAGCAACATCATGTTGAACGATTACGCTTTGCTCACAATCATGCTAATTGGAACCTGGGGGAGTGGCGACGAGTGATCTTCACAGATGAATCGAGATTTAGTTTACAGATGGACGTGAAAGAATGTGGAGAAGAGAAGGAGAACGTTTTTCTTCATGTACCTTCAGTTGACGTGTCAGTTTCCAAGGTGGATCAGTAATGGTATGGGGTGGCATTTCGTATGAAGCTCGCACAGAAATTGTTTTCATTAATGGAGGTGCTTTGACTGCTCCAAGATACATCGAAGAAGGTCTAATTTAATATGTGGTACCATATGCCCCACTTATTGGTGGAAAGTTTCTGTTAATGCATGACAATGCTTGCCCTCATACTACAAGAATCGTGGACGAGTTCCTTTACGACCTTGGATTGAATAGGATGACATGGCCAGCAAGAAGTCCTGATATAAACCCTATTGAACCTGTGTGGGGTCTGCTAGGGAAGCGAGTTAGAAGTCGTCTAACTCCTCACAGCAACTTACAGCAGCTCCGAAAAATTCTAAGTAAAGAATGAAATAGAATCGACCAGACTGACATCCAGAATCGGATCGAAGGGTTGAATCGGCGAATGGTAACAGTCACAACGAGATAGAAAGAGAAGACTATAGAGTGGCCATGTTGTCCTGTACAGCGCTCTTTGCGGTGCCACCGCGAAACACGGCAGATCTGAGCTAAGCGCCCACCTTTGTAAAAATTCGTCTGCTTACAATGTTGTTTAACGGAGGTAAGGAGTACAAAAAAACGAAGAAAAAACATGACTGTTGTGTGTGCTGCATATAACTGCAATGTCAAAAGGAAAAAGACAATTGATATATCATATTTCATGTAAATTTTATGAAGTTAAGTCCATAGTTTTGTTAATTAGCAGCAAATTTTTTCATGCATAAATGTGTAACAACGCCCGGCATAAACAAAATAAATGGTTCACTGGTAATGTGCTTAAACTAAATACGGATAAAACCAATACAATTCCGTTTCAGACCCAGTGAAAAACAAATATCAATACGATATTAAAACTGTATTTCGTCACCGGCATCCTTTATTTCTGCTCCTTCTGTCCTTACTGCTTATACAAGAAGACGATGAGCTGTAGCTTATAAGAAGTAGGCCTATTTTGAAGACAAACGATTAATCAAATAAATGGTTTACTAGTAATAAAGTTAAACTAAATACGGATAAAACCGCTACAATTCCCTTTCAAACCTAGTAATAGCAATCAAATATTAAAATTGTATTTCGACACTCGCATCCAAAATAACGCAAAACTCTGGGGTAGGTCGCATTGTTGTTAGTATTTTGACTGGAAGGACATGAAAGAACATAATTGAGCACCCACGTGCAATAATGGGGGTAAGTATGAATATATTTCGTAATTACTTACCCCATTATTGTACGTGGGTGCTCAATTATACACTAATAATTATCTATGGTGCCACAGCCCTTGAAAGGCTCAGACAGACCAGCCGGCTGTTGGCCTCACGTTCACATTTCGATAATAATTATACTTTACTGTAACAAAAAAACTGAAAGCGTGTTTTGTCATGTTTCACCCACGTTACAAGCTTGGAGGTAAAGGATGTTTACTACATATAGGGCCTACTTTCATTCTATATCTTATGGTATAGTAAATAGTTTTGCAACGTGTAGAGACTGGGAAAACAATTTAATAAAATCATCCGAATCATACTCGTTCATTTTATAGGCAATCTTGCAGGTCGCATTTAAAAGAACCTAGGAATATTAACATTTTCTTCAGTCTATTTGCTAGGACTTCTTGCCATACTACATGACAATTTTGCTTAGGTTATTCTTTTAAGCATTCCTTCTAGGAATAGCTCAAGTGTTTTAAATTTAGCGTGCATAAGTTTAGATTAAGTTCCTAGCACGTATTTGACGAAATACTAGGTTTTTCCACTTCAGTTTAACTGATTTATGCAAACGAAATTAAGACAGCTGACGATTCTAATGTCAGTTATCACCACGCCCACTTTGTTTTGGGCGCATGAGTTCATTACCGACGGTCGTTCAATTTTCTTCAAACATGGCGGCGCAATGACCACTCTATATCTCTCTCTTTCTAACTCGTTGAACAGTCATATAGTCACGGGGAGGCAATACCTGCTATTACCAACACCTGGGTGGCCACAAAATCAGTTGAACATTTGGAAGAAAATTAATATAATTTGTAAGTTTTTACACCTTTTAATTATAATCATTGGCGTTGAAAATAATAGCGCAAATGATAATGAATAAGTTTTTTTCTGGGAAGCAATGTTTTCTTCATTTCATAAAGGATTTTCTGATTCTCACCTCATAAAAAATTGAGAAACTTTAGGTGGTCCGGTTTTTTGGTCGGTGAGTGTAGTTGTTCATTATTGCAGGAAAATGACTTTCAGATGTCACTTGTTTATTGAGTGTTTATGTAATGTGTACTAATAAAAAGAATCCATATACTTTTCATTTATTTTTAATATTTCTGTGCTAGATTATGTTTCTACCCTTAAATTGGAAACTCAATGTATTTATTTACGAATAATTACAGCTCCAGCTATAGTCCATTCATGCTTTCAAGCATGAATATATGAGTGGACCATAGTTGGGCAACTCAGAATACAACTACAGTATGTACCAATGCTAATTATTTTTTAACACTTGTAATTAAATAATTTCAAACACATATGTCAATATTTATTTAATATAAACTTACAAGAGTCCGAAGCCAAAATTTCACTTAATCTGGATGAATAGTAGGCCTACTGAATATACAAAGAAAAATGTGACAAATGTGGACCATAGTTAAGGGAAACTACGGTATCTAGTATCGAAATGTGCAGAACACAAAACACTCTCTACTGTATTGTGGGAAACCACTTCTCTCCATTTGTGAAGCCCACTGCTTAGTTAACAAATCATTTTTCAGTGGAAATCTGTAAAAAGAATGAAGACGTTACAGAATCTTTCTATCAGTAGGCCTAACTGTTATTGCATGTATAGTAATAACAAACAATGACACACTACTTACAATACTTGCAATATGACGTATTCTTTGTTTTATCGCTTCGGTTGCTACAGTTATAAGCAGAGCACACAAGAGGCATCTTAATTACGGGATTTAAAAATCTCCACCTGCGTATACGTCTCCTTCTGCTAAAGCGAGCTAACCAGTTGAAATATGGCGGCCGGTTGTTCAAGCTAGTACCACCAAGAGCGCTGATACAGACGTGAACGCCACTCTATATTCTTACTTCTAACTCGTTGCTTAATATAATCGCCCGCCACTTTGGCTCTTTCGTTGACGTTCGCAGAAGGCACACGACGACGTTATTTACCGCTCAATTATTTGCTGAATTACAGTGCGTTCGATATATTATCATAGGAGCTACGACATGATAATGTTTAACGGTGTGGCAAATAGATTCCTCGTCTGGTAGCTCGGCAACGAAAGAACAAAACTGGCGAACGATACTACCTACCTAGACTTTATAGAGCCTTCACTTCCTAAGACGTAAGCAAAGAGAAGGAGTCACGCCGGGAATAACAGCGTCGCGACTATAGAACCGAACAGCGCTCCGAGCGGTGGAATTGGCATTACGAGGGAACCACTTTAAACTCGTATTTCAAGCGCTATGAGCCAGCTTGTATATAATCTCGTAAGCAACGCTATCTACATTAAAATATCATAGACTGTTTATGGTGGACTACGCAAAGAAAGTCAAGTTTAACATGTTTAACAGTGTGGACAAAGTGTTACATGAAATTAGCATTAACATGTTTAATCAACATGTTGGGATGTTAACAGTAAACAATTTAACATTTAACATGTTGTTAAATGTTTAATAGTGGAAACGAGCCTTTAAGTGTTTTACGTTATGTTCTTTAGTTATGGTTGCAATATGTTCCTTGTAACGTGTTTGACAAGATCTTTCAGTTTGTCCAATGTATAAGTCATTAGAACTATTGGATGTTAGTTTGTATACACCTGCCAGGTTGTATTTGTTTGTAAATTTCACACCTCCAAAATGATTCAACATTAAAAGACAAGTTCTTAGAATCATTGCTTGTTGATTTCTATTCTATACACGTTTCTTAAAAAAAAAAAATCTTAAGTAACCTATGAAAAATGCATTGTGCATGTTGTCCATATTTGGTAGCACTTATTTGTGTGAACAGCTTTTCAGTCGAGTGAAGCATGTGAAATCAAGAATAAGAACAAAAATGACGGATGCACACTTCTGCGACCGATACAAAACCGGACATAGATGAATTAATGCAGCAAAAAAATGTAAAATTCATTGAAGTATGCTGCTGAAAATTTCTTGCTTAATTCTGTTGTTAGTAAAAATAATGTGCTGTTACAAAAATATCATAGGCCTATTAAAAGTAAAAGATCATACTTAACTGTATAACATGAATACCAACATTTGAATATGCTATGTTGTGACATTAAGGTAAAATTGCAACTAGCCAAAGACGTTTTATAGTGTAACTAGCAGTGAGAGAATTTATTTTATAGTCACGGGTTTATTTTCTAAGATGTGTAAAAAAACGAAAAAACACATAACATTTTGATTAAGTTACGCTATAATTCTCAAAGTTCTCAAGCATTATTCTCCCACAGGATCCATCCTGACATTGTTTTTAATGCCTCTGTAAAACCACGGGCAGGAAGGTTTGTCTCAAATTAGGAGTCTTGCCAATGACTAGAGAACGTATTTCTAGTTCCGTACCTATTTTGTTTGCTACGTCCTAGACATTATGTTATTCAGATATCTCTGCGTTTCATGTACGCAAGTTTCCCTTTTAAAATTCTATTAAAATTCTTAATTCTAAAACTAGGCCTAAAAACCCTAAACGAATCATAAACTCCTATAAATACCTAAAACTATGTTTCTCTTTTAAAAGCGCCTTATTAGTATTTTGCGCATATTTAAAATAAAAATTATTGTATTAAAAATGCAAAAATGTAAAAAAAAAAAACAAACAAACAAACAAATTCTGTCTAAAAACTCTTACAGACAGACATTGGTTTGACAAGTTCGTTCCATAAAGGTCTCAGAAGGGGAAGGAAGAAGATTTTACCTAATTTCCTGGAACCGAAGTTCGTTTGAAAAAGTCCATCATAAGGGGGTGGTACGTTGTTCAGGTTATGCGATAACTTACAAATTAGTTTTTACATCACTCCACCTTCATTATATGAAATGAAACTGACCAATCAGCAATCAGCCTCTTTCTCTTTCCCTGATAGCATTTGAGTCTTCAGTTCAGTAGCATTAATTGTAAATGTAGGGCCTTTATAAATTCTACCTAAAATGGTATATTTACTAAAATTAAAATTATTAATTGTTAGTTTTATATAAACTCCTAAAAGCCCTAAATTTGATTTTATAAAGTCCTAAATCTCTCTTTTCAGCACCTAGAAATCCGTTTCCTACTTAAAACCAGACAATGAGCTGAGGGAAGTTTAGGTACTCCACCCAGGATGATGTGGGGATTGGTGGTTCTGGATTACAGAAATGTTGGTTGTAGAATACTTCTGCTACCATTATATTGGTTTTAACTTAGAATAAAAGTTAAATCGTTTCAAGAAATCAATGCTGCAGTTAGTAGAATATCAAACCTCAGAATTTACTCCATAATTCTGGCATAGCGAGTAGAAGACAGAAAGTGAGCACTTGCAGATGGGACATGACATTTAAGCGGCCGAGCTTGGAACTACAGCCCTATGTTGCCAATATGGACAACCAGGTTGGCACCTGATGGGATTAACGTTTAGATGGCTGACGTTAAAACATTCATTGACAATTTACGCGAAGGTAAAAAAACAATACAAAAATCGCCAGAGAATGAAAGACGAAACGTACCAATGCTAACATTGTGTGTACAATAAATATCGCGTCCACACCTGTGGAGTAACGGTTAGCGCGTCTGGCCGCGAAACCAGGTGGTCCGGATTCGATTCTCGGTCGGGGCAAGTTATCTGGTTGAGGTTTTTTCCGGGGTTTTCCCTCAACCCAATATGAGCAAATGCTGGGTAACTTTCGCTGATGGACCCAGGATTCATTTCACCGGCATTATCACCTTCATCTAATTCAGACGCTATATAACCTAAGATGCTGATAAAGCGTCGTAAAATAACCTACAAAAAAATGTCGCCAAGAGAGCTATTGAGCACTCACCACCAGATATCTAGCCCTTTTGGGAACTAGGCCTATAAATTTGGCAACTCAATCGTTGTTACCATGGCAGCAGGCCTACCGGTATCACTAAGGAGCGGATTTCTATGTAATTAAATATTATTTTTGCGTGTAATAAAACACAATTGACAAAGTTAAAAATTCTGAACATGAAGCTTCAAGTTTAAACCCCGAATTTTATTTCACATAAAAACATATTTTCACAAAAAAATGTAAATACATATTTTCAGGAAACCTATTATAAACACATAAATCTTGGAGTTTTTTTTACTTAAATAATTTTTTTAGAAGAACTTTTAAACATTTTAAAACTAAATCAAGGGTATGAACATTATTTAATTTAAACAAATCTCTCGCCTCTCGCTCATGCCCATCAAGTAAGGCAATACGTCTTGTTGTGATTCCTTGTTATCGGGCTTCGTCAATCGATATCCTTCAAGATATACTGAAAGATGGTTGTTTAAAAAACGATTTGGCTTTCCTATTAGCAAATCTAACCATTTGTGTGACACCATAAAAAACTCTAAACATCCAAAAACCTGTTTTCTGAAACAGGGAGGTGCGTGCCGTGAAAATTAAACTAGACTCGCTACCAGGTTCAGAAGCACAATTACTAAGGGACAAATTCCAGAATGTGTTTGGGAAAAACAGTGGATATAAAAAAATGTGTAAAGTTGCTCAAGTATTGGAGGGTGTGCCTGTAGGTGAAATTGACGGTATTTGTGTTTGTGACATTCCTATCTTTAAATATGCATGTCTGACGTCCTGTGATGTGAAACGTCGTTGTTCAGAGATAGTGAGTACTTAGTAACATTTTTTTTTCCAAGCTAAGTAAGGTATTTTTGTCATATTAAAAAAATATATTTTTTATTTTTAGCAAATATTTTCGTACTTTTTAGCACATAAAAAATAAATATATTTAAATTTTTTAGCACATAAAAACCCGCTCCCTACCTATCACGCTGTGTGGTATTCAGTTATTTTTCCGATCGCAGAACTAATGTCATCTCCCATCTTTAAAAAAAAACAGGTAGGCCCTATATGTATTGTAGTGAATGGCTCTGCGGGAAACACAGAAACTACGGCGTGACGATAGCTTGTTGTAAGTTCAGTTGTTTTCATATTAGTAACGTGTTAAAATGCGTTTTTCTGCCGTGTTTTTAATCTTGTATTTGTGTCTCTTACCATTTGAATTGTTTTTTTCTTATAATTCTTAGATTTTTGTGAATGATTTACGGACATTCTATACGGTGTGTGCATAGGCGGAGTTATGGGGGAAATGTGGGGCACTGCCCCCCAAAACTTGTCTGAACTCTTTATTTTCTGTTAACGTTAGAAAATATTGAATTCAAAAGATCTTTTTTGCTTTCGTTTATGATTAAGTTTCTGTGCTTCAATTGATGAATTAATGTCTTCAGATCATGTGAATAGACTATAATATTTATTTTTAATTTATGAATATATAAGACTTTCTACATCTCATTTAAGGAAAGGAAGCACTGTAATGTTTCATTTGTAACAGCCTGCACTCATGTGTTAGAAGTATGCAGGTGTTCAGGCCGCCACTTGGAGATAGGCTATATGAATAACATACTGCACGACAACACAGAAAATAGAAAAGTGGTCCCGGTATAATGTGTAAACTTAAAGACGAGATTATAATAACATAATTAGCGTTTACATTTCATACGATATCTTCAGGAAGGTAAGCTCCATATAAAAAAGTTTCTGTTAGCAATGTTACGTAATTTTATTGGTGCATATATGTGTTTCTGTATGAGAGAGAAAAAGAGGGAGGTTGTTTTAATGTATGCCCTATTATAATTTGTAGTAGATCTACTATGGCTACAGTTCAAGCCCTATACAACTCGATCCGAAACATCGCGTAAATGGATGTAACAATGTAAGAAACATGCCCTCCGAAAATACCTTTATTAAATAATCATAACAAGCTATAACGGGAGGAGGAGGTAAATTATGTCCTCCATAACCCCGTTATATGGGGATTCTACGGATTTGCTTTGCCCCCCCAAGGAAACGGTTCTATCCCCGCCTATGGGGGGAGGGTGAGTGTGTGTGTGTGTTAAAATAAACTGAAATGCCGTCCTGTTTTGTGTGAGGGTGTAGGAATGGATTTCTACAAAGGAATTCATTCTTCAAACCCCCCCCCCCCAAAGACGAAGGTCAGTTTTCGAAGTGGGTGAGGGCAATTTCCAGAAAGGATAAGTCTCTTAGTCGTAATCCTATGTTTGTCACGTCCATTTTTCTGGCGATTTGCTTGTAAAGGTGTATTCATTTGCTGTGAATGACAAAACGGTTGAAATTCCAACACTGAGGTGGAGTAACTTACTCCTTACTTAAATCATATAGGCTATATTTTGCATCTATATTTATCATACTGTATTATAGATGAGGAAGTCAGAAGCAAAGGGGTACAAGTGACATTTCTAAGAATATGAGTTAAGTGCATCCAGGACAAGCTAACGCATCTAAAATTTAGTGGCAAAGGGATATATCTTTTAACCACATCACACACTATAATTTAAATAAAAAAATTGACGGAATTTACGAAAGCTTAAGTACTTTCAACCACATTTTCTAAAAAAAATAACTTAAATCCACTTGTATCCCTTTGCTTCTGTTCCCCTCAGATGAACTGTATACTTACAATATTATAAATAAACAGAGTTACATTTGTTTCGAAATTCGTATCTCACTGCATGCTTCTCTCGTTGCGTATTTGTACAAAGACGTATTTGTACAACAACTAGCAATACTAACGCCACGCTGCGTCGGAGCATAGAAACTCCGTTAGTCATCTCACTTTTAGTCTTTTACTCGCTCTGATTCTGGTGAAGAATAAGAGAATCAATACAAAACGACATGTTGTAATACTGCCGTATGTTTACACAACGCATTGCCTTCGTAGCTGCCTTATTTCTTCCAAACGTAAACAGTCTAAATGTAACAATTACAATTCACGCAATATTTCGTAAGTGTGGTATTGACGTCAACTAAGCTACTGTATGTCATATAATAATTTAAAAATCAACACCCACTATAATCTATACGAATAAGGATAAATTATAATATGATATTTTCATACATACTCTAATTATTAACTAGAGTAGTTCCCAAACTTTATGAAAGCGCGACCCATTTTGGGAAAGACTTTTGTTTGCATCACCCACCCCACTACCTACCGGTACTTAACCCTATTCGAAAAAACACTAATCTCTGAAAAATTGAAAACAACGATAAAATGTTACTCAAAACCAGTGGATACCATCTAACTTTTAACGTTGCAAGAGGAGAAATCAGAATATGCAAACTTATTACTTCTAATTCTCTTTCGCTTCTTAACTGGCCTTCCTTGCTGATATACAGAGTGTTTAAAAAAACGGGGCATAATTTCAGGTATGTATTTCCCACATGTAGACAATCAAAATAGTTCATTACAACATGTGTCCGGAAATACTTCATTTCCGAGTTATGGCCTTCACAACATTGAAATTCACCGGAAGGTTTTTCTTTCCGCAGGTCGTTATCATTACAGAAGATGTTCAAAATCTCCACCTCCTGCTTGAATACAGACCTCACATCGATGTCTCATTGACCTGCGAACACGATCCCAAACTCCAGGAGTATTGCGTATGTCCTCAGAACATGCCACAATTCGATTCCGAAGGGATTCCAAATCAGGCACCGGAGACGAATAAACCAATGATTTTAAATGGCCCCACAAGTAGAAATCGAGAGGGTTCAGATCAGGTGAGCGTGGAGGCCAAGCAATTGGGCCACCTCTACCTATCCATCGATCAGGAAACCTTCGATCCAAGTACCGGCGAGCCGTACGACTGAAGTGTGCAGGAGCGCCATCATGCAAGAAGTGAATGTGTTGACGATTGATCAATGGAGTGTCTTCTAAAACATGAGGTACAAACGACGAGCCAGCGCAGCATTGCCGTCCGCCTTACCGTACATGAAGTGTATCTCTGCCAGCTCTTAATTTGAATACATGTCGCACAGTCTAACGCCTACACAACACTGAATGTAACCTTCGCCTCGGAATGAACTGTCAGAGTGCCCTCTTAATGTCTCCTTTGACGGCAACGACCTGCGGAAAGAAAAACGTTCCGGTGAATTTCAATGTTGTGAAGGCCATAACTCGGAAATAAAGCATTTCCGGACACATGTTGTAATGAACTATTTTGATTGTCTACATGTGGGAAATACATACCTGAAATTATGCCCCGTATTTTTGAAACACCCTGTATTTTTCGAGTACGTAAATACTTTGAATAATAGTTCTGAAAAGCATAATGTGAACATAATAACAGTCAGAGATAAAATCAAAGGATTTAGAAGCAAACTTGATCCCTGGTCGACATCACTTGACAAAGGAAATTTAATTCATTCCAGAGTATTAAAGAACTCACGAAACATTTAGCTACGTACCATATTATGTTGCGAAAAATACTGAGTTCGTTTTTGCGGGCTTCCACCGTACTACAGAATGTCCATAATTATGATAAAACGCCCATAAGGTCAAAATGTCCATGTACTAAATGTTCATACGACAGAAAGGCTATATGATAAAATGTCCATAAGGTCAGAATGTCCATAATGTCAAACGTCCATAATGTCCGAGTTCAAAGGAAAATTCTGCTTGAATAGAACACAATAAATTTTATTCCATAGCTCGTACAAATAGGCCTAACCGGAGCCCCACTTTTAAGACGGTAACCAATACTTCTAAGGTATATGAGAATTTCTCCATTTTCTTTGTACCTGTTGTAGTTTCTCACAATCTGGAGAATTTGTCTTTGATTCGTCAAATATGTTTTATTCACCGGCTCTTTAATTTGTGTATTCCTCCCTCTTGCGTGCAATATTTGTGTCCAAATTTCATTTTCTTCACGCTTTAGGCACTGTATAAATCACGAAATGGATGGATGATGTACAACCATCACGCATTGAAGATGATTGTGCCAGCCTTCTACCGTGTTGTTTGTGCGCTGCATGCCTTCCAGGCTTGGGAGTACATGTTTCAAATATCTGCACGAAAGCGAAGTGGTACACGTCTTCGTCTCCTCTCCGTACCTCTGACGTAATTTACCTCTAAATGTGTGACTATATCATCAATACGCTCATCCATTTGCTCACTCACCTCTGCAAAGACTTCTTGTATATCATCGAGAGGGATGAAAGGGAGCACCATTAATGTGGTGACATCTTTGCGAACAGTGTTGTTAACCTCATCATAAAGCCTTCTAGGACCAAGATCATTAATATGCCTCCAGATCATTTGGTTGAAGTGAAACAAGCACCCCTTCACATTGGCTCCTGGAAACGATCTTCTGACAGCGTTTATATTCGCCAGTTCGAAGTTCATTATTATTGTAAATTGTTGGGGACGAATTGGTACTTCTAGATAATCACATCGATTCTTTATTTCCTCATAAACTCTGGAATAAGTATCTTCCGTAAGTCGAGTTGTCAAACAGAAAACAAGAGGGAAAAAACACTCGAGATATTTTCCGTGCACTGTGAACAATTGCGTAAACCACTGGGGTGCACACTTGAAAGTCCCATCACAAAATAACATATTACATTGAGACAGAACCCTTAGGGAATCATCACAAGAAAAATATTAAAACTTTATTTTCGCCACTCAATAGAAACTGTTGACTCCTTGTCGTACGGTCATAAAGAGCAGTTACTACTAAATCATTCAGTGTTGTTGGTTTGAGAGGCTGCTCATGGGTTTGTATATGGTTTATCGGTCTTTTCAAACTTCTGCGCTCAGGCATCTTTTGTGCTACCTCCTCCACAGGAGAACCGAGAGTTACTGTACTGCCAAAACAGTTGAAGTTTCATTTGGCATCGCTCTTGCTCTTGCCTTAACATGGTTCAAGATGCGCTTTACTTCTATACCTGCTTCATCGGCACTATGTAAATGCTTATCTGTGCCATTCTGCAAAACCCGAATATTATCCAGATTGCTGTTAGTTGTCATTGCAGCATTACAAATGTTCCTTTCCCTGCATCGTCAATATATTTTTGTACTATCTCTATCAAAGTCATGATGTTAGTACAGGTACCCACGAAAAGGAAGAAGTGGCTAATTCTTCTGTGATGGCACTAACTGAGGATTTCGTTCCATCTTTAAAATTTCAATTCTAGTTAGTTCTGCACTTGAAAATTTTTACATAGGTTATAATAACTACCATTAACAATGGATATAGTGTACATTATAGAGGAATGGACATTATGACTGGACATTAGAGTGAAGTGGATATTGGACTACTATGGACATTTTGACTCTGGACATAAGAGTGAAGTGGATATTATACTATTATGGACATTTTGTCTCTGGACGATTTAACAATAACATTTTCAACATGGACATTATTCCATAGACATTTTGACGTACCCATGGTAATTATAATCCTGGACTTTATGTCTAGTAACCTTTTTGCGGACATGCAAATTAAGTTTGCACAATTTTAAATAATAGCTTTTTGAATATCTTCCGAAAGAAAATCAAAACAATTATGACAAGGTACAGGTGGACGCTGAATCTGTTTTCAGACAATTGCGTTCAACTGGCTAAAATTCCGAAAGAAAATTAATGAAACACTCATTGAAATATGTACCTACTAATGTAACGTTGCAACTATAGCTTCCTTTTTTCTTCGCAGAGCGTAGACCACTTTTGGATCAAAAAAATGCAAGAATATCTCGAGCCTGCAAAAGAAGTTCTCTTAAATGTTTTATAGTATTTTTGTAATGTCATACTTATCCAAAATAAGGTTCTTGTCTATGATTGTCATGAAAACAAAAGCGAGATATCTCCTTGAACTTGAAAATCATATCACTACGTGGGTATCGAATATAGAATCCAGATTTATAAACATTATTTTTTTTTACTTTGTAACTACTGAAATATATTTTTATTTTAATATCCAACGTAATTAGCCACCGGCGTGGCTCTGTCGGTTAAGGTGCTTGCCTGCCGGTCTGAAGTTGCGTTCGGGCGCGGGTTCGATCCCCGCTTGGGCTGATTACCTGGTTGGGTTTTTTCCGAGGTTTTCCCCAACCGTAATGTGAATGCAAGGTAATCTATGGCGAATCCTCGGCCTCATCTCGCCAAATATCATCTCGCTATCACCAATCTCATCGACGCCAAACAGCCTAGTAGTTTATACAGCGTCGTAAAATAACCAACTAAATTTTTATAAAAAAAATTCAACGTTATTTATGTTTATAAATACAGTATAAATGTATGCTTCATGTATTGTGGGTCCCTATCACCACGGCATGGCGCGTCCTCAGGTTGCGGATAGAGGAGACGGCCTCCAGATATGGAGGGTAGCTGCGAATAAATTCAATAAGCAGTCGTGGACAGCCGATAAGGCGTGGTCCTCCAGCTTGGGGGTTGGGCGAAGGGCTAACAACCCATCACCGTAAAAAAACAGCTTGTTACGAATCCCTACAATAAGCCTCGGAATAAGACTGATTCTCTGGCACGACCACAGCAAAGGAATAAGGTTTTGAGATTTGGCACTTGGAACGTAACTAGTCTTTATAGAACAGGAGGAGTAACATTAGTAGCAAAAGAACTAGCTAGATATAGAATAAACTTCGTGGGAGTACAAGATGGTTAGATGGGAATGGCATATCGCAAATAGGAGATTACTTGTTGTATTATGGGGAAGGAAACAATAATCACCAATTAGGAACAGGATTCTTTGTTCATAAAAGAATAAAATCAGCAGTAAAAAAGGTCGAATTTATCAGTGACAGGTTATCATATTTAGTACTTAAGGGTAGATGGTGAGACATCATAGTTATAAATGCTCATGTCCCTACGGAAGAGAAAGACGACCATATAAAGGATAGCTTTTATGAGGAATTGGAACATACTTTTGATCAGTTCCCTAGATATCACATGAAAATTTTATTGGGGGATTTCAACGCTAAAGTAGAACGGGAGGATATTTTTAGACCAACGATTGGAAAAGAGAGCCTACACGCAATTAGTAGTGACAATGGAGTTAGATTAGTCAACTTTGCCACATCGAAAAATCTAATTGTCAAAAGTACAACATTCCTCCATTAGGATATACATAGATATACTTGGACTTCTCCAGATGGATTGACACACAACCACATCTTGATAGATAAACGGAGACATACTAGTATAGCAGACATTCGAACTTTCAGGGGTGCAGACTGTAATTCTGACCATTATTTGGTGATTGGAGAATTAAGAGAAAGATTATCAGTAGCCATGCGAGTAGAGCAACAAGTTAATATTACTAAATTCAATATTTTGAAATTAAAGGACGAGGAAGCTAAGCAAAATTATCAGGTCGAAATTTCGAATAGGTTTGCCACTTTAGAAAGTTCCGACGAAGTTGAGAAAGAATTAAATGTTAATAGCGTGTGCGAAAATATCAGAGATAGTATCAAAATTCCAGCTGAGCAGAGCATAGGTTGTTATGAAACTAAGAAAAAGAAACCGTGGTTTGATGAAGATTGTTGCATGGTAGTAGAAAGAAGGAAACAGGCAAAATTGAAATTCTTACAGGATCCAGTTGAGGGGAAGAGAGATAATTATTTCAATGAAAGACGGGAAGCAAGTCGTACACTTAGGAATAAAAAGAGAGGTTACTTGAAGGAAAAACTGAATGAGGTAGAAACAAATAGTAAGAATAAAAACATTCGAGATTTATATAAGGGTATAAAGGAATTTAAGAACGGATATCAGCCAAGGGTAAACGTGATCAAGGATGAGAATGGTGACTTGCTTGCAGACTCTCCATCAATCCTAAACAGATGGAAAAACTATTTTGCGCAACTACTAAATGTACATAGGCCAAATAGAAATGATCGGGAAGAAATTTAAATACAAACTGCTGAGCCCTTTACACCCGAACCCACGCTTTCCGAAGTCGAAATTGCGATAGAAAATCTGAAAAAGTACAAGTCTCCAGGTATCGATCAAATTCCAGCAGAATTAATACAAGAGGGTGGAAGTGCATTATATAGCGAAATTTATAAACTTGTACTTGCTATTTGGGAAAAGGAAATTGTACCAGAACAATGGAAAGAGTCCATAATTGTACCTATTTTTAAAAAGGGGGACAAAACCAACTGTGGTAACTTTCGAGGAATATCACTTGACGTCGTACAAAATTTTGTCCGATATTCTTTTGAGAAGATTAACTCCGTACGTAGATGAAATTATTGGGGATGATCAGTGCGGTTTTCGGCGTAATAGATCGACTATTGATCAGATTTTTTATATTCGACAGATAATGGAGAAAAAAATGGGAGTATAAGGGTACAGTGCATCAGTTAATCATAGATTTCAAAAAGGCATATGACTCGGTTAAGAGGGAAGTATTATATGATATTCTTATTGAATTTGGTATTCCCAAGAAACTAGTTCGATTAATTAAAATGTGTCTTAGTGAAACATACAGCAGAGTCCGTATAGGTCAGTTTCTATCTGATGCTTTCCCAATTCACTGCAGGCTAAAGCAGGGAGATGCACTATCACCTTTACTTTTTAACTTCGCTCTAGAATATGCCATTAGGAAAGTTCAGGATAACAGGCAGGGTTTGGAATTGAACGGGTTACATCAGCTTCTTGTCTATGCGGATGACGTGAATATGTTAGGAGAAAATACACAAACAATTAGGGAAAACACGGAAATTTTACTTGAAGCAAGTAGAGCGATCGGTTTGGAAGTAAATCCCGAAAAGACAAAGTATATGATTATGTCTCGTGACCAGAATATTGTACGAAATGGAAATATAAAAATTGGAGATTTATCCTTCGAAGAGGTGGAAAAATTAAAATATCTTGGAGCAACAGTGACAAATATAAATGATACTCGGGAGGAAATTAAACGCAGAATAAATATGGGAAATGCGTGTTATTATTCGGTTGAGAAGCTCTTATCATCCAGTCTGCTGTCCAAAAATCTGAAAGTTAGAATTTATAAAACAGTTATATTACCGGTTCTTCTGTATGGTTGTGAAACTTGGACTCTCACTCTGAGAGAGGAACATAGGTTAAAGTTGTTTGAGAATAAGGTGCTTAGGAAAATATTTGGGGCTAAGCAGGATGAAGTTACAGGAGAATGGAGAAAGTTACACAACACAGAACTGCACGCATTGTATTCTTCACCTGACATAATTAGGAACATTAAATCCAGACGTTTGAGATGGGCAGGGCATGTAGCACATATGGGCGAATCCAGAAATGCATATAGAGTGTTAGTTGGGAGACCGGAGGGAAAAAGACCTTTAGGGAGGCCGAGACGTAGATGGGAGGATAATATTAAAATGGATTTGAGGGAGGTGGGGTATGATGATAGACTGGATTAATCTTGCACAGGATAGGGACCGATGGCGGGCTTATGTGAGGGCGGCAATGAACCTTCGGTTTCCTTAAAAGCCATTTGTAAGTAAGTAATTATAAATGTATGCTAATAAGACGTTTTTGTTTTATTTTGTAAATTATCTCGCAATCCCCCTTTATTCTTTACATGACCCTCCCAAGGGGTCGCAACCCACACTTTGGGAACCACTGAACTAGAGGACCCGCACTACTCCGCAGTATTCATTCACAAAAACCTAGCATGCTATTTTCCATATGCCATCTACTGTGTGCCTGACCTTTGGTTCGTTTTGAAATTTTACGACTTTAAAAAACGTTCCTCGATATATTGCGATATAAAGCTGTAACCAATAACAAATCTATACACAATATGCTCATTCATAGTTACAACAGAGCGATTAGAATACCCGCTCTGTTTATAGTATAACCAAATACTCTCTAACATTAATACTGGAAAGTTCACGATAAGAGAGGCGAATGACTCATCAGTGCTATCTAGCGGCAGGGAATGTTGACAGTGAGGATAACGTGACACGTAGCGCGGTAAACTGCATCTAACAAAAGTTTGTGTACTTCAACACGTGGTGTAAGTCATAAGGATTATTCTCATGGTTGTTCCACAAAATGTCAGGGAAAAGTGGAATTGTTTGTTCTGTATTCTTCTGTAAAAACTACGCTTGGCAAAAAGATGCTAGATCGTTCTTCAGATTTCCGAAAGATACAGATAGGTGAGTGAGTAGTCATGTAAATACGAGTAGTCAATACTTTTCCGCCACAGGATGATGATGATGATGATGATTATTATTATTATTATTATTATTATTATTATTATTATTATTATTACAGTAGAGGAGACAGTAAATAACTTGTTCTGTGACCTTATCATGTGTTGTGGCTATCACCAATGGGTATGGAGAAGGAAGATAATTAGTCTGAGATCAACTTTCGTGTCAATAGATTCGTATAATTTTAATCATGAAACAAACTCTCTTTCTGTTAGCTCATTCTTTCCCCACTCGCACGATTCACATGACAGGTCTCGTGACCTCACCATAATCATCATCATCATCATCATCATCATCATCATATTATTATTATTATTATTATTATTATTATTATTATTATTATTATTATTATTATTATTACTGTTATTTGTTTTTGTCTTGTAGATGTGCCATATGGGTAAATAAATGTAAAAGACAGGATCTAGACGAAACATTTAAAACTAGAGGAACAGAGTATCTGTACAAAAATCACAGAATATGTTCATATCACTTTAGATTATCGAACTTCAATAACCCTAATTTGAGAAGTCAGGGGTAAGTAAAAATAAGGTGTAATTGGAAAAGTACCAAGTTTCAAATGAGTCATAGACCTGTTAATTTTTAATATATTTTTTTTAATAACAGACTGAAGAGACCAGCTATTCCTTCACTGAATTTAACAGCTCCTTCTTCCGAAAATATGGGTCAAAGTACGATGAAAGAACCGCGAAGGTCCCCAAAGAAACGCATTAGACTTCCATCGAGGAGGCGACAGGTTCTCCGATTCCAGACAGAAACGATAGTCCTCTACCAGGTACCTCATATTCAGATAGTACATTAGCAATAACATGTTCCCTGTGCTAAGTGAATCAGTTATTAAACTGTATAAAACTACTTTACTTCCATCATACCAAACACAATTTCTTTATAGTTTCTCCATATAAAATACTGAAAGTCATGACTTTTTCAAACTAAATAGACGCATATTGTGATACGTAACATAAAAATACGAATTATTGATTTTGTGAAGAAAGTGTGTGAACTCATGTTTTCTCATAAAAACTGATTCAGTTAGTTATTCGCAAAATATTATTTACCTAGCCCTAGACTTTCAAGACGTTGTTAATATTTCACTAAATTAAGTCCCTGTTTATTTTTTAAGATGCAAGAAATCCTAAAAGGTCAAAGATGGCTCAAGATCTTCAGATAAAGACACTTTCTAAGAAATTGATTGCAGCTCAAAAGTTGGTATCTAAACACAAAAAAAATATATTTCATCTCTTCGGGCGGAAGGGAGAGCTCTGAAGACAACCAGTTCAAATACTGATTTAATCAAAATTGTTCCTAATGATGAATTCATTATGTCGCAAGTGCGCTTAAAAAGAAAGAAAAAATGGGAAGGCGGTATTACAGATGTCTCCGATTTGGATGTAACTGTTGATGACAAAAATGTACAGCATACAAATGAAGAAACCGTGTTGCAAGAAAATGCAAGGGCTTATGTTGCAGGCTGGGTGTGTAGCAGAATAAATCACGAAATTTGTCGAAGAAATTTATCTTGTAAAGAAAACCCCAACGATGATGTAACAACGCACATCGCAAATAAAAAATACTGTAAAGATTCAAAAATTGTTTTCCCTAATGATGTTTCTCTAATGCTCAGCCAATTGTGTTCTGATGTTTTCAAAGAAATTGATAATGTTATTTGTAAAACTGGAATTGGTGTAAAAAAAGAACTAGTAAAAATGGTAGTGCTCCCTATTAACATGTCCATTTGCAGTGACTGTGCCAATGTCTTCATTGATAAATATTTCAATGTGTTAATAAATTGTTACATCAAAAATAAAATGGACAATCATACAGCTAAAAAACAAAACAAGCGATGTATGAAAGCTGCTAAAGTCATGCACAACTAAATTTCATCAAATTTGAAAATATGAGAATTTATCAATTCATTTCTATTCTAATAACTTTGTAATTTGTTATTAATTAAAAATGTTATGAACAAAGTGACTCTAAAGTATACTATTTATTGCTTTGCAGCTTCTTATTGAAATCAAATGCACACCTCTCCTCTTTTCCTCACGTAACCCAGCACGACGCACGGAGTGTGCGAACGTTTCAAGCCGCTAGATGGCAGCACTGTTACTTTTCGCTGCCGCTTGCAATGCTAAACAGGAAAGCTTTCCAGTATTAATGTTAGAGAGTATTTGGTATAACGAATTTTAGTTGTCACACTCCTTCAGTTGACACCGAAATATGCCAACCACGCTCTCCATTTGGCCAAATCAAGGTATAACACGCTGGATCACAGTGAATGAAATCTTAACTAATATTCCTCAAGCCGCTATCTTTTCATATACAGCAATATGTCTATGAGATGGCGATGGTCCATCTTCAGTTTCAAATACAGCAGCAATTTTCGAATATCTAGACTTAGGGTCATTATAACTTCTTCGATCTGAGGAATGCTCATGGTAGAAATGTGTCATTGAATTTGACTGAGGATGATAATCTTTGACAGCTAAGTTTTTCTCCCCACTTACTTTGAGGTGAGTGATTTATACAGAGCGCAAATAGGAATTATATTGATCCAGTTAGCAATTTAAAATGCAGTGTTCTTCCTCAGTCCATGATTAGCATCATTCAGCAGCCTTAAGGCGTTGGATTGGTGAAAATGTGAAAAAAATCTTAAAAAAATAAAAACTTCTTTGATTGTTCCAAAAAATAGTTAAGTGATTCACCTTTCATAATCTGTAGTTTGTTCACCCTCGTGCCACTTAAGTTCCAACTTATGCAGCTGCGCAAGGGCAGGTATTTCACTGCAAACCCAGCTTTCTCCAGTCTTTCCTATTTTCTGCCTTTCTCTTGACTCTTCATATAATCCATATATCTTAATGTCGTCTATCATCTGATATCTTCTTCTGTCCCGAACTCTTCTCCCGCTCACCACTTGTTTATAGAAGCAGTTAAATTTAAGCAGTTTTATAGTATAATGGCGTTATACCGGCATTACAATATAATTGTGCAGCTGCACACTTTCCTTTTACTCTCGCTGCAACTGCAACAATGCGACAACAAAACAATATCCGACTTCCAAAAGATGTTCAAGATCAAACTTCAGAAGAGATTTAAAAACAAAATTTACTGTAAAATGAAAATGGAAAAAAAAAAAGGAAGAGAAAGAGAAAATGCCGCCCCCTCCCCCAAAAAATTGCCGCCCTAGGTAAGGTACTTTCGAAAGCCATGTGCAACAACTTGCAAATTGATGTCAGCAGGCCGACCACACACAGACACTGGTGTATCCCACGATTACCTGAAGATTCATTGAATAGCATATAAATACTCGTACATGGCTCTAATTCGTTTTAATGCACGTTTCTAAGAACTCCTGGATTACACTGCTCCACGGATCTAGTAGAATGCGTTTGAGTCTAAAGAAAGCAGAAAACAGTACAACGTAGTCTGTTGTTGCGATGAGAATTCAAGCCCCCGCTTACCAGTAAGGCATCATGTCACAAAATGTTCACACCTAAGTAGCATATAAATATTATTCAACGCCTATAAAACGGCGCAAATATGAAGGAAATTGCTGGCGAGTTTCAGGTAGGGCCTAATATTTATTTATTTATTAATTTATTTATTTATCTATTTATTCACTCACACACTCATCACTAGAACCGGGTTTTATGTAATATAAAAAGGATAAATATGTACTAAATATGTAGCTTTTTAAATGGCAAAATATGTAGATAAATATGTAACAAATAAAAAAATATGTAACTTAAAATCTAAGCTTTATTAGATGTATTTTTGCACACTGAAAACTAGTTCTGTGTTTGGTTATTTTGAATACAACTTGGACGTATCTCGATCATACTAGGTTCATGCTGTATGTCTCTCCCCGCATTCTCCGATACTGTGTTTACATCTATTCGTGTACCTGTCTATACTGATGATGCCATTATGTATTCACATACACGACCCAAACTCTAAATGACACAACACACCAATTGAACAGTGACTTGAACTCAATATCAGCATGGTCTACAAAATTCGACTTAACTTTAAATCCAAATAAGTTGCAGGCAATTCTAATCAGGCAAAAACAGTTCTTACGCATTTCAAAATCTGCTATTTTAAACTCTGTAAAATTAAATGAAACTATAATCCCAATCAGTCCCTATGTTAAATATCTAGGTGGTACATGGATGAGGGCCTCAAGTGGAATGTCCAAGTCACACACACATGCAAGACCGTCTTCTCCATCCTACATTCATTAAACCGCCTGAAAAATTTTCTACCCTTTCAATTAAAAATAATTCTCATACAAATGTTGGTGCTGCCGCATTTTGACATTGGGACATTCTACTAACAGATTTAAATTCTAACTTAGCCCAAAGATTGCAGCGCATTCATAATGCCTGCATACGTTTCATTTGCAACATCCACAAATACGACCACATTACACCTTCCCTTGAAATGCTCCAATGGGTAAAAATACAGGACCGAAGATATATCCATTCACTAATTTTCCTATATTGCATCATCAATACTTCTTCGCCTAGCTATCTTATGGTGCGTCTTAATTTCTTGTCCTCTTATCACACCCTGGGTACTCGTTCTAAAAATGTCCCTTATTATCTATGCCTTGCCATAAAACAGCTCACTATTCTTCCTCTTTCACAGTATCAGCAATTCTTTTCTGGAACTCCCTACCAGCTCCCTCAGGAACTGTCGAACGATATTGCAATTTAAAAGTAAATTATTCAAACACATCACCAGTATGGTACTAAGCCATATAACTCCTAGCTTCAAATTTAATTTTCCCGTTCCTTTATCCTATTATGATTGTTGTATGTACTTTTATCATTGAAATTATAAATCTTCATTGTAATCCTACAAATTATTAGTACATATTTTACTCATTTTTCTGAAAATTTCTTTCTTTCTTATTCATGTTTAATTCTCATAATTTACATTTGAATTTGTAATTACTGTAATTTGTAATATTGGTTCATTTACCGCTTGCATTTTTCATTGAGTGTAACTTCTAGTCTTATATTTTTTGTAATTATTATTTAGTATGTTTGCATTATTTTACTCAACGACTAGATACATTTTTTATTAGTGTTTTTTAAATATTAGTCTGTAATCATTAACTTGTGTTATAGCAAATTGTATCAGCTTCTTTTGTTTCTGGCTAAGTGAAGATGGCCATAACTTCGCCAGGATAAATAAATATTATTATTATAAGTCAGTGTACAACAGGAATACTACTCATGTACAAAATAATACTTGGATTTAATAACAATGATAACGAAGTATTTATTAAAAGGCATCTTACTGTATATGCAATAAAAGACAATTTTTAACACGGTTAGACAAAACTAAAAATTTTCAGGAGCCAGCCCCTTTATTTTCGGGTGCCACCGCATTTTGCCATACATCCAATAAGAAAACCTCTAGCTATGATCATACATTTACTTACTTACTTACTTACAAATGGCTTTTAAGGAACCCGAAGGTTCATTTCCGCCCTCACATACGTCCGCCATCGGTCCCTATCCTGTGCAAGATTAATCCAGTCTCTATCATCATATCCCACCTCCCTCAAATCCATTTTAATATTATCCTCCCATCTACGTCTCGACCTCCCCAAAGGTCTTTTTCCCTCCAGTCTCCTAACTAACACTCTATATGCATTTCTTGATTCGCCCATACGTGCTACATGCCCTGCCCTTCTCAAACGTCTGGATTTAATGTTCCTAATTATGTCAGATGAAGAAGTGAAATATATTAAACAATATTAAATATCTATGCAATACAAACACTTGCTCTCAGAGATGCTCTGTGTTCTCCACTGAAGCTATGTAGTGACAATATCTTGAGATGCACAACAAATGTAAGCTTAACAATATTAATCTAAGAATTTCTTCCTACAACCACTTTTGTTAAAATTATGTATTAGTCGTAGTGACAAAGGAAATCGAAGTCTTAAACAATTTTGAACTCAATAAACAATTCAGGCACCACAGAATAATTTTTAGTTGCCGTGGCTACATGCGGTCTAGATTTTTGCAATAAGTAAAACTCATTAAGATATGTAAGATTTGATTAAAAGTTAGAATTGACAAATGAAAAGCATAAATATCAGCACAAACTTAAAATAAAACAAGTTATTAGTGCGTGCTTTACGAGTCTCTGCACATTATGATGAATGACTGTAAACATTTTAAGTATTTCAAATGAAAAATTTTTCCTTCTTTCTGATACATGTGCGGCTTACATAATTAACATGAGTAAGATCGTCATTTAATCTATTATTTGTATTCAAGTGTTAAAAGTAGTGTACGAAAGATTCAACATGGATAAAATACATTTGCTTCTTTCCTAATGAAATGCTGTCTACCAAATCCTTCTATTATAGCACTGATCTCCAAGTGCCCAGCTTTGTTTTGTTTTCAGATGTTCACTGGACTGTGTAGTAGGGTCAAGTGCCGACAATCTATATTCCATACATACCTACATTGTTGCGGGGTGCTTGAAGCCTCAAGGTAATCAAATGTAGGACTCTACTGATAAGAAAACAGAACTGATAAAAAATTACAGGTACACATGTGATTCAAACTCATTTAATTATTGTCTGGAGGCGCAATTAACAATTAAATATTTTTCCATATTTTCTGCTGTCATCGACAGCCTTCTGTCTGTTAGAATCTTCTTATAAATGGAAAACAACCTCTCAACTTCACACAAAGTAAATGGAGTGTATTTCAGATGAGGAATGATACTCAGAACAATGTTCTAGGGAGCTGCACACACTCACCTTTAGTATTTTGCATACAGTGGAACAGGACCGGTTTCAGTATGTATGCAGTGCCTGCATGCACACAGGTGGTCGATTTTCTAGGGCGTCCGAAAGAATAAATTTAATATATAATTTTAAAACAGTTATTAATAATTTAATGTTATACGAATTTTACAAAAAAAAAAAAAAAAAAAAAAAAAACTTGAACTAATATGCGCTAATTTGATATAAATTATTTCTGATTCCATTGTTAATGGAACAATAAATAAATGTTCTTATTTAGCAGATTTGATTCACATTTGAATTTACTTTGACAACAGAATGATGTGAAATGTACATAGTTTGAATATTCACCCAACACTCAAATCTCTTGTCAACTGTTTTCAACCTTACTAGCCCGCATAAAATTCGTTAGTACTTCATAATGAGCAGTGCAGAGAGAAACTTGCTGATTAAAATTAAAATATGATTAGGGTTGCCAGGTTGAACTATCGCGAAAACCTGGAGATTTACGATATCTATAAAATTTATTATTATTATTATTATTATTATTATTATTATTATTATTATTACCATTATTGGGCGTATTATTATTATTTTATTATTATTATACTCAATATAATTAATTATTGTTACGTCACAGTCCTGCCATCTATCCACAGTATGCGGAATCCAAATCATGCAAAGTGAAGTGGGTAGGCATTAGACACACACACACACAAACATACATACATACATTTCATTTTGTATTGCAATTTAAACGATCGGTTAAAAATTCAACAATATTGGATTTGATTTGATGGATGAATTCTGTGGCCGGAAAGAAAAAGATCTTAAGTAAAAATTTTATACTTTTCAGGAGAGCAGTAGAAAGATTGAAATTGGTGTCAATTATAGAGTTCTTTTAATTAATAGGTTTTTCCTGGATATTATTTGTTTATATTTCTTCTAAAATAGCTATTGTTGCTCATTTAACAATTTTCTTCATTATTTCCAAAAATAGCCGCACTTAAGCCCTTTCAAGACTATAGTCGCGACGCTGTTATTCCCGGCGTGACTCCTCCTCTTTGCTTATGTCTTAGGAAGTGAAGGCTCTATAAAGTTTAGGTAGATAGTATCGTTCGCCATTTTTTGTTCTTTCGTTGCCGAGCTACCAGACGAGGAATCTACTTGCCACACCGTTAAACATTATCATGCCATAGCTCCTATGATAATAAATCAAACGCACTGTAATTCAGCAAATAAGTGAGCGGCAAATAACATTCTCGTGTGCTTTCTGCAAATGCCAACGAAAGAGCCAAAATGGCGGGCGATTATATTAAGTATTTATCGAACCGTAGAAAATGCATAACGTCATCATCAGCGAATCACAAGGTGCACACGTTTAAATGTAGCCGACCTGCAACGTGATTGGCTGCCGGAAATAAGAGCGATTGGACTATACAACCCAAACTGAAAAGAAGGGACTATTTAAACATAAGACTTTTTTCATGTCAAAATAAATGGGAAATGTAAATTATTAGGAATGCAAAATAGGTCTTAAACAATATAGGATGTTTACCTGCTGCTTAAAGTTTTAAAAGGAAAGGGCATCAGTATGTGATAAAATAGCTAAAATACAAGTTAGACCTTTTTAACCCTTAAGTACTCGCGTCGGGTCAAGTCACATGTAAGTTGTTTATATGTGATTTGACCTAATGCGAGTACTTCAAGGGTTAATAGGGAAGCATGGAAAGTAAACGTATGATGTTTGTAAGGAATAAAGTATTAAATATTCTTAAGTCCTTTATTCTGTGTGTGCTCAATTAAAAAAGTACTTAGGACATTTGGTAACGCTTTATAAATCCAGTCAGGAGTCTTATTTGAGTTTAACTGTTTTACCAGATTGTAGAGAATTGTTTCCGCTTTCAGGATATATAAAAATCTCATTTTCACAAAAAAATTTACTTAAGACCTTTTTCCTCCCGGCCACAGAATTAATATTTGAAACCGTGAAAAAAAAAAAAAAAGTTTTCAACAAGTCAATTTTAATGCCACATTTGCAGTAGAAATTTATTTCTCCGTCAAATAAAATCCAATCATGGTGATTTTTTTAGATATGGCACAGAAAAATATGGTCTCTTAAATGAATATTAGCTAATTTTTTCAGTCTCACATAAAAAGTTGTAAAATTGTTAAAAATTCAGCAATAATTAAATCTGTACTGCATTAAGAATAGATGAAGACCTAACTTAAAATTTGTATTTCTTGGAGCTCCTTACAGATTCTAAAAGTCTCTTGTTTTCCAAGGCTATTTTGTAGAATTCCTGACAGCTTACACTCAAGTTCATTTTAATACAAGTTTCTGCTTTCACTAATTCTGTCCACAAACCATTCATGGCACTGAACACCCTTTCCACATGCGCGATACTTACTGGAATTGCTAGCACATGTCACATTATTATTAACATATTAGGGGTCGTAGCTTTTTCGAAAAAACGATACTGTACCTAAAGTTTGCAACACTGATTTTTACCTTTGTCTTGCATCAGTATTGGGTTTAAAATTGACCATTCATTGTAGAGGTCATTTCGTCAAACTCGAAAGTAATTTGCAATTTCTTTGCTACGTGAACGAAGTCATTAAACGAGAACAAATAGATCAAGAACAGATATAATTTAAAATATATTATTGCCACTAAATTCGTACCACTTGGCTAGATACTGCAACAATGTCTTACACAGTGGTGAACTCTTTCATTACAGTTTGTTTTTCGGCCTCTGTGGGATTTTCAAGAGACATATTCACTTCAAAGCCGAAAAATAAGTCCTTTTTACGACTTTAAAGGATGCGTTTCTTCTTCACCTTTTGCCAAATAATACATTTTCAAAGCGCGCCACATTTTAACAAGGCATTCAACAGCTAATTGAAGGGACAACTATCGAATTGGTATATGAGGCAAAATCTGAAAATAGTCCTGTTGAACAAATTCACAGAACGACCTAAGTTCCTAGACATTCTTACATGACGAGAAGTCGGAATATATTTTCAAGACTAATGCCAATGCCTCAGCATCATACTTAAGGAATTTAAAACCAAATTTGGCACAATTATGCAGTACGAGGTAACAACAATTAGTCTTTACTATATTAGGATTTTTGTCTGTCATTTTTTCTGAACACTGAAGTGTATTTACCATAGTTAACAGATGTAATGTCAGCCGAATGAGTTACAATGTTACTTAAACAAGGTCCACTTTCGCAACAATTGATATAATTTTATTTGAAATGTCCTCAGCATTCTTATTATGTTCATAGAAGTCTAGAATATCTCTACGTTTTCAATGTTTTGCAGAAAAATGTGTCCCCACTAATGGGAAATGCTTCTTGTTATAGTCGCGTCGCTGTTATTTCCAGCGTGACTCCTCTTTGCTTACGCCTTAGTGAAAGTTTTATAAAGTCTAGGTAGGTATTATCACAGTTTAGTATACACAGTCACGAAGCTTGAGTTGTGAGGGTGCTAGGAACAATAGACAATGCCAGTACTATTTCACATTGTCTGTAATGAGGGGATATTAGCGATCTTAATGGTTAGCAACTATCTATGGATGCATATTTACTACGTATTGAGCTTCGTGACTGTATATACTAGACTGTTGTATTACCGTTCGCCATTTTTGTTACGGTATTTCATTACCGAACTACCAGACGAGGAATCTGTTTGCTGCACCATTAGACATTATCATGTTGTAGCTCCTATGATAATAAATCAAATGCACTGTAATTTTTAGGATACACGAATAAATATCTAACGAAAGCATGGAAAAAATTCTAAATTAAAATCTTTTATGGAAAGTGAAAAAAAATTATTAACTTCGAAGTGAGCCATACAAAATAGACATTAACATGATAAGCGACAAACTTTTTATTTTTCATGTTAGATAGGGGGTCAAAGCGAGAGAAATATTTAAGAAGAATGGAAATTGTTTTTAGGAGTGGCTGCTATTCAAAATTTTTACTGGTTTATGAGTTACGGCGAGTTAAAGGAATGCGTTTTTTTTTTTTTTTTTTTTTTTTTTTTTTTTTTTTTTTTTTTTTTTTTTTTTTGCGAACTTTCGTATGCAGAGTGGTAAGGCACTTTGACTCGTAGACCTTTGGTTTACTGAGTCTTAAGTTCAGAAAAAAGGTAAAAATACATTTATTAATGTGGGGATTTATATGCAATAAAAATATGAATAATTTCATCAGGCGGCATTAAGTGCTTGAGTCTTCTCTCTTCCACTAAATCAGGTCTACAGTAATTAATACAGTAGTGGTGGTGGTGGTGGTGGTACGTATAATAAATTTAAAGACTACTATGACATTCTTTTCATTTTTCTCAGTTTCAAAATATGTCATAATAGTGTTTAATCAGCGTAGAATGATGTTATTTATGTCCTAGAAATATTTTAATTATATTTCAAAACTCATGGTTAACTCGAAAATTAAGCAATGAAAAAATTTAGAAACAAATTTGAAAATCAGAGCGATGATTTCTATGAGAATCCGCAGTTCTAACAGACAAAAGTTGTCACTCTGCATACAAAAGTCCGCTCCCCACAAAAAAAGAAAAAAACCTTTAACTTGCCGTAACTCGCAAATCAGTGAAGATTTTGAATAGCAGCCACTTTTAAATGTAATTCCTATTCTTTCTAAACATTCCTCTCGCTTTGACCCACCCCATCTAACGTGAAAAATAAAAAAAGTTTGTGGCTTATCATGTCAATATCTATTTTGGACGGATCACTTCGAAGTTAATAATTTTTTTCTCACTTTCCAAAAAAAAAAATTGATTTAGAATTGTTTCTATGCTTTCCTTAGACATTTATCTGTTAATCCTAAAAGTTACAGCGCAATTGATTGACTCTCAGAGGAGCTATGAGAGGTATGACATGATATTTAATGGTGCGGCAAATAGTGTCCTCGTGTGCTTTCTGCGAACGCCAATGAAAGAACCAAAATGGCGGGCGATTATATTCAGTATTTATCGAGCCTTAGGAAGTACATAACGTCATCAGCAGCGAATGACAAGACGCACACGTTTAAATGTTGCCGACCTGCGACATGATTGGCTGCCGAAAATAAGAGCGACGCGACCCTTTATTTGATGCATCTGAACCAATTGAGAATGGAGTGTTTTCTAAGTCGTTCAGAAGCCTTTCCTGTGAGAATGGTAAAATGACGCTTGTAACTAGGGTTTCACTTTTGGTTCCAGCACAACTTAATTTTTTCGCTATTGAAGGGTCATAGAAACACAAGAGTAAAGTTTATTCTCACAATCTTTTGAGCTGCAGAAGTGGTGATGTTTTACACCGTGAAATGTTAAAGCCAACTTAGTTGCTGTAACTTTATCATGTTCAACTGAATATCGTGGGGGCATAAATTTCAGAATAGAATTATTCGTACTTTGTACTCTGTAATGTTCTTTGTGCCTCTCTGATTTCAAAGCCTATTAAGAGTTTTAACGTCATCATACTTTGCTGTAAATCAAACATTGCACAATTTATACCTGCAAGAAAGTTCATCCTCTCCTTTTTCTAGCCAGTCCTTGTACTTATTATTTGTCAACCATTCCTCACGAAAAAAACTAAACTATCTTTTGTCGGATTCATATTGAACACAACACAATACTAAAAAAACTCGCACAAATTCCCGCACTTCGCGTAACAGACTGCACTGCACTATAAAGCTGTAAGAACTGACTTGTGAAGGATTAAGAAAGTGAATATTGAGTTTCAAATTTGTTACGCATTCAGGTTTCGCTTAAATACTGCTACAAAACTTTATTAACGACAACAGTTCATTGAAAATGGTTGAAGTCATATTTCTGTAATTGCCTATATTATCATATCAAAATTATTTGTTTTAATTTTCTATTTACGTCATCTTTCATTGTTGGTGATTGTTGGCGTAGTGTGAGAGACTAGTGTCTCATGTGCGAAAAGAGAAGCGCGCTAAACATCAACACTACCACAGACGCTCACTTTTAAAGTTATATGCTTACGTAATTGTAAGCCTGACACAGATACTCACGTTATTTGGACAGTGAATGTTCACTACAACATTGCTAATTATTAACATTCCGAACGCAATTTCCCCGGGCAAAGGTTTCCTTTCGGCCACAGATGGATTCATAAAACCAGCACTCCAGGCAGCGCCCGGAAATCTGGCAACCCTAAATATAACAGGTACGTATTTCGAGTTTTCATTGATTTATAAATTTATTTATTTTATGTTCAGCGTAGGTAACAGTTAAAATACGGAGGAATCCGCACAGAAAACCTTAAGATAAGTTTGCGTCATTACGTTTTAATTCATTCGAAAGGAGAGAAATACTTTGTGCAGTAAAAGAAAATTTTTATTATTATTATTATTATTATTATTATTATTATTATTATTATTATTATTATTATTATTATTATAGATTTGAAGATGTCGGACAGAAAAACTAAACGTCTGTCTGGTGCTTATTATCGCAAAAGGAAGAATGAAAGTGACATGGAAAAGGGAAGATTAAGTTACGAGGTTCCATGTTGAAATTCGTAAAGTTAGATGAAGGTGATCCAACTGGATCAACATCAATCTCGGTTCGGAACTTTTACCAGACAGTAAGAACGAAATCGAAATGAAAGGTGAAAAATCAGGTGGTAAGTTTGAAATTGTGTTTGGAAGAAGGGTCAGTGCCAAAATCAAGTTGTGAGGATAATTTATGGGGTACGGTAATAGTAATTGTGCTGAATTGATGGCAGAATGTGATTTAGGGGTTCCTAGTACCTTGCCACCTATTGTTAATAATCGTTTATTAGAACTTATAATTCAGAAGGGACCTGTAACACCTCAAAATATAAACTTTCCTAAAAATGACAATGGAAGATCATTTTCCATGTCTCAATTTGAGACTTTACTTTATGGTGAAAAAGTTCAAAGAACTTGGTTAATCTATTCCGAAAAATTCAATAGTATATTTTGTTTTTGTTGCATGCTGTTCGCTTTGAAGAAAAACAAATTAACAGACAGTCAGGGGTTTTCAGATTGGCGATATTTAGCCACTCATTTGTCACAGCATGGAAAGGGTACAGAACAATCATATGCAAAACTGTAAAAAGCAGGGGCCTATATTGCGAGTGTTCAAGATGTGTGCTGGACACCCTGTAAATTCGGTAATCTCATTTTTTTTTAAGTTATTTTATATAATGCAACAATAATTTTAATATATCACAATGTAAATGTGCGAAAAAACCAGAAACCATTGAAGCCGAATAACATTTCACTACTAATTAACTATTACTAAAAATTATAAAACAATAACTAAAATAGTTAATTTGATCCTTCAAAATCGGGAAACAAAAAATTTATAACATAATTGAATAAACCCTGATACACAAGGTACAACAATAAATCTGCTTTTATAAGTTAATAATATAACCTCATTGGAAGTTCATCTATATAGTGCAAGACTAATTTTAATTCATTATCATTTAAATGTTTAAAATGCCTGCTGGTTGAATGTGCACACCATCCCCAGAACAGCTTTTGTTTTATAACGTACGCGCTGCCTGACGAAGTGGAATGAGGTCTGGTCTGCGCGCCGGAGAGAATTTTTCTCCGTTCCATTACTCTTTCATCGTATGATAACGCAGAATATCTGCATGGAAATATCATATGTACTCGTACTTCGGTACATTAAAATAATATATACTTATTTAATGATAATAGCACTTGGAAATGTATACTGTAAAACATCTTTTGCAAAAATCATTCTCTTCTCGTCCACTAGAAGAGAAATAATTACATATAGTGAATAAGGTTAGACCTACCCCCCGAATTTAGTGCAACAATATTAAACAAAAAGCGGACAATACCCTAGACATTTTCCTATTTCACAATATGAAAATGTAGAATGGTTAGCGTGTTATGAAACTTCAAACAGATTATTTTGCTGGCCATGCTTATTGTTTTCTAACGAAAATGAGGTTTGGAGTAAGTATGGATTTGGTGACTTAAATCACTTGTGTAGTGCACAGCAAAAACATTCAAAATCTCAAACTCACGTACAATGTTTCCTGAAATCAAAACTTTTCGGCAAACAGTGAATTGATATGCAAATCTGACTTTCAGGCAGAAGCTCCCTGTGAAGCAGGTTTGAATAATTTAAAGGGAATTGATACTTTACTTGATGATCAACAAAGAATTGATACCAATAAATACAACGACGGGGTAAAGAAAAATAGAGATGTATTAATACGAATCATTAACGCTATTTGTCTTCTAGCTAACCAGGCACTCCCTCTATGGGGCAATGACGAATCAGACAGTTCTTTGAACAAAGAAAGTTTTTTAGAATTTGTGAATGTGTTAAAAAAATATGGTTTACTTTTAGAAAACCATCTAAATTCTTTCACAGTGTTTCCAGAAACTTCTCCATTGATTCAAAATGATACCATAAAAGCTGTTACTAATGTAGAAAAAGAAGAAATAGAAAATGAAATTAGTTTCATTTGTAGCTATGAAAGAGCCACTTTCGTCAAAAGTGTCACTTTGCAAAGTGGTGATATATAGTGTCGACTATGAATACCAGCCTTAGTGGAGAACTGTAGATAATTGAGATTTGTTTTCAATATCAGAGTGGTATTCATAGACGATTGAAGAAGTGCACTTTACAAAGTGTCACCACAGTCTAATATATACAGTCGCGCAACTTCAACACTTTTTTTGCCAACATTCGCGACACTAGCGCCCAAGCGGCAGGCAAGGCACTGGTCATAGGGTTGATACCGTTGCTTACGAGATTACACGTAAGCAACGGTTGATACACCCAGCACGTGCTTTAAAGGGATGCGAGATGTTATAATAACGTTTTAATCATGCTTGGGAATAAAGGCAATGTGTGCAATGACGAAAATTGCAGTAACTACAAGTTTAAATCTCCGAATTTGTCGTTCTTCAGATTCCCTTAAAGACCAAGAGAAAATCATAACCCAGTCATAACCAATAATCCACGTTGTAGGTAGCCTACGTATTGTGTTCTATAAAACATTTATTACTTATCAGTTACCTATTTGTATGTAAGGAAGGACAGTTTAAATAAAAACAAAGTAAATACCTGTTACAGTATATTATTTTTTTGCAGAGATCATATGTGTAAGTGTGTAACCATTCCGATTTTGGATAATATATCTACAGTTTTTAATGCAAGTAATTCCATAATTTTTGTATTCGTGTTTTTTTCTTTATATTTTTCAAGAATGTTATATAGCATTCAAGTAGGTATCATGGTGTTAATTTTGCAAGAATTCATGGAGTATTGTAATCCTTTTGCAAAATATTCACTTCTTGAATAAATCCAGACTGTGTCGATAAATTTCTGATGTGTTTGGTGTAGATTCATGTGGCAGACGTGTTAAGTTCTCAAGAAATAAAAGAGCCTTTTTAAATTTAATATAAAAAGCAATCTTTTCTGTAATAATTTGCATGACTGTTATTGGTGTCGATTTTACATTCCCAGTGATTATTTGAGCCGTTCAGTGCGGAAGTGGTGTAAGTCAAAATCAGGTAATGAGGTTTAAAGTAAAAATTCTGTAAAATACAGCGCAAAGTAGCAATTAATATATCCTTCGTGCTATTCACTGACTATTTATAGTTTAAATACATTCAATATTAACTGCCACTTTGCGCTGTATTTTACAGAATATTTACTTTAACCCCTCATTACCCATTTTTAACTTACACTGCTCTGAAAATAAAATTAGGCCTACATTTTCCGAGTTAATTGAAGTTACAATTTTTTCAACAAAATTGTGTGTTCATTTATTTGTTCTCACCTACGTCATATTAACAGTAATTGCATGTAAATTACGTATTATATAGGTAGGATAAATTAAAATTAGGCATTATGTGTGAAAACTGTAAATGTAATGTAAAATGCGGTAAACTTGCCATGAAAATTTAAACCATAACATCAGCACTATTTGTGACTCGAAATAATAAAGGAAATACCGGTTCTTAAGAAATGGAAAAATAATGAACTTCATATTAATGTTTAAATTTTCCCTTTTCTTTATTTTCAAGTTTACCTCAGCGGCCGAGTTTACCCCAATTTGCGGTATGCAAAATCGTTAATTTCTCAGGAAATAGGGAGAGGAGTTCACCACGCGATGTACCCTACGAGATATGCCCTACAATTTTGAAGCTACTAATTTTTACTCTTCTCACAGGAAATACAAAGTTCCAATGATTCATAAATATATTTAGGAATGAATTGAATTAACCGACCACACACGAACAATTATATTATTTCAAACCATGATACGTGATCAGGGCCATGATTCAGTTGTAAGGAGCAGAAAGAATTACGTTTATTCCCAGATTCTGAAACTTGTTGATTAACTGCGTGTGAAATTCTTTCAGGGTTCTAAAGTAGAATTAATAAGAACCATATACACTCATTGTATAGCATAAACATATAAAATAAATTACGCAAAACCCGTTTTCTGATGTGTTGTCATAGGTCGTGTGCACACTTTTAACTTGCCTGCCGCTAGAGGGCTACTGTCGCGCCAGCTGTCAAATGTTGGCATATTTTACACGTATGAGTTGCGTGACTGTATCTATTAGACTGTGGTGTCACTTTACGCCAGCAAAGTGTAGAGTTACAATTTGGTTGGTAATAGAAGTCCCACAATGCCTTTCAAAACAAGTGAACAAACAATAACAAATTAATGATCTATAACCTACAAATTACAATGCTTGTGATTTGAATTGGGAGCCTATTGTAGCGCGAGGAATAAATTATATATTTAAAGTTGTTTTATTTCAGTTTCTAGTTTTTGTTGCCGATAGTTTACATTATTTCAGTCAGTTCGGATATATAACATTTTATTAAATAGTGATACTGCTGGTGAAATTAGGTTAGGTTTTGTACAGTACATAACTGATCCATTAATTTATATAGTTAGATTAGGTTCTGTACATATCTTTTTCATTTATTTATGTCGCTAAGTTAGATTTTGTATGTATCCGTTCCACTGATTTATACAGTTCGGTTAGATTTTGTAGCCTACATATCTTCTATTAGTTTATATAGGCTAATTAGGTTAAGTTGGACTGAGTAGGTTAAGTTTTGTGTGTGTGTGTATGTATATATATATATATATATATATATATATATATATATATATATAATCATTAAATTTATATTGTTAGGTTAGGTTTTATACGTATCTGCTTCATTGATATATCGTATTATTTCCTTATTTTCATTTTTGTCTTTTTCGTGAATAGTGAATAGAAGTAAAAAAAGAATGAGATAAACACATTACTACTGCTATTATTATTATTATTATTACTACTACTACTATTTTCTCTCTCTCGTTTCCATTATTGCCTGCTCTTCAGGAATATTTTGAATGCCAAATGTTTCTACACTGCAAAACAAAATAGGCCTAATAGTATGAGATCTCTTTTCATGGTGAGGTTATGACTGCACATGAACTAGAGACAGTAGATGTATTGCTTACCGGCGCGAAAATATATATTACCGGTATCAAAACAGTAATGATTATATCAACATCAAGATAAATCTTATCTCAAAATACAGGTAGTCAACAAAAATCAAAATCATTTTAAACCCAATATAATTATGGAATCTGCTTACAAGGCAGGCACGTGAGGTCTCTCAATGCTAATTTAAAATAATTATGGCTACATTAGATTGAAGTTAGTTTAATATTATTTAAATTAAAAAATTCGTTTCAGTAATAAAAAATAGGTTGTATAGGCATATCTACCTACATATCACAATCGAATTGAGGTTATAAATATACGAATGTTACTACAGAAATACCTGAACTATAATATTATATATATTAATGTATGGTACCTATCTGTAGCATAGAATTTTAATGCAGTCAATAACTGTATTATTGGAGGCACTGGCAAACGTCTATTATTCGTTTTTGTCAACCAGTCATCGAAAATATAAGCAATCTCAATAAGTTTCTTTATCAAATCGGAACCGTTTTTTTTAATTCTGTATCATTATAAAATTCCACGGGATTGTCTTTAGGCCTATCTCTAATTTGTACATTGTCCACTAATTGTGCCATCTCTTCCGCACGTTCTAATAATTCGACAACTTCCAAGACGTCCGCCATTTTTATACAAAGTGCCACTTTCGGCTCAAAGTATGGTCGGAACTACACTTTCATCCAAAGTGTTCCTTTGCACCAAAGTGTCGACTGTGCAAAGGAAAAGTGATACTTTGCGTCTTCCAAAGGACACTTTAATCGAAAGTGTCGACTATGAATACCAGCCTTAGTCTATGAAAGATTCTTGGGCTTTGTAGATGTTAGTGCTGATAGAACAGCAGATAGTTTATTTACTCACGTGGCACAAGTAGTTAATGAATTTGAAATTTATACTAAATTCGTGCAACTATAGACCAATTATGTATTTTTAACAGAACACCCATACTCTAAGTTCAGCATACGCCACTGGTAAAAAGTAGTATGAATTATTAAAAACACGCATTGACAATAATTGTACAACTGACAAAGAACAACAACGGTATATTGAATCTGAAAAAAGAAAATGGCGAGCCATCATTGAAAGAATCATTGCAACTGTACAGTTCTTAGCAGGGCAGTGTTTAGCTTTCAGAGATACAAATGATAAATTACATGAAACAAATAATAGAAATTTTTTAAAGGCTATAGAAATGTTGGCAAAATTTGATAACATTATTTCACAGCATGTCCATGACATAACTCATTCTAGAACTTCTAAAAGTCATATGCCTCATTAAGTAATTTTTAAGGAAAGCAAAATATTTTTCTGTAATTCTCGACTGCACGCCAGATACCAGTTACACTGAACAAATACCGTTTGTAGTCAGAATTGTAAATACTGGCACTTCTGAAATCTGATGTTGCAGTTCGAGAATTATTTGTTGGATTTTATCCCGTTTCAGACACTTCAGGGAAAGGTTTATGCAATTATCTCTTAAGTGAATTCTTGACACATTATGAGTTAGATATGCGTGGTAAGCACAATGGTCTGCAGAACAAAATTAAGAATATCGATCCTATTTTTTGTGTCCTGTGCATCTCATACTTTGAATCTAGTTGTTGCCAAAGTAACATTAGAAGCAGTTCTTTTTTTTTTTTTAACATTATCCAAGAAATGTAGGACCTATACATTTTTTCTGCATCCCCTTACAGGTAGGTTATAAGTTACTGAAAAGCAATATGACCAGGTTAACATTAAAGTCTCCAAGTAATACATATAAGATGGGAGAGTAGAATAAAAGCAGTGCGACCTCTCAGAATGCAATTAAATGAAGTCTTGAAAAGTTTAAATGGGTTAATAGTTGATCATTCCAGAGAAATGAAAACAAACATACAGCTCAGTGTTTGTTAGATCAGATTGCATCTTTCAAATTCATTTGCTCAATTGTTATATGGAATGATATTCTGTCAAAAATTGATGTCTTAAGCAATCCTCAATCCAACATAAATGAATCCCTTAAGGTTTTGAGCGAGCTTGTTAAATTTCTAAGTCAAGCCAGATGTAATGAAGCATTTAATACATATATTAGTCGAAACTAGCACGTTTCACACGTGGCTGATGGATATATATGAGCCGTTCAGAGCAAAGGTGGTGTAAGTCAAAATTGGGTAATGAGGTTTAAAGTAAAAATTCTGTAAAATACAGCACAAAGTAGCAATTAATATGGCCTTCTTGCTATCCACTGACTACTAATAGTTTAAATAAATTGAATATTAATTGCTAATTTTCGCTGTATTTTACAGAATGTTTACTTTAACCCTCATTACCCATTTTTGACTTACACCACTTCTGCTCTGAACGGCTCATATAATATAATATTTGTGTATAAGTAATACAGTATAGCACAAGCACCGGTGCAAATTTCCCAGAAAACTATTACAGTAGAAGTGATAGGAAGTACACTAGGAGGAGGTTGGATAATTGAGAGCTGGATTAGCAAGAGTCTAGTGTAATTTAAAATCTAGATGTATGCTCCAAGGTAATATAAAGTATGTACAACAGATTAAGGAACATTATTTTGAAGAAGAAGAAGAAGAAGAAGAAGAAGAAGAAGAAGAAGAAGAAGAAGAAGGAGAAGAAGAAGAAGAAGAAGACGAAGAAGAAGAAATCATGTACAAATAATATTTATTGTAATAAACACATACAAAATACATTTGTACTCCATTCTTAATACTGCTTTATAAAAAGGAACAGGGGAATCTTGGTTCCCAACTTACAATGATTATTCGAGGAGAAAAATTTGTTCCGGTGCCAGGGATCGAACCTGGGTCCTTGGTTCTATGTACCAAGCACTCTAACCATTGAGCTATGCCGAAGTTCAATCCACAGCATCAGATCGAATCCCTCTCCTCTAATATTTTTCTCTTTATTTTCTCCTTGAATAAACATTGTTACCATAACAGATAAATTCTGTAGGACGAAAAATTAATCTTTATCTAAGTCCCAACTTACAGTTAAATAACATTATGCAATATATACAAGTTTTAAATATTATTAAATATTACAGTAAAATATACTGTATACATTTATGATATAAGCTGAAAGTTCTTTATTCATTCTTAATTTACATGTGGTTTGTGTTGTTTATCTTTCACAGGTACTTAATTATTGACATTTAATAATGTCAAGCACTAGAATGACTTACATTTTGTTTCTAGTGCAAATGTTATTCAACGTTAAAAATATACAAATTGTTGAGAAAAATGTTGAACAAATATGTTACATAGAGTTCAGTTTTTCACAATTACAATTGATTTCATAACAAAAATTAATCAATATACTATGGCTGGCAACAAAAGGATCTTTAGATATATATTATTTTAAATTAAACATTTTTCTTTAAGATTTTCTTTCACAATAATTTGTTATAAAACGAAGTTTACATGTGCTCATTATTCCCATTGTTAAAATCCTTAATGCTTGTAGTCTTTTTAGTTATAAAATTTTGTAATTTCTACAAATTTCAAGGACTACATTATATGGAATTACTGGGATCTTAACGTATGATCATGTCAAAAAACTTTTCATGCTGTCCTATGTCCTTGTCTTGCCCTAACATTTCTGGCAATATGGCATGAATGTTACACAGTCCCAGATCATCTCCTGTGGAATGTCAGTCCACTCATCCAGCAATACTGCCCACATTTCGCTCTGTCTAAAGCTGTGATGTTGAACATTTCAGCTGAGCATATTCCACAGATGTACGTTCAATTGGAATAAGATCTTGACCAGTACAGTGACCAGCATGTGGGCAGGTATTGTCAGAAGAAATTTTCGTCGAAAAAGGGTGCAAAGAGGATTATATGTTCTGCCAACACACCTCACTATGTACTGAAATGCATTCTGAGCACCTCTATTGACTTCAAAGCTGATATCACCAACAGAATAATGGAGTCACCTCCGAACATTGTCTTGTTGAAGAAGATGCAAGGCAAATATCGCTCCCTACACCTTTCTCTATTCTCTCTCTCCCTCTCTCTACTATCAGGTGACTGAAAAAAAAATTGACTCGTCCACAAACAGTATCATTGACCAATGATCCACAGTCCAATACTGTTACACAAGATATTATAACGCCATTAATGCTGGCAAGTGGACTGTGGAGTAATTGCAGGTCTTCCTGAAGTAAAACTGACTTACTGGAATCTTCACCTGACAGTCCTCTCACTCATGGTGACGTTTCCTACCCAAGATGATTTCTGGTCTGAATTGTGGTCATGTAATGAACTTCTGAGTCCTGAAGAACCAGGAACGTCATTCCTGATAGATAAAGACCTCTGATGGCGTGATTCCAGTCATCATTGGTATGTACTAATCTCACAGAATCGTTGCAGGACATGTTAAATGCTCCCAAACGTCGCACTGATGGCATTAGCTCTGTCCTACCTCAACTAACACAAAAGCTTTTATTGGCTAAGAGGCATCATATAACTTGTCAAATGTCAAAGAGAAACTGAAGCAAAAAGATTACATGTAACAAAAACTGTGCCATCAATAGTTTCCACCCCACTGTTGTAAAACTTAAAATATTTATTGTTGGTTAGTGTAATAAAACAAAAAGCATAGGATCTAGCACTTAGAATAGAAAGTGGTTCAAAGGGTGGCACTTAAGATTTCTGAAAATTATATTCATCTCCGGAAATGTTAATTGCATGATTATTGACTTTGATTCGGCTTTCACAAAGTGATCCACCTTTTTTGCCAGCCAGTGTCTTTTGATTAACAAGTACTATATCCCTTCGTGTTAGCACCAAATTTGCAGTATTATTACATTTCACTACTTAGGCCTGCATATAAAATATAAGACTAAACAGCTTATTATAAGCAGATAAACTTGAGGTACCTCATACAACTTAACATTATTCCTGAGAATAATAGTACTTAGCAATACCCATCCTTCCAAAAATGTCACTTATTTCATGTAGCCTATACTCTATAGTACACAATTCTCTCATCCAAAATTCTAAGAACTATCACATGACTGCAACAGTCTTTTAAATTAAACAATCTTTTTTATATTTAATGTTGCTAATAAGTGTTTAACAAGACACTTCAAATTCAACACTTCCATTTCCATTCCAAATCCGTAAATTTTTAAAATAGAGCAATGACAAATTAAGAACAGCTGAAAATTTAAATAGTCGAATATTTATCCCCCAAAAATGTAAAGACTCTACATGAAATCTAACCAATGTATCTTTTGTAAAGTCCCCATTAAATGCAGATTGGTTTTTATATGAATTGACATACATGAATAAAAAAAATTGCAGCATTCATTTACAACAGTATGTTTGTTCACTCCCCCCCCCCCCCCAAAAAAAAAGAAATTATTAAATCTAATAAGTCCGTGCACATAGAGTAACAATAATCTCATATCAATACAAATAACGATGTTAACTCATTATGACGCAACTTGCTGCAGCTCAGCTGACTTCTCACTAAAGGAACCGGAGCAATGTTCAGCAAATGTTTAGATTCTTCTAGTCAAAGTTCTGTAGCAGTTTCTCTACGATCACTTTGCTAGTGTCTTTGTCACTGCTCTATTAACAACACATTTTCATCATTTCTATTCTAAATGTTTAAAAAGAAACACTAAGATTTCAAAAATAACCTCCTTAGTTTCTAGCTTGTGTTTTTTCTGTTAATTTTTCAGAATACATATGTTAAAACTAATATACATTCTAACATAATGTAGATAATGATGAACAAGTTTTCAGCAAAGCTGTCCCTGAGTGTGTTAAGTATATGAGAAGTACACACGATGATGATCCATTTGCTGACGTCATGAGTTCTATAAGAAACTCGACCAATTCACATCTGACAATCACTCTGAACCAGAATAAACTGAGAGACAAATACATTGGTAATGCATGAATATATAAACCTAAGCAAATTTTCTGCAACATATTAGATAACAATACTGAAATTTCCCGAATTAGATAACACTGTTACATTTTTAAATTATAGTTAACAATTTCCCCACAGATGTCTTGAATTCTTTACCAATAATTTTATTATGATATATTTTTCACTAGAGACCAATAATGTGAAGAGTTGGAAACAGTCTTCTCTCCACATTATAGTGTTGCACGAAATGAATTTAAGAAACCTAATTAAAAGTCATTTTAAAATAAATCAAATTCTTCCTGAACTCGTCAGGCTGTTCTGTTTCATAGCAATGATCCTTGCTACTAGTGTTTGTGTTGAGATTTTACCGTTTAAGACGTATAAAATTTGTTGAGAAACAGTAGGCTATGATGACTAAGGATTATTTATCAGCATTTGCTTATGCATCCATTGCAAAGGAAGTTCTAAAATTACTAAGAACCATGACACGTGTCATGATGGTATCATTAAATGCTTGCTAACAAGAAGATTCATAAATTAAACTTACTATTTTGATAAAGGCAATAATGGGAAGTATTGATCTTCATAATAAAACTACAAGAACAAGGAACATTAGCAAGTGGGACAAGATTTAAAAGAAATGATCAATTATAAGAATACAGCATATTAAACGTTTTTACCAACTAAGAAATGGAATATAAAGGAAATGATCCTTTAGAATCTTTGAGGCGAAGGAACACTTTCTTGTATTCAGGCCTAGAAAATAACATGAAGTGTTATAATTTTGAATCATTGAGATTAAAAAAATTATTAATTCTCAATTTGCTTTTAACCTGTCAGTGGCATTGTGGGATACGATATACCCATTTTGAAATATTTTGACCATTTCCTAGAAGACTGTGTAAGCCATCAGGCCACTGTTTGGTATAGCTGGGTGAAACCGTAACATATGCCTTGAGCATGTTTAAGACATTTAGTTTTCTTTCAGTGTTCATTGTGACAAGTTCAAGAGTGCTTTGGGTGTCTCAAACCCTACGATATTAGTCACGTTCCATCAAGTGTGAGCTTCAATGTAAGTTTTCACATATATTTTTCACATTTCTAAAAATATAACCTGGGTAATTTATTTACTCTCTGTAAGGCAGTGTGGTAGCAGTGCTGTTAATCATCAAACAAGATCCAGTTCAACTCCCGGTTGACATAGTTTGTCTCCAAGTACCATTTTTTCTGTGCAGTTATTCAAAACCATTATTCAGTGGATAGTATAACCCCTTTCTGATACATACAAATATAATCACAACGTGGTTAGAGAAGGAAGAGCAGCCAGTCGATTCTGTCTCAGATACTGAGGATTTGGTATGTCAAAGTGATCAAAATAGTGAATCTGAGTAAAGGAGATGAAAGTAGTGAAGATTATAATCAAGCTGTTAGTTATTTCCTGTGAAAGATGACATAACAAAGTGAAGAAAAAAATCTCCAAGTTCTAATGTGAGAACATATCGTCATAATATTGTCACTCATTTGCCTGGAGTAGCAGATGATAGAAATGCAAACAAATGAAATGCAATGTTTCCCTCTCTATATTTCGCCCGAAATTACTCAAGCAACAAAAGGATAATGAAACAGCAAGAGCATCATGCAGACCGCCAGTCATTAATGCGTGGCACAGATGATTGTGAAATGATGGCAGTTTTTGGGCTTCTCTACTTAGCTGGCACTCTGAAATCTAATCGTCTGAATTTAGAAGAACTGTGGGCAACAGATGGTACAGAAGTAGAATTGTTTAGAACAATCATGTAACAAAAAATATTTAAATTCTTATTGTGCCATCTGAGATATGACGATCTTGATACACGTGATGTCAGAAAACTGAGAAAACAGACAGACAAAATTACACACATTCGAGAAATATTTGAAATAATTGTTTCAAATTGTGAAATCTATTACTCACTGGGCAAATATGTTATGGTGGATGAAAAGCTTGAGACTTTCAGAGGTTTAATTTCAATACTGAAACTTTGAAATATTTGTGTTTAGGTCCTAGGAGTATATTATCTTTGCAATCTGCCCTTTGCTTTTTCTAGGGTCTCTTAAAATCTGAGGTGTCTATATTTAAGGGATTGTACACCTAAAAAATAATGATTTTTAAATTAAATATGTTTGACAGCTGTGGTACACAAACTAATTGAAGAATGTAAATGTACACGTGTAATGGACCAAGTAATAACTTTTTCAATTTTTATATTTTTGTTGTAATATGTGCTATGAAACATCGTCAACAACAAGATAAAATGATCCAAGAACCACATTCACTTTCAGATGTAGTGAGCTATGTGATGAAGTCAGGAAGTTGATCATATAAAATGGGCCATGTAGCTCCATTCAGTCTTTGTAGGTGCATACTGTTGTTTAAGTGTTTAGTATTGTTTTAATGAAAAGCAGGATATAATTTGCCAGTGTACCTGTCTAAAGTGAGTGATATTAATCACATTCACAGTGATAAATTTGTGAGATGAAACAAACGTAAAGGGTCATGGTAAATGTAAGAAATAACGTGCTTCAGTACAAAAATATACAGTATTACCAAAATGTAACGAGCAATGTAAAAAGGTGTCATACAAGCCGAAAAATAAATTATTCCTCGAATTTTACAAACTTGGAGACAATGAAGCTCAAAACCATTTCCTATCACATTGATTGCTGTCTTCCCTATGAAATGGGAATGTAAGGAAACTAACACTCAGACGAGCCATGAGCAAGCATCCATTTCATCTTCAGTTTCAGATGGTGATGGCAAAACAGTGAAAGCATGCAAAATGAATGGGAGATATTAATAATGTTGAGTTGTTACTTATCACTCGACAATTCCGACTTCTAACTCGCATGTGTATTAATAAACATACTTATCTCTCACTCAGGCTGGCACTGACCTTTGATCCTTGAGTAACAACTCTCGATGATGCAACAGACGAGTGACAAGTCACTATTTGATATTAATAAACGTTACCTCTCACTCATATAATTGAGTTTATACTACCAACTTTTTGAGTTACTTGAATAGGTAACTCAAAGTGGTTGAGTGAAGTTAAAAAATCGTAATGACGAGGTATGTTATTGTTGTATAACGCAGAAGAAAAGGTATAAACCTCGTAGAGAAGCCTGTAAACACAGTTACAAAGATTTGTACAAATTTAAGAATGAGAACATACAGTGGCTAGCACAGGATTTCTTGCAAGATTCAAATTGGGAAAGAGGAAGAGCTCTCGATAATGAAATGAAAATGACAATTTTCTTACCATATGTGAGCGATCCAGGTTTTCAAATGGGCGTTTCAGAGGATATTGGTATTTCCTAAGGTACTGTGTCACTTTTCATTTCATTTATTGTATTTCATAGATCTTATGTTAGCATTAAAGCTTCAAGATATGAAACAAGAATTAAACAACTTTTTGGTGAGATGAAGTGAGGCTGTAGATTACCTGGCATTTGTCTTACGGTTGGGGAAACCTTGGAAAAACCCAACCAGGTAATCAGTTCAAAGAGAAATCTAATCCAAGCTCAAGTGCAGCTCCTGATCAGCAGGCTAGCGAGTCTGCAGACTAACGTAAGCTACGCTGATGGCTGTACAAATTATAATACAATGCATAGCAAGATGTTTCATCAGTTGATTTATACAAAAATATGCAATACACAGAAAGCAGATTAATTCAATTTACAAGCATAAATTCTATTAGATTAAATAAATAATAATAAGTAAACAATTCTTCAGTCATGTAGAAATTTGTTAATTCTATTCTCAACATTTTCTTATGGCCCTTCAAAGCTTTAATATAATTAGGCAGTGCTTTGAAGACCGTAATAGGTATGGTACATGAATAGTGAACTCCTTTCTTATAACAGCTTAGGACTAACACAGGAGATCTGATTTGTGTCTTGTATTAAAATTGTAAATGTTTTGAGTAGTGTTAAATATTTCTTGGTTTTTAATTTAAAACATCATCAGGAAAAGAGTGTACTCACAATTTCTAAATTTTGGAAAACCTTTTTAAATGATGTCCTATGTACCCCTGTCATTATCGTTATAGCTTTCTTTTATAAAACAAATTCTAACTGCTGGGAAGTTGCAGATGCTTTGAAATTAAAAGCATTTAATTGGATTCAATTTCCAACAACTGTCCAGGAGTTCCAGGATGCAAAACGGAAGTGGAAGTACTCATTTCCTGACGCCACTGAAGTTGTGGATTGTACAAATATTTTTATTACAAAAAAGAATATGAATGCGGCCAGCCTTAATGTACGAGCTACTTGCAATGCCAAGGAAGAATTCACAAGTGTGGATAATTATTTCTATATTAGACCTATATAGAGAAATTTGGATGTTTGTAGAGTAATGATTAGCAATAATGACAATGCACTTCTTCTAGGTGATATGGCCTATGGAATTCTGTGGTTCCAAGAAAAAAGATATTTAAATGTTTGTTGAAAATGAGATTTTGCGATAGGTTATGCATCCTGCTGGTATCTTTATTGTGGCAAAAGATGACATGTATATCTCTATTTTTTTTGTCTAATCCATTGATATGAAACGTGATTCCTACGATTTTATACAGTTGTTCAAATTATATCTGTACATGCTCGCTCTTGAAAAGTGAAAGAAATGACATAGAAGCTTACCACATTTTGCCTTGGAGCCACAGAATTGCTCTTTGTCTTATTACTTTACCGTCACTCCACAACAAAGAGCCTACAATAAATGTATACCGGTAACGAAAGAACTTGCGATTATAAAGAGATGTTTCGGGGAAGTGAAGCAACGATTTCCAATTCTCCGAAGCAAAATAAGAGTTGCAATGGAAAGTGCCTTTGATTATATTATGCTGCGTTATATCGCACAACTAAACACCTACTTGAAGATTATGAAGTTCCATTACTGTAGGACGAAGTGGAGGAAGATAGAGCAGAATTAGCGAACAGGTTGTATCACTCAGACGAGTCATTAGAAAGGAAATACTAATAATATACAGCATACACATATAGGTAAGTTTATCATCACATTATATTGTTACACATTCATAAGATTTTTTTTTTTTTTGTGCTTCATTGAAGACCATGTTGCAAATTCCTTTGCATTTGTCTTTAATGACAGAAAAAGACTTCCTACTTCTCACTTCTGGTAACTGATTTAGTGAATAATACGCGGTGTTTTATTTATTATATTGGGTTATTTTACGATGCTGTATCAACATCTCAGATTATTTAGCGTCTGAATGAAATTAAGGTGATAATGCCGGTGAAATGAGTCCGGGGTCCACCACCGAAAGTTACCCAGCATTTGCTCGTAATGGGTTGAGGGAAAACCCCGGAAAAAACCTCAACCAGGTAACTTGCCCCGACCGGGAATCGAACCCGGGCCACCTAGTTTCGCGGCCAGACGCGCTAACCGTACGCGGTGTTGTTTCAAAATATTAACAAATGAAGTTTGAAACTGCACACTTTCCTCCTTTCTGATCCAAACAAAAGTATATTTACAAACCGAATGTGACGAAGACTTCCCTCTGCAAGGAGCTCTAGTCTAAACATTGATAACTTGCATAGCATGTCTAGGCGATAAAATGTAACAACTCAAAGTCACGAGTGAGATATGTCCAGGAGGGGAAAATATTTATTAACATGGAATTCAGACTAATCACTCACTCAACCCTTTACCACTCACTGAGCTGTCCGATACATCTCACTCACTCTCAAGCAGTTTTATTAATATCTGCCAATTTCTTGAAGTTTTTGTCATTGCAAAAAGGCGTGAGGAAACTCTCATTTATTACATAAAGCTTGGCAAAGCCACATATTCAGAACATCGAGGAAACAAGGCCACAATGCAAAGTACACAAACAAAGATGCTAATTGTGTTCTTTCACACATGAATTTCATTCCACGAAAAGAGGCACACTACAGTCATGCAAGATTTGTCAAGCAATACCTAGGCTAAGATCTGACAGTATGATGAATGACAAAACCTTCCATGAAAAATATCTAGAGATAAACAAGCCTCATACAGATTCTATTTACTATACGTGTTTCTAAAGACCAGTTTCAAATCTGTCTTTTCATCAACCAAGATGTGACACCTGCACCATATGAGATCGTCTGACTGCGTCAATTATAAATAATAAGACTATTCAAGATAGGATTAATTGGAGCTTCACCATCGCAAAGCCAAGAGTTCAAAATTAAAGCTGAAGGAAGACCACATCAACTTTCAACTTCTCACAAGTGACACCTGCACACTGAACATAGACCTCCAGCAAGTATTATCAATCCCAACATTGACACACAGCACCATGCACGATTTACGATAGCTCTCCTGCTACAATTTTGGTACACACATGGGTGACAACAACAATGGTTTCATGATGCTATGGCACGAAACTGTAATTGGACAAGGCAGAAATGAAACAGCTTCATGTCTGTTAAAAGTGATTAGGGACCAGATCACACGCAAATCCAAACTGATAATCTAGGGTGACAATTGTAGTGCCCAGAACAAGAATTGCATGCTCATCTTCCTTCCTGTGGTTTTTTGTTATTACTCAAAGGATCATTGATGAGATGAATAAAAAATATATTGTATCGGGACATTTGTACCTCAAAACAGTATGTGCAGACCACATAGCCATTACTAGATCCAAGTTTTTAGAGATTCTTTGATTATGGACACTGAAGAAAATTACTGTATTGCATTTTATTATTGTTATTCCTTTTTTTACAATAGCAATGGCTACAAAAGCTCCAAAGAGGCTTGACAGAAGGAAGCAAAAGAGATTCCAGTATTCTTGTCTACTGCTGTGGAGTAACAGTTAGCATGTCTGACTGTGAAACAAGCGGGCTCGGATTCAAATCCTGGTTGGGACAAGTTGCCGGGGGTTTTTTTCAGGGGTTTTTCCCTCAACCAACTAAACTAGAATTTCTGGGTAACTTTCGGCATTGGATCTCAGACTCATTTCGCCATCATTAATTCACATATAATAATAATAATAATAATAATAATAATAATAATAATAATAATAATAATAATAATAATAATAATAATCATCATCATCATCCATACCATAGTCCAGATTAAGTTCACGGTGTGGTGTGCTGTACTTGTACAAAAGCATGGCCATTTGGCTACCCAATCCCATACCATAGTCCGGGTTAAATTTATGGTGTGGCATGCTGTACTTGTACAAGAGAGCGGTCGTTCGGCTACCCAATCATTCACAGAATAGGAGTGGTAAGCACAGTAAGCCTTAGGCTGCAGTGTAATCCTTCAGGTTCCTTCTCTGTACAAAAGAGAGAAAAAAAAGGCCTATTCTTCCTCAAAATTGAAGAATGCATTGGAAGCTATAGATGAAGGAATGAAAGTATCAACAGCAAGGAAAATATTTCGAGTGCCTAGGAACAAAATATAAGGTATATCTCAAAAATCGTCAACAGGGCACTATGGCCCACATTCTGTACTGCAAGAGAAAACAGAAAAAGTATTATTCAAGTCAATACTTAAATGCATACAAATGGGGTTCTCTGTGAATAAAGAAAGTCTCATGTCTTCTGTTCAGAAGCTACTAAATGAAGCTGAGTTAGAGCACTCTAAGCCTACTTTTGTCTACAATCATCCAGGGAAAACATGACATTATGGACTTTTGAAATGGCACAGCAACCTATCATAGAAATATGCTGAATATATTAACACAGCAAGAGACAGACTCTGACTGAAGAAAGATACGAAAATGGTTCAATGAAGTTCTGACGTCATTAAAAGATGATGTAAATGTTCTTACGGATCCTAACAGAACTTTTAATATGGACAATTTTTTTCTTCTGCCTCCAAAGGATGGACAGATAATTGGTCCTAGAGGACGTCAAGCATATGAAGAATGTAGCAAACCTGATAAAGAAAATGTTACCACTTTGTTTGCTGGAAATGCTGTTGGAAGTTTTGCGCCATCATTAACTATAAATATGACAGGAACCTGCTGCAATAGCTCAAGCTGCTCCACCAAATTGGGGCATTGGAAAAACAGAGAATGGCTCGATGACTGGAGTGAGCTTCTTGTTTGAATCCATGGTTAATGTACTCATTAAATTTCTGAATAAAGCTGAATTCTTCAGCCAGTTCTTATATTTATGGATGGACACTGTTTGCACGTAACACTTCACCAACGCCATCTATGATCTGAAAATAAAATTATACTTGTTGCACTATACAACCAAACATATTCAGCTTGAGATGGATTATGACTATGAGACGCAGAAGAAGATTGTTACTACCATTTATGTGGGCAGCTCGAAAGAATGGACAATTCGCAAGGTTATATGGGGATAAATTGAATATACGAGTAAATAATGAGATTCTTTTATCAAGAATCTTTCTAGAAAACTTAAATCACAAGAAGATAGAGACAGAGGATGAAATAGAAAGATCTTAAAAATGGAAATAAGGACGATAATAAACAAGCAAACAGGTGGAGGAAGAATGAATGGAGGCATAAGAAAGAATAGTAGCCGAGAAAGAGAATCAGAGGATGAAAGACAGTAGTCAATAAGCTCAGAAGAATCGGAAGCAAGGGCATTAATCATACGAGAAATGTCTGACACAGCGGGATCGGAAACAGTGAAAGAAGACATGAATGACATCAGAGAAAGGAGAGGTGCCTGGACGCGAATAATACAAATGTCACCATGTAAGCAACAAGGATACAGGACCTTTGAACAGCGGCAGTTGATGATATTCCATCACGAGAAAGGAAGACCATGTCGGGATATAGCAAAGTTATTAAATATGAAAAAACGTACTGATGCGATATCATCTGTTGATATAGAAATGAAGACAGAATTGAAAATCTGTCACAGATAAGCTACCCAAAGATATTGAATAGGAGAGAAGAGAGAGCAGTTGTACAGAGGTGTCCTGTCAACCAAAAGAAGTGAGTGCAGTTTGCAAAGGAACAGATCAACAAGGACATGGAGTAGTGGAAGCAAGTGATTTTCTCAGATGAGTCAAAATTTAACATATCTGTCTGGTGACAGCCTAACAAGGAGCTGAAAGAGAAGAATATGCAAGCCGCAGTAAAACATGGCAGAGGACACAAGGTTTGGAGCTGTATGTCGACCCATAGAGTGGATAAACTTATGTTTGACAGCAACATGAACAAGAATTTGTACCTGCAGCTTTAGAGAGATAATCTCAAGCAAAGTGCTCAAAATGTGGGGATACAGGATTCCTTCAGATTTTATCAGGACAACAATCAAGCACACATTCTACGACTATGGCTGCTATTTAACTGTCCAAAAGTTGTCAATCCTCTTTGCAGAGTCCGGACATGAACCCCATAGAAAATTTATGGGATGAGCTGGAGAAGAGCATTAGAAAAGCTCCTTACTTACTTACTTATTGGCTTTTAAGGAACCCGGAGGTTCATTGCCGCCCTCACATAAGCCCGCCATTGATCCCTATCCTGAGCAAGATTAATCCAGTCTCTACCAAAGCTCCTAATAATAATAATAATAATAATAATGATAATCCGTGGCGCTACAGCCCGTGAAGGGCCTAGACCGACCAGCCGGCTGCTGGCCTCAGGCCCACATGCCGAAGCAGAGGTGGACGATCATCCAACCAGAATGGAGGTATCGTGTGGTTAGCACAATGATCCCCCCAGCCGTTACAGCTGGCATTTGCAACTGGATTTCGCTACCTATTGTAGCTCCCCAAGTGCATCACGATGCTGGGTGGGCACTGGTCCCATATACTGGCCAAAATTTGATGAGAAAATTTCTTCCCCAATGAGGACTCGAACCAGAATGCATTCTGTAACGCGAGTCCTAGACAGGCTGCCTTAGACCACGGTGCGGGACAGAAAAGCTCCTATAGGTTCAAAAAAAGACGTCAAGAAAAGTTTACAAGAAGAATGGCAGAAATTGAGCCAGTTCTACATACAGAGGCTTGTAGAGAGCATGCCAAGGTGACTGACATACTAATTAGATCCTACAGAGGAGTGGAAGAAGCACAAAATACTAGGGTCTTGTAATTTCTTTGTTTTTATTAAATTTTTGTTCTGGCCTAATAATTTTAAGAAGGCAGATGTATACCGTACATTAGAAATAAATGTGAAAATATAAAGATGATTTGTTCCATAAAATGGGTTTACATTTATTTTTTTTGTATTTGTATGTATAAATTTTTGTAATAAAACAATAAAAAGGATGTATTTATTTATTATGTTTTAGTTTTCAAAATTAATGCAAAATATTCGTGTTTGTCCGAAAAATTCTGACACTCTGTATGTAGTACAGACCCAGAAACAAAATTTGGGCCACCTGAATTTTCCAAGTTCCAGTTATGTACAACATACTGTGCATGCACTGTGTAAGCACTGAGCATGTGCAGTAGGTTATAACTGGAACTTGGAAAATTCAGGTGGCCCAGATTTTATTTCTAGATTTGTAGGCTACAACTACCTGTTGAAGCACCTGATATCATTAATATTGAAATTGTTTACTTTATAGGTTAGGTGAAAGCGTGTCATGTAAAGTTACAGTGATAAATGCATGGTTTCAATTTGCAGCCACAAATACTTTCAACATATTCTAATGCACTGTTGTAGTACCCTCCCCTCCCCCTTACTTACTTACAAATGGCTTTTAAGGAACCCGAAGGTTCATTGCCGCCCTCACATAAGCCAGCCAGTGGTCCCTATCCTGTGCAAGATTAATCCAGTCTCTATCATCATACCCCACCTCCCTCAAATCCATTTTAATATTATCCTCCCATCTACGTCTCGGCCTCCCTAAAGGTCTTTTTCCCTCCGGTCTCCCAACTAACACTCTATATGCATTTCTGGATTCGCCCATACGTGCTACATGCCCTGCCCATCTCAAACGTCTGGATTTTATGTTCCTAATTATGTTAGGTGAAGAATACAATGCGTGCAGTTCTGTGTTGTGTAACTTTCTCCATTCTCCTGTAACTTCATCCTGCTTAGCCCCAAATATTTTCCTAAGCACCTTATTCTCAAACAACTTTAACCTATGTTCCTCTCTCAGAGTGAGAGTCCAAGTTTCACAACCATACAGAAGAACCGGTAATATAACTGTTTTATAAATTCTAACTTTCAGATTTTTGGACAGCAGACTGGATGATAAGAGCTTCTCAACCGAATAATAACACGCATTTCCCATATTTATTCTGCGTTTAATTTCCTCCCGAGTATCATTTATATTTGTCACTGTTGCTCCAAGATATTTTAATTTTTCCACCTCTTCGAAGGATAAATCTCCAATTTTTATATTTCCATTTCGTACAATATTCTGGTCACGAGACATAATCATATACTTTGTCTTTTCGGGATTTACTTCCAAACCGATCGCTCTACTTGCTTCAAGTAAAATTTCCGTGTTTTCCCTAATTGTTTGTGTATTTTCTCCTAACATATTCACGTCATCCGCATAGACAAGAAGCTGATGTAACCCGTTCAATTCCAAACCCTGCCTGTTATCCTGAACTTTCCTAATGGCATATTCTAGAGCGAAGTTAAAAAGTAAAGGTGATAGTGCATCTCCCTGCTTTAGCCCGCAGTGAATTGGAAAAGCATCAGATAGAAACTGACCTATACGGACTCTGCTGTATGTTTCACTGAGACACATTTTAATTAATCGAACTAGTTTCTTGGGACTACCAAATTCAATAAGAATATCATATAAAACTTCTCTCTAACCGAGGCATACGCCTATGAATAACTGATGTACTGTACCCTTATACTCCCATTTTCTCTCCATTATCTGTCGAATACAAAAAATCTGATCAATAGTCTATCTATTACGCCGAAAACCGCACTGATGATCCCCAATAATTTCATCTACGTACGGAGTTAATCTTCTCAAAAGAATATCGGACAAAATTTTGTACGTCAACAAAAGTGATATTCCTCGAAAGTTACCACAGTTGGTTTTGTCCCCCTTTTTAAAAATAGGTACAATTATGGACTCCTTCCATTGTTCTGGTACAATTTCCTTTTCCCAAATAGCAAGTACAAGTTTATAAATTTCGCTATATAATGCACTCCCACCTTCTTGTATTAATTCTGCTGGAATTTGATCGATACCTGGAGACTTGTACTTTTTCAGATTTTCTATCGCAATTTCGACTTCTGAAAGCGTGGGTTCGGGTATAAATGGCTCAGCAGTTTGTATTTCAATTCCGTCCCGATCATTTCTATTTGGCCTATGTACATTCAGTAGTTGCGCAAAATAGTTTTTCCATCTGTTTAGGATTGATGGAGAGTCTGCAAGCAAGTCACCATTCTCATCCTTGATCACGTTTACCCTTGGCTGATATCCGTTCTTAAATTCCTTTATACCCTTTTATAAATCTCGAATGTTTTTATTCTTACTATTTGTTTCTACCTCATTCAGTTTTTCCTTCAAGTAACCTCTCTTTTTATTCCTAAGTGTACGACTTGCTTCCCGTCTTTGATTGAAATAATTATCTCTCTTCTCCTCAACTGGATCCTGTAAGAATTTCAATTTTGCCTGTTTCCTTCTTTCTACTACCATGCAACAATCTTCATCAAACCACGGTTTCTTTTTCTTAGTTTCATAATAACCTATGCTCTGCTCAGCTGCAATTTTGATACTATCTCTGATATTTTCCCACACGCTATTAACATCTAATTCTTTCTCAACTTCGTCGGAACTTTCTAAAGTGCCAAACCTATTCGAAATTTCGACCTGATAATTTTGCTTAGCTTCCTCGTCCTTTAATTTCAAAATATTGAATTTAGTAATATTAACTTGTTGCTCTACTCGCTTGGCTACTGATAATCTTTCTCTTAATTCTCCAATCACCAAATAATGGTCAGAATTACAGTCTGCACCCCTGAAAGTTCGAATATCTACTATACTAGTATGTCTCCGTTTATCTATCAAGATGTGATTTATTTGGTTGTGTGTCAATCCATCTGGAGAAGTCCAAGTATATTTATGTATATCCTTATGGGGGTATGTTGTACTTTTGACAATTAAATTTTTCGATGTGGCAAAGTTGACTAATCTAACTCCATTGTCACTACTAATTGCGTGTAGGCTCTCTTTTCCAATAGTTGGTCTAAAAATATCCTCCCGTTCTACTTTAGCATTGAAATCCCCCAATAAAATTTTCATGTGATATCTAGGGAACTGATCAAAAGTATGTTCCAATTCCTCATAGAAGCTATTCTTTATATGGTCGTCTTTCTCTTCTGTAGGGGAGTGAGCATTTATAACTATGATGTCGCACCATCCACCCTTAAGTACTAAATATGATATCCTGTCACTGATAAACTCGACCTTTTTTACTGCTGATTTTATTCTTTTATGAACAAAGAATCCTGTTCTTAATTGGTGATTATTGTTTCCTTCCCCACTTGTAACAAATATAACACTCGAGAGATCCAGAATGCAATACTAGGGAAACTAACCATTTCCCTAGTAATTCATCCTGGACTTCTTCCATGTTATGTTGGTAATTACTAATCATTAGAAAGCAGGAGGGATGGGATTACAACAGTGCATTAGAACAATGGTGCCCAAACTTTCTGAAGGTGCAACCCACTTTTGGGTGAGACTTCCTTTTGCGACGACCCCTCACCCCGCTACCATACCGGTATTTAACCCCATTCAAAAAATACAAATCCTTGTAAAATCGAAAATAATGACAATTTTACTCAAAACCACTGCATACCACCCAAAGAACGACGAAAACAGATGTGGTATAACAATGATACGAAATATAAAGTACCATAAACATCATTTCTAATAACTGCTGAAGCTTTCCTGGCGACGTGATAATTCGAAATTTTCTCGGGCTTCCAGCCAGGTCATGAGTTGGTGATCCACCGACGTTTCGAGGATGTTCATCTTCCTCATCTTCAGGGTTAAATGATATCTAAGGGTACCCAGCTCCTTAATTTATTGTGCCAGAGGGAGGAGTCAGCCGAGGAGCTGTGCTCTGATTGGTTCTTATTAGTGCGGACCGCGGCGAGAACGCGGCCGACGTGTCATCTTGCTTTGTTCTGTTCGGCTGAATGACCTTGGGTCTCACGGTGGGCTCGGTGGACGAGTTCTCATGTGTCCTCCGCTGATGACGGCCCGTCGTCCGGGCGGTGAGAAGATGAAGAGGAAGATAAGGAAGATGAACATCCTCGAAACGTCGGTGGATCACCAACTCATGACCTGGCTGGAAGCCCGAGAAAATTTCGAATTATCACGTCGCCAGGAAAGCTTCAGCAGTTATTTCAAATTCCTTTATGGGAAGGATGTTTACCAGGCAGTTAGAAGACACCAAAATCTGCGAGAGACTAAGGGGAAATTACTTAGCTCCTTGGCCTTTCTAACAAGATGCAGAGACAAGGAAGTCACACCGAAGTTTGTCAGACTCCGCTATCCAGTCAAGAACACTACAACAGCCAAGATATTGAGATGCACTAGCCTAGCGCTGGTTAGAGAACGGATTAAACATCTCCGGTTCGAGCTGTCAGTAATCGACCAAAAACTGTTAGAATCCTGTCTGGCTCTCTCGAGTAGACTTTCACCTATGGATTGGGACAGGGTGGATCAGTCCTCGTTCACACAAGGCCTGGCATCTCTTCTGCGATGCACGAAACGACACACCAAGAAATTCGAAGGCCTAGTCAAATCTCCAGAGTCAGTACAGCCATTAGAGACCAGTCGCATCATAATCAATCTCACGGACCAGCAGCTAGATGAGGCCACCACATCAGTACCTGCCAGGGGTCTCAACTTCACTTCCTCTCCAAGGAAAATTCCGGTCGCAGACATCATTAGCAGTATTGAAGGCGCTATCTACCAGCTCCCGCCAGACAGCACGGAAGAAATACGCCGAGAAGTTGCCAGGGCTGTTACCAAGGCCACCATTCCTAAGCTCAACATCAGCCGAGAGGAGAATAGAGCCTTGCAGATGCTTGGGAAGAACGAAAACTTAGTGGTTCTGCCAGCGGATAAGGGAAACGCCACAGTCCTCCTTTCCTCAACACAGTATCAAGAGAAGATCGATCAACTGCTGAACGATCCGGCCTATAAAATTCTCAAGAAAGATCCCACCAGCTCAGTAGAGACGCACCAACCAGCTAATTAAGAAATCCAGTCTCCGCGCCAAGAGTAAGCAGTTAGTTTCACCATCAGGCAGTATACCACCCAGGTTATATGGTCTACCCAAGATACATAAGCCGGAGGTACCGCTAAGGCCTATAGTGGATGCTATTGGTAGCCCTACGTATCGCTTGGCCCGCTATCTTACCAACCTACTGCAACCACTGGTGGGTGGGTGCGTACATCATGTGAAGAACTCAACACAATTTGTACAGATCCTCGACAACATCAAAGTGAAACTGTCCGACCTTCTAGTCAGCTTCGATGTAGTGTCCCTCTTCACCAGGGTTCCGCTCTCGGAAGCCATGCTACTGCTTTCCGATCAATTTCCACTGGACATCACGGAATTGTTCCGTCACACGCTCACCTCCACATATTTTCTACAGAACAACACTTACTATGAACAGATAGATGGAGTCGCCATGGGTTCTCTGCTTTCACCAGCCATCGCCAACTACTATATGGAGCATCTGGAGCATGAAATACTAGCTACAGCGCCATTAAAGCCTACACATTTCTTCAGATACGTAGACGATACGTTCGTCATCTGGCCTCATGGACAAGACACATTACCAGATTTTCTCAGGCATATAAACAGTCTACGACCCCAGATCCAGTTCACTATGGAGGTCGAAACGGGCGGTAAACTCCCATTTCTGGACATCCTTATCTCCAGAAATAACGGATCTCTTGGCCATGCGGTATACCGTAAACCCACACACACCAACTTGTACCTGAACGCAAATAGTTTCCATCACAAAGCGCAGCGGATGGGCATTCTTAACACACTGGCCCATAGAGCAGTCTCTATATCGGACCCGGAGCAATTAGACACTGAATTTCAACACTTGAAGCTCACCCTCCAGCAGAATGGATATTTGGCTAAAGACATCACGGCCTCTTTGAATAGAGCAAGACACAAGAAGCAGCAACAGCAGCCCGTCACGGACTCACTAGAAGCGGAAAAACCAGCCACAGCCTGTCTACCATTCACAGGGAAGTTGTCGGGAAAGATAAGCAGACTGCTCCACAAACATGGAATAAAAACAATCCACAAACCTCCGCCGAAAATTAGGAATAAGGTCAGATCAGTAAAGGACGATCTAGGCCTCAGAGTACCAGGGATCTACCGCATTCCGTGTGAATGTGATGCGGCTTACATTGGACAGACTGGACGCACAATAACAACGCGTCTTTCGGAACATCAAAGAAGCATTAGATTAATGCAGCCCGAAAAATCCGGATTGGCTGAACATTGTATTGAAAAAAGCCATAGGGCTAATTTCAATAACACCGAGGTCCTGGCAAAGTGTTCGGGCTATTGGGATAGAAGAGTAAAGGAAACCCTGGCCATAGCGGCGGAACTCGGTAACCTGAATTGGGACTCGGGTATCCAACTAAGCGTGGCATGGGCACCGGCTATTAAATTTCTCACCGCCCGGACGACAGGCCGTCATCAGCGGAGGACACATGAGAACTCGTCCGCCGAGCCCACCGTGAGACCCAAGGTCATTCAGCCGAAGAGCGCAAAGCAAGACGACACGTCGGCCGCATTCTCGCCACGGTCCGCACTAATAAGAACCAATCGGCACACAGCTCCTTGGCTGACTCCTCCCTCTGGCACTATAAATTAAGGAGCTGGGTACCCTTAGATATCATTTAACCCTGAAGATGAGGAAGATAAACATCCTTGAAACGTCGGTGGATCACCAACTCATGACCTCGCTGGAAGCCCGAGAAAATTTCGAATTATCATTTCTAATACTTGAAACTATTATTATCATGACACTGCGGTAATAGTTCAATACAAAGTGATAAATTTCAACAAAGGAAGAGCTTTGCAAACTCATATTTTCAGCAAAATTTGTGAAGACAAGGGTTCGTTATATGAAAATATTCTTTATCATACGAAAGTAGGACAGCTGTTGTGGAGCAATGTGTTATAAAGAGTTTTATAGTTAAGAGCAGAACTTTTGTTGTACTGGTACGCGCAAGACAAGAAATCACAATATACAAACCTATTTCCCAATTCTCTTTGGTTTCTTAGACTGGTCTTTTCGAACACTTAAACACTTTGAATAGTAGTTTCCAAGGCCAAGAATGTTAATATAACAATAGCCAAGGATAAAATCAGATGATTTATAAAGAAGCTTGATTTCTGGTCAATATCACTCAACAAAGAGAAATTTGATTCATTCCAGTGTATTACTTACAGAACTTATGGAAAATTTAACTATGTATGATAGACAAATAAGTACTGAGTTTGTTTTCGTCAACAAGCAATGAAGTTTCCACAATTTTAAACAACAGCTTTGTGTTTTCCGAAAAAAATTCAAAACAATTTACGACAGTGACAGATGGATGGTGAATCGGTTTTTAGACACTTTCGTTCAACTGGCTGAAATTCCAGAATATATGAAGAAAAAACTCGTTGAAATATGTACCTACTGTTGGAAAGTTTAAACTAGACTTTTTTTGGAAGAGCATAGATCAGTTTGGGATCTAAAGAATACAAGAGTACTCCGAGCTTGCAAAAATACATAATTCTTAATTCTTTTGTAATATTTGCAATCTTGTACTTATGCAAAATAAATTTCCTGTCTATGATCATCAAACCAAAAGTGAGAAATTTTATTGAATTTGTAAAAAAGATATGTGTATGAATATGGAGTCCATAATTTGAGAAGCTGCTTTCTGAAAAAGAGACACATTTATTATATTATTTTTTAATTTGTAAATTAATGATGATATAAAATCCTAATGCACTATCTAAAACAAGGTGTCTCTCTTTGGGACATAATAATAGTAATAACAACAATAATTATGTTTGTATTATAGATTTTACTATTGTTCAGTATTTTATGACAGGTATATAGTTTTGTAACTCTAAGTAATTTTGTTTTTATTTCTTTACTATCGCAAACCAACTATATAATAGGTGTTTAATTTGTAACTAAGCCAATTTTGTGCATTATCTCTCTACTACTGTTTAAAATTATGTATAAAATCGCAAATTTATGTAATATTCTTGCAATTTCTCTACACCTTCGATTACAATTTCTAATTTTATTTAATTTTGTTTTAACTGAAAGTAATTATTCCATAAGGTATTTAGTACCGTATTGTTTACTGTCTATTAATTAGTGTATTTATATTGTAACTATGACTCAGACCTACTACTACTTCTTTAAAATTGTGTATTATCTCTACATAATATATTTCACATGTAACAAACTACAACCCTAATATACCAAAGGTAAAATAGGGTTTCAATATTTGGATAACAACAGTAATAACTACTGAAACATTTTCTGTTCTTAAGTTCAATGTTGTTTATGTTTCTAAATATAAAATAAATGTATGTTAATAAAACTTTTTTGTACTATTTTGCAAATCATCTTGCGGCACCCCTCAGAAGTATCAAACAATTATTATGTTGAAAGTATTTGTGTGTCCGAAAATGATAAATGTATGCTATATTTGAAGAAGATCCTGGATTGCCTACTTCAGTGGAAAGAAATGAAGATTAAAGGGTGTAATGCTTTTCTCAACTAAATTTTTTCTTAATTGTTGCCAGGAAAATTTGAAACTGACAATCTAGACAACTGGCAAGTGGACAGTACAACATTTCTTTAAGACAACTTTTTGAAGTTGAACAGAAGATTAGATTACAGACCTCAGCAGCAATGAAGATTAAATCCAAAACATATGGGGATATCATAGTTGATGAGTTTTCTCAAACTCCACCAGAGTCCTTGGAGATGGTAACTGAAGAATATAATGAGAATAAATTTCTAAACGCCTTAGAAATAAATGATGAAGATACTTACAACTGTAATGAGAACCTTCCAATTTTGATACATCTAGCAGAATACTTTTGTCATACTATATTGAAGCAGTCAAAATGTGTCGCTTACAAAGAAATTATAGCGGCTAATGACTCAATATCTACTGAGGATGATGCTTACAAGCCGATAAAAGATAAGAATAGGGGTAAAATTTGTACCCAGAATTGTTCATGTTAAATTGTAATTCACTGTTATGTTGCAATTTCTAAACTATGTGGCATTTTAGAAACAGATTTTTTTAAAGGTGAAAATCAAGGACTACTTGCTCATGGTATCATATTAAAAATATTTGAAGACTATCAGCTTTTGTGAGAACCCTCCATGTGCAGCAGTGGGCATACAGCTAAAAGTAAATGTAAAAAGTCTGTATGGATTTCAACCAACATTTTTTCCAACAATTATTGCAAAATGAACAATGATATTTCAAAATCAATTACTGTCAGAAAGCATACCATCTTTACTCACAAATAATGTGTCCCAAAAAATAATTCAGACTCTGTATTTTAAGTTCTAAGTTTCTCTGCAGATACCACTATTTTATATTCTGTAAATCATTCATCATTCAGCAATTGAAGTGTTTCGTCGAGTTGGAAATAACTCCATAAAGTGTAGACGCCGACACGGCTAAGCAAGGTTGTTACCCGTAGCATGTGGATTATTGAAGTACAATCAGGAGATATCCTTTGCTAGATTTTACTAATCGGAGAGCCTCAGTTTCATTCTGACAGACAGGACTTAACAATTTAAAATTGAGAAGCGGAGTCATGAACAGCTGCATCCTTCCAGTTCTCCTATACGGAGCACAGACATGGTCTCTAACGGAAAGAGAGCGGGACATGTTGAGAAGGTGTCAAAGAAAAACGGAGAGGAAGTTCTGAACATCACATTCAGACACTGACTCCTTATGTCTTCGTTATGTAGTCTAACACAGCTCAAAGACGCAGCAGAAACACTGACAAGATGAAGAAGAAATGAGCAGGACACGTGATGTGACTCAACATGACCGGTGGACACACATCCTTACAACGTGGAACCCAAGGATTGGCAAACACAGTGTTGGAAGACAGAAGACAAGGTGCGCAGACGAACTCAGATCAAGATTCGGCCATCTATGGTCAAGAACAGTGAAAGCCCGACAACAATGGAAGTTCATCACAAAGTGACTTGCAACCCAAGCAGTGATTAGTGAATAGTGGACCCTTCAATGTAAACCCAGACAGCATCTTACACACACCATGACATTACTAAAGTGACCACCATTCCTGGAGTGGCTAACTGGGAATTGTTTGACAAACCATCCTGCATAGTCAGGAGGTCCTTGCCCTTCACGGGATTTCGTGGATAATTCTATAATCTACTAACCGGAGTGTTTTAGTTAATAAAGAGAGATTGTACAAGCCATTGTGTGATTGTAGGCAGTTGTGTGATTTACAGACCAAATGAAGCACATTCTACATGTCAAAAATGGGTGATGACCTGTGAATATATATAGCAAGAATTGGTAGATTTAATGGAAGATAGAAACAAATCAAGTGGCAACAAGTGACCCTCAGCTTTTATGGACAATTGGAACTGTAATAGCTATGTTGCTTATAATCGGTGGAGTGGAGATGAATCCAGGACCAAGAACAGGAGAAGAGTCATTGAGTAATCTGGCTTCAAAGGACGATATACAGCAAGTGCTAAGCAGTATAAGCAGTTTGAGTGAGAAGTTAAATGAGATACATGCATTGGTAAAAGGACACAAGGAAAATATAGACAAACTAAATAAAGTAATCTGCAAACTAGAGTAAACAACCTAGAATTCCACCATAGGAAAAGGAACTTAGTTTTCTTTGGTGTGATGAAGTGCATAGAGAAGGGAGACTAGATGCATACAACGTAGTAGCAAACATATATAGTGAAGTCTTTGGAATGAACGTGAATGAGGGTAGGATTGAAGAAGCCTTTAGAGTAAGAAGTGGGAGAAATCAGCCAATCCTAGCCAGGTTCACAAGTTTATACAGGAAAGAATTCATTTTGGAAAATAGAAGAAATTTGAACTGAATGCGGATTAGAGTGGATCATGATTTCAGCCCAGAAGTTTGAGGGAAAAGAAGACTATTAGTCCAGTTTCTCAAGGAGACTAGGGCAAATGGTCAGTTTGCAGTTCTGGTGAATGACAAACTGAAGATAAATGGGAACCTAGGAGACCTGGAATACTGATAGAACAGAAACACTACTGAATCAGGGTCAAGAAAAAAAAAATGGATCAACATCCTCACCGGATAAGAATGCAGAAAACAGGAAGACAGCTGATTCAGGAGAAGTGACGGGGGGGGGGGGGGAGAGTAACCAGCAGAATTTGCAGAGACAGCAGAGCAACATACTGAATAGGAGCATCCATGAGTCAGCAATAACCAGTTGAGAGCTGGGAGTGATGACTCGATGCAGACAAGAAGAGAAGAAGAAGGGATACAACCTTCGGAGTCCCGTGGAGGAACAGCAATGGATAGGCCAAATAAGTTACAGTGTCCTCGCCCAATGACAGTTTGATGGCGTTAACAACAGGAAGAGAACACAAGAGGTACAATCTCAGGAATTGGTGTATGACTGGAGATGGAAACATAAACAAAGGTATGAAAAAATAGGTAGATAACTTGGGTAATGAGATAATGAACTGCGGATTTATTAACACTGAAAGGGTCCTGAATAAAATAACGATCTGATAAGGTTGTTAAGTGATCATAATATACTAGGTTTAGCAGAAACACAGTTGAAAAATATGATAAATTAGAATTAAAAGACTTTACGGTATATACTTTAGTAAAACTAAGCAAAAACAGGGAAAGGGGATGTCATCAATTCCCTCACAATCTGTTTCAAAATGTATGTTTAATAGACCTAAGTTACTCCAGTACCATCAGTAAATTAGAAATTGTATGTTCAAAATGTAGTTTTTTAAAAATCTTACTTGACTAGAAGTGTATACTGGTAAATAGCATATAACAATTTTATGTTTAATAATTGTTAATTTTCCTTCCTTCAAGAATACCTCCTCCCAAGAGACCCTCCCTTTGCTCAACTTGAGATGTAAATGTAAAATGCATCCATCTGATCCCAAGACACCACACCCCATGGATGGGTTGGGAAAACAAGATTTTTCTTTTTTTTATCAAAAATATTATACAGGTGCCCATAAAAATCACCATATATATTCCGGAAAATATACATTTGGATTATTTCTGTTACACGTATAGTGAAGATACATCACAATGTTGACTATTGAAGAAAGAATCACAATTGTGGAATATTGTTTAGGTCGAAAACCTATGATGAGGTCCAGAAGCTCTTTGAGAGGAAGTACCAGAAAGATGCCCCTAAAAGACTTGCTATTCAGCAGCTTATAAACAAATTCAGGCATATAAGATCTGTAGATGATGAGAGGCACACTGGAGACGGCCACCGGTCAGCCCACAACCTGTAGAAAGGGTGGGGAGAGAACATCGACAGAAGTCCAAAGACATCCACCTGCCAACTGAGTCATGAGCTAAACATCTCGAAATCCAGTGTGGAAAGTGCTTCACTATACACTTAAAAAGAAGGCCTATCATATCCAGGTGCTTCACAAGCTAGAGGATGAAGACTATGCTGCACGAGCAGCCATGTGTCATGATCTGTTACATGCTGTAGATGAAGAGAACCTGATGAATCATGTTCTGTTCAGTGACAAAACGACATTTCATGTCAACGGCATCATCAATAGATAGAATTACAGGATCTGGGCAACCGAGCAACCAAATGAATTCACCGAGTAGCAACAGGACTCTCCCAAAGTCAATGTGTGACTCAGTCTCATGAAGGGTAAAATTTATGGCCCTTTCATCTTTGCTGAAAAGACAATTACCATGACAAACTACCTGGATATGCTGCAGTTGTTCCTGAAGCCACAATTACGGCAGGATGGTATCCTTGCCTGTTATTTTTCAACAAGATGGGGCACCACCCCACTACACAAACATTGTGCGGGACTACCTGAATGAGACCTTTCCTAACCATTGGATTGGAAGAGCGGAGGATTGCATGTGGGCTCCCCATTCCCCTGACCCCACTCCCCTTGACTTTTTTGCATGAGGTTTTATCAAAAGCCGAGTTTACACTACCAGGGTACCAGATGTGAATGAGCTGAAACAACGAATAAGAATGACAATCTTGCTAATAACTCCTCAAATGTTATGGCGCATGTTCCATACAACCACAAGGCGATGGGAACAGTGTGTTGATAATGAAGGTGGTCATGTTGAACTGCATCAGGCTTTATAAGGTCCTACTCTATCCTAATATAATATTTATTGTGTTGTAGCTGACCAAGAACATGAAAATGTATGGTGACTTTGTGGGCACCCTGTACTTTCAGGTACCATAATTTGATATGTCAATGTAAATGTTGTGTGTCCTATGACACAAAAATATTAATATAAATATGGTAAATATAAGATCTGCAACAACACAAGCTTTAAAATACATTAAAATTGAAGAAGCTATACTACAGTTGTGTGAGCACTTTTTGTCTGTTGAACTTCTTAATCATATATGTTTCGGGGAATGCTTCCCCATCTTCAGTGATATCAAGACGAAGTGGTTCCAGATAGTCAGTTCACATCATGCTACGCAGGAACACAATTCAAATATCTGGAACCACTTCGTCTTGATATCACTGAAGATGGGGAAGCATGTCTCGAAACATATGAAGAGTCCACTGCAAGAATGATGGATGTCATTTGGAATACATTTTGCAGGAGAAGCGATTGAAAGTTTGAAATGCTTAGCGCTCAAAGCTTAACTGTGATTTTCTGATCATTACTGGACAATGACTATCAGTGTTAATGCCATGTAACTCTCTATGTACATTCTATATGTCTTAAGCTATATATTGACAGTCTTGGTTCACTTTCGACAAGAAAGTGACATTCATCATTCTTGCAGTGGACTCTTCATATATGATTAAGAAACTCAATAGACATAAAAAGTGCTCATACAACTGTAGTATATCTCCTTCAATTTTAATGTATTTTATCGATTTTATGAACACTGAACAAAAATGTTACCAAAAATGTGTATTTTATCATCAAGCTTTAAAACTCTCCCAAGTCATCCCTTTCTATGGTATGTACTTTCAATTTCAGTTTTCAATTTAATAAATGTTTATGAATATTTGTTGCACACTTAATTTAGACTTATTTAAAAAATTAAGAATGCAATGGTTTTCAACAGTTACTGTTGACTGTCATAATAACTATACTGATGTGTTTAATAAGGATTACTTTCATCCAGTGGCCGATTAATACTATACTGGTCAATAAAAGTTTTGCATATTGTCATAGAATCCACATCAGAAAAAAAAAGTATTGTATCTTTCCTTTTCATGATCTATGAAACAAGTTTCATGTGTTTACTTTCTGAAACATTAAATCAGTTCGTGACATGCAACAGTTCAAACGAGTTGGTCTATGAGAGTGGTCGGAGAAATTCCTGTTTTTTGATGTTTACATTACAATAATGCCACGTCATACTATTAGCAGTACATCACATTAAAATAGTCACTTTAAGACAGCAAAGTATGACACAAATGGAGATAGCAGGAATCATAAGTTGTAATCAATGTGATGTTTCTAGAGCATGGAAGAAATTCCAGGACTAATTCTATAGCAGACAGACACAGAGCAACATGTCCACGCAAAACAATGACTGGAGAAGACTGGTATCTCCATATTTCTGCATGGCTATGCACTACATCCACTGCAACTCAGTTACAAAGGGACCTTCGCAGGGCTAAGGGGCCACAGAGTCAATTCAAACGGTATGAAATTGACAGCACGATGTAGGGGTACATTCCCAAAGACCTCTAAAGGTTACTCTATTCACTCCACAATATAGAGCATACTGTGTAACATGGGGCAGAAACCATGTAAATTGAACTTGGAAACAATGAAGGCAAACATTGTTTACAGATGAAATACGATTGGCCTACATCCAGATAACAACAGCATTCGTGTGTGGAGATCCAATGGTCAATGTTCATAATGAGTTGTTTATAATTGAACACTACTAGAGAAAGGTGGTTCAGCACTGTTCTGGGCAGGAGTCATGTGAGGACGCCGCACACCATTAATTCACATGGCAACATGGATGCACAGAAATACAAGGACATTCTTCGACCTATCATTACTGGATTTGGACATGATATTGGAGCAGGATTCACGTTCATGGATGATAATGCCCGTCTCCACCATGCCAGTGTTGTGAATAACTTCTTGCAGAGATATGGAATTCATAGGATGAACTGGCCAGCAGCTTCTCCAGATATGAAATGTGTAGAACATGCATGGCACCTTCTAAAAAGAACAATTGAGTGGCTCAGTACCAGACTTGCCTAACCCACGAAATTCTGAAATTCCGACTTCTACACTGAATGACTGTAAATTATCATTCCTATGTGTGCCAAAGTTGTTTATCCCTCATAAAAATCCTTGTTCAGTGCTGTCATCTATTGAAAGGTTAAGCAGTTACGTGTAATAAAAAAGTGATGTGCGACATAGTTGCCTAAGCAACAAATAAACATGGCATGAAACGTTTGGATCATGGTGTGGTGAAGCCAAAGCTCTTATCTCCACCATAGGCAGAAGTTTAGTGCAGCTTCCTGGGGACCCTTGAAGCAGTCAATATCTACGTCAGCGCATTGGTATCGCCATTCAGCACGGTAATGCTACAAGTATTCTTGCATCCTTCCCAGAGTCCTCTTATTTAGATGAAATTTTCTTCCTTTAATTATTCAATTTATTTGTATTTTAACATGGCATATGAAGAGTCAGACTTGGAGTCCATTCATAACATTTTTGAAGATAACAGTGATGATGACGAAGATTATCAATCCAATTGAATTGCTTATTTCAGAAACCAGTCAGCACCAAAATAAGAAAAAATGAGTTAATGGCGGCATAGTATTCTATGAGGGTATATGTACATTTTAGTGCTGAAAACAGTGAAACGTGTTACGTCAGAAAACAGTCAAGCAACCCGCTTGGCTGGTTTCTGCAGTAAACTGTGGGTACATTTTTGCTTGGCTGGTTTCTGCAGTAAACTGCAGGTACATTTTGTGTCTAATCTTGTCAGTTGGTATTGCTGCTCTGAATCCAGAAGAGTAAGAGAATGACTTTTATTGCCATCAGTAAAGTGTGCTTGTAGAATTTATTAATCCATACCATATTGGCAACACACCACCTCATTCTAGTGCCGAGGTCATGGAAAGCATGGGGCTCTACCTCCATGCCCCCAAGTGCCTTCATGGCATGTTACGGGATACCTTTACCTATATTTGCAACAGTATACTCACATATTCTGAAATGGAATGCAATCCCTGATTCATGGAGGCACGCCATTTCAGGTGAATATTACTTATGTCCCGACCACTATAGGAGACATAGGCCAGTTTTACACTAATCCAAAACATATTTAGTATAACTTGTTGCTTGTGAGCCATCCCAAACCCCGACTTCCACCCCTAAGAGCGCCAGTCCTTATATACTCGTCAGTCAAGGCCTACTGAAAAAAAATAAAAGCAATTGACAATAGATATTTCAGTCATGACAACCTCATAAAATATCCTATCAAGTGAATAATAGATCTTACTACGTACAACATAATTATATTATATTATTACCCATTTCAGTGAGTCTCTATCTCCATGCCCCCCAAGTGTCTTCATGGCATGCGACGGGGATACCTTTACCTTTTACTGACGACCACCGCAAAATACGATAATCTAGTCTAGGGAGTATCTGTTTTTTGGTGCAAAGATAATTCGTTTGGCGTGTTTCTTAATTGAAATTATGAAATGGCGTTCCTGTGCTTAACATTTAATGGCACTTTTATGTCATCCCCATAAAAAAACCAGGAATGACAGGATTCCAAGCTCAAGACTTCCATTCGATCATCTTAACAAAAACCAGGTGGAAAATATTTGAAAAAATTGTAACACAACCCATATCTTTCTATATGGAAAGAATGGGACAATGCTCAAATGTCAATATGGATATAGAAAGGGACACAATACAGTACATTGTCTAATGTATATAGTCTCAGATATTTTACCAGCATGGATCCGAAAACACCTCAACTTAGTAGCAATGGACATATCAAGAGCTTATGATTCAGTGATCCTCCCAAGTTTACAACAAACAATGGAAAAAATTTTACTCCCTCCAGATCTAATTAAAGTCACCATAAATCTCATGTTCAGTAGAGCCATCTCCTTCCCGCCAGCCTATGGAAATACAAGTAGAATTACCAACCTAGGATTCATCACTTAGCCCAATTCTCTTTACCATCTACATCATGGGCCTATCGCAGCTCCCACTACAAAAAAGTAACGTAATAATTTTTGCAGATGACATATATATAACAACCAAAATCTCCCAAGACAAATCTACAGAAAATTTCAAACAATACATCCATGAAGACATTGAGGCCATCCAGAATCACCTTAACCAATGGGGTCTAATCATAAATCCTAGGAAAAGTAAACATATCATATACTATAAAAGACGAAAGCACCCTTACTTATGGAACGAAATTGCAATCCAGGAGCACAGATTAGATACCCAAACTTGCATCAAAATCCTGTGTGTAGATATGGACCATAATTTCTCGGGAAAAACACATTACTTAAACCTTCACCAGAAATTAAAACAGGGAGCTATAATATTCAAGTATATAACCAGCAGATACTGGGGAAATCACCCCATGGCACTCCACCTACTCTACAACAATTTTTTCATAGCAATTCAAGAATACAACATGGTCATACTACCAAAGCCTCAGGTCCAAATAGAATCACAACTAAATTCAGTCCACTACCAGGTAGCAAAACAAGTCCAAGGTATAAGTGGCAAACCTCTCACCCATTCTGCTCTAAAGACAATAAATTACCAGATGTTACACCACAGGAGAAAGTTAGCATGCCACAGATTCATGTTCTCAGTTTTATGCAACTCAACAGCCCAATATACAACAAGTTCAAAGGAATCACACACTTAATCCAAAACAGCGAACATCACATTCTCCAAATAATCCAAACTTTTACAGAATATTACTGCACCCCACATTGTCCAATTTTTCCCCTCTTTTCATCCAGTATGAGATTTTCCAAAAGAGCATAACTACTGAAACTACAACCTTCAATAAACAAGAGACAAATATGGGACAACGATTCCGAGACTTTATAGCCAACATGAAAGAAAAGGAGCCCAACATAGTTCAGATTTACACCAATGGCTTCAAATTAGACAAGGGTGTGGGTGCAGCATTTGTAAACACAACAGCAACAGGTAGTGGAAAGGTCAAACTCCAATAGTTGTTCATCTGTACAGCAGAATTATTTGCAATTTGGCAAGCCCTAATCTCTGCAAAATACCTCACAGGAAAATCTATTCTCATTTTTTGTGGATTCAATGAGTGCATTAAAAATAATGCCCTTTCTGTGAAGACCCCCTAGATAGTAATAAATATCAAACAGCTGATATACAACATAGGAAAGCAGAATAAAATAAAATTAATTTGGATACCAGGACATAAAGGCATACAAGGTAACGAGATTGCAGGCACTCTTGTGAAAGCAGCCATTCAATAAATATTCAGGTCACTGACTTAATAAAACAAAATATTAGGCAAATAAACACAGAAGTCACACCTGCTGACAAACTATGGTATTTACAAAAAAAAAAATTAACACGACCATTCATATCAGTAATTAACAAACTAAAACAAATGCAGCAATAATCCCAAAATACCTACACCTCTTTGAAGGGGCGAATCTCCTTCGTGAGAGTGTCGACAACAGCCAGGAGAGATAAACCATATTTTCTTCCAATGTCAACTACACAAACAACCTACTGACCAACTAATTCACGACATTAGACAAAAGCTAGTATTTGGACCCTGAAAGATTCTGGACTTACTAGTTGACAATGAAATCCAGATAGGAAAACTCTTATAGGGGAGAGTCGGGTAGTATCAGACAGTGCGTTTCTTTCATCTACCACCATATGGTAGTACCTGAATGACATGGTTACGTTTCTCTATGCGACATCACAGAAACGTAACCATGTCAATCAGGTACTATCATCGTGTGGTAGATGAAAGAAATTCACTGTCCGATATTACCCGATGTCCGATACTACCCGACTCTCCCCTAAATGTAAAAATTTGTAAAATGAAATTTTAAAATGATATAGTCAGACTCTCAATATACTTTGAAATTACAGTGCTAATTGTTTCACAAGACAAACTCACGACACCAAAATCGAACATATGAAAGATCGATATAGCGTCTGAAAATAAAACATGAAGAAAAAGAAGAAGAATTTATTAATGGTTTTTGTTTTCGCATGTTCATAATTTTGTGACCAACTGATTGAAAAAGTGATTTGTGGTTAACATAGTGTTTTTTTTACTAATAACAATAGACCTATATTGTAGTGAAATGTTTCAAAGTTCAGAAGACGAACCTGTACCTAAAAGGAAACGAGGAGTGGTAAACGAAAACACTTACAAACATAATACTATTCACAATGCAAGAGTAAAAGGAGAAAGTTATGTTTCTTATTCTAGCAGGGAAGTACCTCAGAAAACCAAGCCTGACATTCTCACTTGTAAGTGCAAAGCGAAATGTTATTTAAACGTTAATTAGGAAGTAATAAATGAAACCTGGAGGTATTTTCATTCTCCTGAAAATAAAAACTGTCGAGATACCTATATTCAGACTTTGGTTGAGGTTACTGAAGTTAAGCGTCGACATAAAAAAAAAAAAAAAACACAGTCCAGAGCAAGAGTTAAGACAATGAAAATGTTAATGAAGGCACTTTTAAAAGATCTCATTCTTACAATTATAATTTAAGGATTGGTGGTGTACTGAAACATGTTTACAAGAATATGTTTATGAAAATCCATGGTATTTCACATAACAGATTAGGGAGAATTTGTCAGTTATTGCTTGAAAATACTACCCCTAAAGACCTGAGAGGCCGAACAGGAGTGGCAATGCTGTTTCTGGCAACATTTGTGTACGCATCCATGATCATATTGCAAAATTTGAAGTTAAAGAGACCCATTATGGCGGAAAACACAAAAAGTATTTGGATGCTCGTTTAAATGTCACAAAACTTCATGAGATGTTCGTTAATGACAACCCTGACTTGAAAGATGTAGTCAAGTACTATTTTTACTATTCTTATTTTCATGAAAACTTTGAGTACTCTTTCAATCGGCCACACGTTGACGTATGTAGTCAATGTGAAAACCTAACATCAAAATTGAGGGATTAAACCTTACATGATAATTGATAATGTTAAACATATTGCAGCAGCAGAGCTCACTGTACATAAGAGGAGGGCCAAAAAGTTTTATACTAGTATGCAAGAAGCATCTAAAAATGATGATGAAGAAACTGTGGATATGCAAAATTTGCCACTTCCGAATATTCCTGTACAGGAAATATTTTACCTGAGGCAGTTATGGGTTAACGTTTTTAGTATCCATGATTTGACAACTAGTAAGTCCAAAATCTACCTTTATCATGAGGGTGAAGGTAATAAGTCTCCAGATGAGGTCTGCAGTTTTTTATTGAATTACATAGAGACTGAGATACCCAGTACAGTAAAAAAAACGTCCTCTTTAGAGATGGCCCATCAGGACAAAACAAGAATCACACAGTTGTTCGATTGTTGATGAACCTCAGTGACAAAGGGCAATTTGTCAGTATCACCCACAACTTCGCTGTTCGTGGTCACTCATATTCACCGTATGACAGAGACTTTGGGGCTATAAAACGTCTGCTGAAAAAAGTTGATCGAATTTACACTCCAGAGGAATATATGGAGCTTATACTGAAAGCCAGTAAAACAAATCATTTTAATATTCATAGAGTTACCTCCCAACATATCAGAAGTTTCAAAACATGGTGGTCTCATTCATACAAGAAGCTTACTAATTCAGGCAAAACCTCTGATAGAGGTGTTCCTGAAGACCAAAAGGAGAGTTTCAAGATATCGACATACAAACAGTTTTGTTACAACAAGAACATTCCTGGAAAAGTGATAGTAAAACCAAATGTTGATGGAATCATTCAATCAACTTTCACTCTGCTGAAAATAGATCTTGCTCCTGACTTAACCATCCAAATAGCCTACTCTTCCGAAAAAGTAAGAGTATAAATATCATGACATACTTACCAAAATATTACTGAGACTTACGTGTAACAATATTCTTCCATTTAAAAGCTTATAAAAAATCTAACATATTATATTACACCCTAAAACATATTTTTGGACACTCTTCATTAGTGAGCCCTAAATTTCTTCGTTATTGTTTTAGGTTCCTATTAATATCAATATGCTACAAGTAATAAATGCCCTAAAATCTTTACTGGTGGGATACGAACACTTTATGACCGCATTTTACAATGGCCTACTACTGAGGCAGAATGTGCTGTGGTGTTTGTTCATGAGGATTGATTAGCTCCTGTCATGATGAGTAGGTATAGCTGATTATTTCATCCTTTTACTAAGATTATCTTTGTATTAGCAATGTAGTCTAAACCTAATTACACTTTTTTTTTTAAATATGGGTTTTATAACAAACTCCTAAATAATTCGAGAATCATGCCATAAAAATACGTTTACACCACTCGTTTATTGCAGAAACCAGTTAAGTGGAAAACTTTTTCGTATTTTTACAGCAAAATTTAAACATTGATTCTAGTATATGTTAAAACACACAAAATAATTTTCCTTAGATAAAAAAGTATTGAAATATATACTACTTTCAGCAAAAAAATATTAAAACCATTACCAAACCATTTAGTCTGATGCTAGATAGCTTTTTTTTATTTTCCCACAATCGACAATTATGGTGATCTGACTTCTTCAGGTAAATTATTTTTGTAATAAGTATATTTTAATGGATGATTTATTTTTATTTATATTTTTGCAAAGTTTATACAATATGACACTCAGACAAGTTTGTCTCTTACATTTTTTCAAAACCCATAAGAAATGCAGAGGATTAGGCACTATTTTTTGGTGAATATTTTCGTTTATATTTTCAATAATTCAGTTAACATTTTATAATGTAAACAAGTTTAGCTCTATTTGCATGTGTATGAAACATTTAAAGGTAGTATTTTACGAAATCAAAGCTATTAAAATCCCTTGACAAGGTTGGTTAGGTAAGCTTAGTGCTAAGTACGAATCATTGTTATTTGCCTAAAATTTATAGGTTGTCATCACATTTTGTCATTTTAGATGACTACAGAGTTCGGAATGGCAATCAGCTACTGCTTAGTGACATCCATCTAGGAAATGATGAAAACTTGGAACCAAGACCAATCATGAACTGCATCTCAGAAAAATCGAAACAATTGATAAGATGAAGAAAGCAGAAGCAAAAATATCTCACGGGGAAAAGCTAGTTCTGGTTTATGATTTACAAAAAAACTCTTCAAACCCCAGTTTTATCAATGGGAGAGGTCTGCTACAAGACAGTTGTGGACGTACAATCTTGGGAGTCCAAGATGAGGTTACAAATGTTGGACACATATACATGTGGTCTGAAAACATTGCATCTCGTGGGGTCCAGGAAATTTTGTCATTCCTTCTCATTCATATCAACAATTTTCTCCCACAGACAACAAAAGTTCTCACATTCTATAGTGACAGCTGTGGAGGGCAGAATCATAATATTAAAACAGATCTCTTCTTATCTTACGCATTGCAAAACCATCCAAGCCCTGAAGTGATCAATCAAAAATTTTTTCATTCCTGGCCACAGTTTTGATAGCTGTGACATGGATTTTGGAGTCGAGAGGTCTAAATGCTATCAAGAAGAAGTATATGTTCCTGAAAAGTGGGAAAGAGTAATAGATGATGCGAAGAAAAGAAATTAAAAATTCCAGGTCCATCATATGACTAGCGAACTGTTCTATAGAAAATGAAATAACAAACAGAAAGATATCAGAAAATAAACACAAAGTGGAATACCTCAAGATTCGATGGTTACAGTTTCGGAAAAATGAACCTAAGAAACTTTTCTACAAAATATACAGTGTATCTGATTGCATAGATTTTGATGTGGTCAATATAACACAGAACAGGAACCGAGGGCGTCCATCACTAAACTATTCTCAGAAATTGAATCTCCTGTATCCCAGAGGTCGGCCAATCACTAAAGAGAAAAAGAAAGATTTAATGTCACGACTCAAATACATCCTACCAATTTACCATTATTATTACCAAAGTCTGAAAGTGGAAGGTGAAGAATTCAACAATTCAGACATGAAAGCAACTAACGAGGATAATGAACAAAGAGTTCCATATTTTTTCTTTGTGTGTTCCAAAGATTTATAGTCTGTACTTTGTTAATTAGTCCAATAAATCGGCCACAATACCATTGATCTGCAATGATTTTAATGTCTTATACTTTTGATCCTAACTTGCCTAAACATTCTCTCTTGGAATATAATTTATTTTAGGGCTAAACTTGCCTGTCATTTGTTTTACAGTTAACACATATCTGGGTTAATGATATTTTTCAACTTACTTTTTACATGGACTAGATACATATTAGATTACGTAAAAGAGAAATAATTTCCATTTGACATCCAATTATTTAAAATAAATGACGTCCAAATTTAGACTTCAGTAACTCTTTTCAATGTAATTGTTGTTTAGGCAAGTATGGCACTGAGCCACTCAATTATCAACTGTCCGCACTCTCCAGAAACCATACAGGAATGGGACAATCTTCCTCAAAATTAATTGGATAACCTGGTTTCCAACATGCCACGTCATGTCCAGGAATGTCTACAAGTTCATGGAGCCCACACACATTATTGAATTGACTCAAGATGTGTTTTTGGTTTTGTTTTGTCAAATCAATGAGATTTGGATTTTGGTTGGAAATTAAGACAGTTTTTTTTTTTTCGTTATATGTGTAAGAAGTTGACAATTTTATTTTGTTTCTTCTTTAAGCAATTGACATATAGAAATGCAAAGAAATTTGTAACAAATCTGATCCAGGAATAAAAAATTCTATACTATGCAAAACTTTTTCTGACCAGTGTATTAGACATACTTATGTGCATAAATACTAACTGAAATTTAAATTGAATAGGTGATAATGTTTCTAATCTTAAGGTACACTAAAAATGTCAATACATTCATACATATTGTGCTGCCTGGACCCTTAAGTTCTCAAACTACAAACCTAAGAAGAAAAAAGAAACACCAATGAAGGCATTATTATTGAAAGTTGAGAAAAAGAAAACAAATTGTCTACCCCAAACAAAGTTGAGAAATGGAAATTGGAACATGAAACCAAAAAAGTGGAAACTTAAAAAGCACAAGGAAATCACATTAACAAGAAAAAGAGAAGGTAGGTCATTCAACAGTTCATCAAAGAATAAATAAATGTGCAACATTGGCTTATGCGATGAGAAGGATGATGAATTTAAGGCCAATTCCATGTAAAATAGGACACAAGTTCAGAAAAAAAAATTAACAAATTCTAAAAACCTGCGTACAGATGTGTGTCGAGGGAACATTCTACTTTTATGAAAATATGAATTTAAATTTTGTGCTGCCATCTGTTCGTAAGCAAAGACTTGAATCAAACATGGCTGACAACAACCACGTGTGACCGAGTTCTAATGCACAATTTCACATGTATATGAGTAAGAAAGAAAGCATAAAACATCAACTTCTTGTTAACCTGCTTGAAGGCAGTGCATCCAACTTTATATTATTCATAAACATTAATTTAAAATTGAGAGTATAATATAGATATATTACTCAAATAAGATTATGTTTTTGTGTTATGTCAGTCACCATATTTATTTATTTTTTTTTTATGTAGATTATAACAAACTTAGTGTAGGTGTGCAAGCATGTGATATTTTCCAATTGTAAATCGGTTCTTCTTTTGAATGATATATTTAAATTATTTTAATAATGCGGTATACTATGGTTAATGTGGTAGGGGAGACCCGGGCAAAGAGAATAATGCATATTTCTTAGAAACGCCAACAGGTAGCACTTTCTGCTATGTTGGGGAAGAATCCCAATCAGATTTTGCTCCTGGAACTGACATGTCGTCATTCTAGCTAGTAAGAGAAGAAATCAGCGTGTGTTTGAAGAAAATTGACTGTTTTCTTAAAATATTTCAAGGTAAGAGAAACATATGTACAACACACAATACTGCAGAAAATTTCTGTTATGTGATAGTAATATATAGGCGATACGATTACTTCTGAAGTGCCGTACTTACAAAGAATATTATTGGCGTTTATATTTATATAACCTTAAATGAAAAGCGAAATGGCGTCTGCGGGCAAAGTGAATAGGGTAAAGTGGATACTTTATCCGCTTTGCCCTGCCACCTTTATTTGACTATATAACTGCTAGCTGTATTTTTGTATGTATTTGTATATTGTAATAAAGTGTGTTAGATCATTTTACATAGTGGAGGCATTAAGTCACACTAATTAAATTATAAATCAGTAACACTGATCTTAATTTTTTACTTAAACAGTGGTTCTGCTATCTGGCCATACAACCATAATATGTTTGTTGATGAAGATTTTGCTCCAGATCAACTTACAGATCACCAACTTGAGACAGAAATCAGCGAAACGACAGCTGGCTCAGATTTAACAAATTCTGCAGTGCCAGCTCCTTCAGCGGCTGAAGAAACAGTTAATGCTCACTCAGAATCAACCACCTCTGTGATGTCGTTATCTTCAGAGATTGAAGGAATATTCAATACATCAATTACACTCAGATTTTCAGTTCCGGTTCACCAAAACCCTCAACATCATCAGCAAGAGAACCCAAGTCAGTTCTTTTGATTTAGACCAGTGCCAAAATTGGATACTCGAAAGATACGAGGTAAACGAAGAAAATGTGAGTGCTCTGAAGCTCTTAAATCTATATCGATTAAAATTGTTAAAAGAGAAGTGAATTATGGGCAGGAGCAAAAGGAGAAGAAATCCATGTCTTCAGTGCCAATCAAACGTCGACTTGTTCAAATTAGTATTTTGTACTAATCTAACGTGCTGTAAATGGCTGTAATAACATTTCTTATCGTCTCATATGACTCATTAACATCGTGTTTATGTGTTCTTTTAATTTTATTATCAATGAATAAAAATTAAATAGAAATGTGAAAATGTTATAGGTATATTCACTTTGCCTGGGTTAATTATTCGCTTTGCCCATGTACCTGGGCAAAGAGAATAATTAACTATATTTTCTTTCTCAAATCATATCACTGTCCGTAGGTACGAGAAACGAATTGCTGTTTTTTTAGATATGTGGACAACATGTGTCACAACCAATGTCATGAAGATTTTATTTCAGGAGCACCAAAATATAGCCTGTGGCATTGTTTGTTCTTAGCTTAACTGCTTTGCCAGGGCTTCCCCTAACTGACGTAACAAAATATAGTAACTGACATAACAAAGTGACTGTGATACATTATTTTAATTTTTACCAATGCATGAGCCAAATGGTACCAGTATATTTACCAATTGAGAGTAAAGCTTACAGTTAATAAAAACTCATGATCATCACGTACATTCTTAATCTCAAACCCAGGAATTTACTCCATTTTATTGTGTTCTCATTGAGTACTCCATAATGCCTCCAAAAACAGCAGCTGAGAAGATGGGGGATTACAGAAAGAGGATGAGTGAAGAAAAGAAAGATGAAGTTAGAAATAAGAATAGCGAACAAAGAGGAAATGTCGTAAGTAGTGGACAGAACAATGGAGAGCTTTGGAAAGGAAGAATGCTAAAGAATGAGAAAGATGTGTGAGCACAAAGCTTTAAAACAATATGTTCGTCCAGTCCAGTCCCCATTGCAAGCTTTTGGATCAATACAAGCACTTGGCAAAGCTGTTCACAGGGTTAATAGATCTTTGCCAAAGAGTTCATGGAGAAAGCATGCTGTTGTACAGAATCTAGCAGAGAAGTGTATGTTTTTTCTGCAAAGGTTTCTGTGAATCCATCTCCAAGGGCAAGAGCACTTGATTCAGAAATAGCTACAAAAGTTATTTCTTTTTAAGAAAGTGATACAATATCACGTCAGTTACCAGCAAGAAAGGACTTTGTAACAGAAAAAGACCATGAATCTGGGAATAAACAAACAATACAGAAGAAAATACTTATTATGACTGTCATGGAGGCTTATAAACTCAAGCAAGAGAACCTTAATATTAAACTTGGACAATCTAAATTTGCAGCATTGAGACCTCAAATGTTAGGCGCCTCGTATATCATGTGACAGAACAATCTTGTCTGAAAAATGGGATGTAGCATAACTAAAGTGCATTCCAAATCTCCACAAGATAGACTACGTTAGGGCATCTAATCCCCAGGTAGTTGCTGTCAGTCCAATCAACCCCTTTATGGATAACATCAGACTTTCATTCACAGAGGTAGCTATGTTTTATCAGCTAGATTCAGCAATGATGGAAAAAAAAAAATTCACTGTAAAAAATACCACAACTGCAAGCAAGATGCCAGAGTTGGAGTTTGGAAATTACATAATTATACAATATGAGGGGGAAAAATATCCGGGCATCATTATGGAAATAAACAATATGGTAAAGGAAATAAACAATCATATGTAACAAAGTCAAAAGGAAGTTAAAATGAGTGTAATGCATAAGTGTGCATGAGAGTATGTGTGGCCCAAAATTGAAGCTAAGGTTTGGTATACTCGAGAGCAAGTCCTGGGCCACTTAGGTCCACCATTTCCAGTGAATAATAGAGGACTGTATTCATTCAAGGGATTTATTTAATTGTTTGTCACTGTATGAGCAACTAAAGCTATTATAATGTATCATATAACTATTAGGATTGGAGCTGTTACGTCAGTCAATTATCATGAAAGATTTTTTTTTCTAAGAATATTATCAATTTTGTTTGTTATAATAATTATGTATCATATCCCGCAAGTCTCTTAAGTCAAAATAAAAATTAGTGTTTTTATTAAATCCATAACGTCAGAGAATTTTCAAGTTTTCTTCACCATCTATATAACCATTGTTCTTTCAGTGTTATGTCAGTTGCCCAGAGAAATTACATTTTTTCTTTAGAAAATTACACATATTTCTTTTACTTTCACTACCAATTCATTCAGTAACTTTTCCTTTATCAAAGCATTAACTTCAATTTTGGACAGGCTTTATTATGCTCCCATCAGAAAGAAGGAACATACGAAAATGTTCTCCAAATGTTACGTCAGTTACTATAGAATGACTGAATATTTTTAAAACAAACAACATTTGCTTAATATGCGTGCAAATAGAACAAGATAATGAATTGAGATGTTCTATGGAACAAGAGCCTAACTACAAAATTTTGAATTTGAGATAAAGAGCATCAAACATTTTAGATCTGGTACAACAGCCAAGCCCCTACACCAGCAGCTGTGCAGACCGTATAGAACCGGCCAAACATAATATTGCGCAGACTAAGTTTATAGCTACAAATGTCACAAATATGAGTCATTCCATGTCAAATCGAACACCTACAAAACATGACAACTTAGTCGTCTGTGGATAAGCTTTGGGAATTTACCGCATTGTCTTGGTGTTGGTGGCTGACGTTTCGACTGCTGTGTTGTGGTCATCTTCAGAGCAGTTGAATAAGTCTACCCACACCAATAGATACTTACACGCCTCGTCACACCACCACCCAGGAGTCAAGAGATCGGTCATCGAAACTCTCACCGAGCGCGCTCATAGAATTTGTGACTCTGACAACCTATGAGCAGAACTTCAATTCCTACACAAAACCTTCAAAAACAACGGATATGACAACAACATTACAAGGAAGTCCACATACAAGAACTCACGACCAGAAGCACACGAACAAGATCCTGAACTCATGAACATGAAACAGAAAGCCTTCCTCCCATACATAGAAGGAACCACAGACAGAATTGGGAAATTACTGAGGAAATTCAATATCAAGACGGTATACAACGCCCCACACAAGATCTCCCACTCATTAGTCAAAGTCAAAGATAAACTTCCATACCTCCAATCAGCTGGAATATACATGATCCCTTGCTCCTACGGTCTAAAATACATAGTCCAAACTGGACGTACGGTGGAAGATAGAAGGAAGGAACACATCAGACTGCAAATACGAACCATATGAAAAATCAGCAATAGCCTTACACTCAGCAGATTCAGGCCACGCCATCGAATTCGACAATATCCAGATAATAGATAAAGAAGACAACTTATACAGAAGACTGGTCAAAGAAGCCTTCCACATCAAACTACATCCCAACAATATCAACAAGGATGAGGGGTTAGAACTCAGCAACTCATGTGGAAGTCTATTCCAAGATCATACTTAGGAACGAGAAACCAGGTCTCCACATGTACGCGGCGCCCCCCCCCTTCATCCGGACATCGGGCACGGTATAAAGGTCACTCTTTTCGACCTTATGAGGGCCATTATTTAATATGAATACTCCCCTCCATACAGACCTCAACAGGATTGGACAACGAAGGACCAATCAGATGCCAGAAGAACAACCTACGACTTATCACCGAAAGTACTCCCCCCATCGAGATTACCATATATATACGAGCTCGCAGACTATTTCCTTATCCAACTGCTCTGAAGATGACCACAACACAGCGGTCGAAATGTCGGCCACCAACACCAAGACAACGCGGTAGAAGCCCCGAAGCTTATCCACAGACCATGTACACCAGCCGCGGAAGCCTACACGAACACATGACTATTTAGTATTTGCTCCAAAATTTTTTTTTATATATTCTATTGATTAAATTAAATAACCCATGTGTAATTTTTTCTGGGTGACACAATTATTTAGTAATTTATTAAACGTTACTTTTTCCATAGATTAGGGTGCAACGTATTATGAAAATGCTTATACTGAAGATTCTATAAATCGTAGAAATTCCGTATTTATATCATTTTAAAATGCAATAATTGCAGTGTTATATACTAATTTTTAGTGTTCAATCAAAACATAAAATGGGCCCCTTTTAGGGGGTTATATTTTTAAAATACGTTTTTATATATCAGGGGCCTACTTCTAAAAAGGGGAAAAAATATCATTATATTCTTTGAAATGTTTTACGTAGAACTGTGTTGGTATTAGAATGCTATTCGAACAAAAAGTCACTGTGTAAATAATTTACTGATGGTGTGTTCGGGTCAGAAGGCTCAGATTGAGTGAGACCGCACGCCGGAGCATACAGCTGCAGTAGCCGCAGCAAGAGGGAGTAATACATTATCAGTGGTGCGGTGTTACTATACGTAAATAAACAGATAACCTCTAGTTCTAAAAGCACGTAATGTCCCTTCAACACTTAGCAGTTTCCCTTTAATTTATCTAACAATAATATCTAAGTCTTTCAGAGTAGGTATTGTGTTGTGTTCTGTGCATGTGAGTCATTCCACGTCAAATCAAACACCTGTATACGAAACGTGACTATTTAATATTTGCTTAAATCTTCTAAAATATGTTCTGCAGATCAAAATTAAGAGGTCTGTAATTTTTTCTGGGATCATACTTTAATATTTTACTATTTATACTCTTTTAATTATGTGACAAATTCATGCGCAACATAGTATGAAAATGCTTATTGTTAAGATTCTATGCATCATAGACGTTGAGTGTTGGTGTCATCTGAAATGGGAACAAACGGAATATTATATTAATTGATTTATTGATGGGGTTGCTTTAGAGGGTCACTTTTTAAACAATTATTTTTTATAACAGCTTACTTCAAAAATGCAAAAAAAAAAAAATAAATAATTATAATCTATTATATTTTCCGTAACAACCCCAGCAGCAACACAGTACACCCTTAGACCCAGGAACATACACTCTAAACATGAAACAAACCAAGGACATGAATTCGTAGCAGCAACATCGAACGTACGGACACCCAGGGCGGATGAAAAAGATCAAGAACTGGAAAACTCACTCAAGCCAGCAGACGAAGTAAACAAACACATGATAGTACCAACAAAACAAAAGAGGAAGGATAGAGCACAAGAAGTCATAGTAGCAACATTAAATGTACAAACACTCAGAATAGATGAAAGAGAAGAAGAGCTCGAAAATGCACTGAAATCAATCAGGTTCGACATCTTAGGTCTAAGTGAAGTAAGAAAGTGGGAGAAGCCATAACCGAAAAGAAGAATGGCGACCTCTTCTATTATAAAGGAATGACTCCAGGCCAAACGGGGGTAGGATTCATAGTTAAGAGCAATCTAAAACATGCGGTGCAAGAAATAGTGGGAGTTTCCGAAAGAATAGCGGTACCAAAACTGAACACAAAAAATTATACAACAACAATCATCCAAACTTACGCACCAACAGAAGCTAGTAGCGACGAGGAATTGAAAGACTTCTACAGAGACTTAGAAACAACACTCAATTGATACAAGACAACAAGGAACTTAATTATTGGGGACCTAAACAGCAACATCGGTGCACGCAGTCACAGCGATGAAGAACCAATAGGAGCATATGGTCTCGGAGTTAGGAATGGAAGAGGAGAAAGGCTAGTTCAATTTGCAGAGGAACACAGATAGCCAACACTTTCTTCAATAAACCGCCACATCAGAAGTGGACCTGGCGCTCACCTGATGGCAAGACAAAAAACGAAATCAACTACATCCTAAGCGACAAACTCGCGGATATAAGAGACATCCAAATAGTGAGCAATCTAAAATTCAGTACAGATCACAGGATGGTAAGAGCTAAGATAATGACAAGAAAGATTAGGAAACATTATGTGCAACTGCACAGACCAAGAATGGAGAATGTAGTCAGAGATGAACTTCAACAAATTCTAGGTGATAAGTTAACAGAAGAAAGATTAAATCCAGAATTAAGTGTTCAAGAATTATATAACACACTGGAACATAACATACAACAGGCGAGCAGAGAAGCAGACAAGAAACAGGAAACATTTAAAAACAGCGAGAAACTAAGCCAGTACACAAAAGAGCTAATTGAACGCAGGTCAAGCTTGCAGCAAATCAGAGTCACTTCAGAACACCAGAGATTACAATATGCAGAATTAGATAAGTTGACTAAAAGAGCAATAAGATATACGGCACTGTCGCTCTCTGCAAACGAGACAAATCCTAGAATCCTCAAAGTCGGTAAGAAGAGCAAGAAGGAACCTACAAAAAGGAAAGCAGTGGATGTTAGAGTCGAACAGGGAAAATCACAACATCAAGAAAAGACATACTTAATGAAGCAACAGATTTCTACAAGCTCCTCCCACAAATCCATAAAGAAACCCAAACCCGACCCTACAACTGGTAACTGTATAACCATGCTCACACCACCTATCCTACAAAGCGAAGTAAGATCTGCAATCACCGAATTGAAGAACGGGAAAACCCCCGGCAAGGACGGAATATGCAACGAAGTGCTGAAACTAGCAGAGAACCAACTAACTCCTATATTATGCAGAATATTCAATAGAATCATGGAAACAGAGACCATTCCAGAGCAATGGAAAACAAGCACCATATTTCTTCTCCACAAAAAAGGTACAAGAGACGACATAAACAACTATACGCCTATACGCTTGATGTCAAACCTCTATAAATTATTCACAAAAATTCTGACAATAATAACCAAACCTCTCGACGAAAACCAACCACCTGAACAAGCAGGCTTCCGCACTGGACTCTGTACGATCGACCATCTACAAGCTATAAACCAACTGATGGAGAAAGCGGTGGAATTTCATCTGACACTGTACCTCGCCTTTGTAGATTATAACAAGGCATTCGACTTTGTTGAACATATAAACATATTGCAGGCACAGGACACACTGGGGATAGAAGCCAAGTAAGGCACAGGACACACTGGAGATAGAAGCCAAGTATATTCGCATACTACAAGAAATCTACAGCAACAGCTTCGCGAAAGTGAGAACAGAAAGAGAAGGCCAACCATTCCGACTGGAGAGAGGAGTACGTCAGGGCGATCCGATTTCTCCCAAACTGTTCACGTGCGTATTGGAGGACATATTTCGCAAAGTAAACTGGAGCAAAAACCACGGAATTAATTTAAATAGAAGCCGGCTAACAAATCTGCGATTTGCTGATGACGTGGTCCTGTTTGCGAAATCACCACAAGAATTACAGTTAATGTTACAATTGTGCTTACACAGCAAAGCTGCAGGCCTGAAAATGAACATGCTAAAAACGCAGGTAATGTCAAACGAACCAACAATCCCAGTATCAATGGATGGACAACCACTTCAATACGTGGATGAATACACTTATCTGGGACAACTAATCTCTTTCAAGGACAGAACAGAAAAGGAAATAAATAGAAGGATCTCCCTATCCTGGAAGGCATTTTGGGCCCTTAAATTCATTCTGCTTGACAAAACCTTAAGCAGAAAAACTAAAATACAGGCACTGGAGACCTGTGTTTATCCTGTATTACTTTATGGGTGCCAAACATGGTCGCTAACAGGGATACACAGGACCAAACTACAAACGTGTCAAAGGAAAATGATGTGCAAAATTATGGGCGTATCACTGAAGGAGAAAATCCAAAATGCGACACTACCAACTAGCAGATACACAGGACATCACACATGCAGCCATTACATCCAAATGGAATGGGGTGGACACGTGGCCAGGTTACCAGGCAACAGATGGATATACCGAGCTACCATGTGGGACCCCCATATAGGAAGGAGAATTCAAGGCAGACCTCAGTGCAGATGGGCAGACTTCTTCAAAGAACAGGCAGGTCAACAATGGTCCAGAGAGGCTAGAGACAGAAAGTGGAAACTACTCGAGGGACATTTGTGCATAGACAGGAAGTTGTGAAAGGTAGTGAGAGAATCATTGTTAAAGAAATTCAAGTTCTTAGACTTAAATATCACGTCTAACGTGAACTAGCTCATCACGTTAGGCAAATAGAGCTTTCCCTTATTTAAGGAGGCCTTTGCCCTTCATGGGACATAATAGGCTATCTTTATCTTATATTTTACATAGAACTATGCTGATTTCAGATTGCTTTCGAGCAAGAAGTAACTTTAAAAATAATATATTGAAGATGTGTGAGAGCTTAGTGATGTTTGAGAATCACCAATAAAGAAGATAAAATTACCTAAAAAAATATCCAAAACAAAAATGCAGAAAGTTACAGATACACTTAAACATAAAATATTTCATATGACAGAAGACACAACATCAGCTGAAAATTCAAATAATTCCGATATAATACAGAAACTGATAGACTTCTTCCATGAGACAGACGACAGTAATCTCAAAATACAATATTAACAATTTTTTAAAGTTGGTCCTATAGTAAAATTCAACAGCATTTTAATATCACCACTCACATACGAAATTCTAAACAAGTAGGAACAGAAAAGGAGATTTTGGCTACTCCTAATCCTAAATCGGGAAAAAGTTTGAGAACATTTATAGTAGAGAAGGTTGTTCAATTTTATAATTCTGATTGTGTGAGGAGGATTATGGCTGGTTTAATCCTTATTGTGGTCCATGTCGTGTTTCAGTTAAAGAAGATGGAAAGAGAGTTCACAAACAGAAAAGATTAATATTATGTAATCTTAAGAAAACTTACCAATGTTTCAAAGAGCAATATCCGTATATCAAAATAGGGTTTTCAAAAATTTTCAAACTCAGACCAAAGGAATGTGTACTTCCTGGAACAAGTGGCATGTACTCAGTTTGTGTCTATGTTCATCATGAAAATGTTAAACTAATGCTTGATGGAATTAATAATATTTATAATATTCCTTTTAAATTTTTACAATTAGTGAATACAAATAACATAGCCATATTTTCTACTCAAGGTACCAACAAGCAAAAGTGGTACGAGGTATCTTACAACTTCGTTCTTTTGTTCCACTGACAAAATCTCAGGCCATAATAAAGAACTATTCACTTCAAAGTGAGAGTAAAGTAGTGGAAATTAAATAGAATTGGTTGTAGGCGCTTAGTTTTAAATGTGCAGTGTTGTGTAAACTGTGTGTATATTCTTATGAGTGTATATTTTACAAAAATATTATTTAAATACAGTACTATATTACATAAATTACGTGAAAGAGTGATATTCTGACCTTACAACAGTGTAAAGTGGTCACACAACTCTCATCCAGAGCTGCACCTGCACATCATCTTGTAACAGTACTTATGCAGCCTGTGAACTCAAGACGCGCAGCTTGGTGAATCATTTAATTATTCTTCAACGGCTCAGAGTAGCATTCTAATTTTTTTAAGGAAGGTTAAAATCTTTCAAGGTATTTAAGGATTTTTTTCTGTAATTTTAAAGTAAGCTGCTGCCATTAAAACATAATTTTAGGTGTTTAAATGTTTTTAAAACAAAGTTAACAAACTTATATCTTTATATTATTATGTGAAGAACAAAGTATGTACTGTTACCTTCAAATTGAGACAAAGATCAAATCTCTGTGATGATTATTAGTGGAGATAATCATGTTTAACAATAATGATGCGCGAACTATTTCAGAATCTTTGAAAACACATATCTACTACAATAATCGATATAGACAACAATAATAAAACACGTATTTATTTTTTCAATCCATAGAATGTGTAAAATTTGTTTTATCTAAATCAGAGACATGAAAGTCAATTCGAGGTTAAATTTGTGGGATTTGACGTGGAATGACTCATATAAGTATCCAGACTCATAATAATCAAGGGCGTATATTGCGGGTGTTCAAGGTGTGTGCTGGACACCCTGTAAATTCGGCAATCTCATTTTTTTAAGTTGTTTTATATAATGCAACAACAATTTTAATTTATCACAATTTAAATGCATGGTAATCTCATTGGAAGTTGACTAATTTTAATTTATTACCATTTAAATATTTTAAATGCCTGCTGGTTGAATGTGCACATCATCCCCAGAACGGCTACGCCAATGCCTGATGAAGTGGAATGAGATCTGGTCTGGTTGTCCTCGGTTGAGAGTTACTGCTATAATTCTCTGTGCATGCACAGTGGGGTGGTTGGGATACTCGCTTCTCTCAAGTTCGCAGATCATCCTGTATACAGGCAGCTCAATTTGTCAATTGTAGCCTTGTAAAATATTGTGTTTGACTGCTTGTGTGAATGAATTTAGCGTGTTTAGATTTATCATAATCCTTGTTGTGATGTTTGTCGTGTTTCTTGTCATAGTATATTATCGTGTTCCTGATCTTTATCCTTATTGTGGTCCTTGTTCTTTTTCTAATAGTCCTTTTCGTGCTTCTGGTCCTTTTAATCCTTATTGTGGTCCATGTCGTGGTATTTATCATTATCCTTGTTGTGGTGTTTGTAGTGTTTCTTGTAATATGTTATCGTGGTCCTGATCTTTGACCTTTGTCATGGTCCTTACAATGTTCCTTGCTGTCTTTTCGTCGGTCTTCATTTGTTATTTCAAAATTAATATTTGTTCTATCTCTTTGGCAAATGACTTTACACAGTACATTTCAAATGTAAACATAAACGATCAATGATGTAAAAAGAGACCTACACCAGAAATAGACAACTGATAATATTTTGCACTGGTGTGTACTTTTGAGTAGGATGAAAATAGGTCTACGCATGCATGACCAGATGTCTTCCTGGTTACGTCGATATTGTGCAAACCGCGCTGTAGAACTTTAACTTTCAACGACCAAGAGTCGTCTCATTTTCTATTGGGGAGCTGTACATGACAGGCAGTAATATATAACACAATTTAGAAAACATGTATATGTTATGAAAGAGGAATGTCATGACTCAATGACTGAAGAAAGGGGAATGTTAGCTTGTGCATGTGGCACAACCAGCAGTGACACAGCATCATGCTGTTGATATCTGTAGTTTATAGTTTCTTTTGTGTATAATTATATTGCTAAAGACGAGTGGCAAACAAAGTACCTCATCAACCAAGAAAAGATCAAGTTACAGCCAGTGACTGAGGCACATAACCAAGAAACTTAAGATACAGTGACATGAACAAGAAGAATATTGTAATTGAAATAGGTTACAATGTTTTACAAACGTTTCAGAAGACAACAGAAAAACGCTCATTCAGAACTTTAATTTGCTTACATCTAGAAATGAACAACGTACCAGTAGCTACTTATCTGGTCTAATAGAGACTGAACCAATTGCTCAAAGAAGGCCTAGGAAAGCCGAATCAGAAGCACAGTTTGATGATCAGAATTATAGGTACAAGGTTAGAATACAAGTAGATGGGAATATGGTCGAAATATGTGTGTGTTACTAAACTTTCCTATCCATCTTCGGTATTTCTAGGAAACAGCGAGAGACTTTACAAAGACATCTTAAGACTGGTAGATTACAAGTGATAGACGGTGAAAACATACAATTTGACTGAAAAAACATCCAGATTCAATACGTCATTCTATTGGGGATCACATAAGATCCTTAAAAGATAGACAGAGCATTATAGTCTCCATAATTCACAGAAAGTTTACTTGCCAGACAGCATGTCAGTTAAGAAAATGTATGCTATGTTTATGGAAAAATATCCCAAAACAATTTATGCATATCTAATATATTTCCACTAATGAAGCCTACTACCATTGACAGATTTCACTGTTCTCCTTCAACATACATGTTTTGTCCAGTGGACATTCTGTTTTCTATACATACCCAGAGACAATTGCACATAAAGCAGCAGATGAAGTATGTTCTATGCTACATCATTTTATATTGTGTGAACATGACAAAAATATAAAACACCTGACAATTTTCTGTGATTCTGCATGGGGGCAGAATAAAAACTGGACAGTTTACCGATTTCCCCACTTTGTAGTTCACGATGCCAAATGCCTAGTTTATGTGAAAATGATATATTCCAATTTATGGGTACTCATATTTATGCCTGGTTGCTTCAATCTTGTTTAAAATGCTTTAATAGTTAACCGTGGTAATATCGTTATCACGTTTAAGGAGGAAATCTGTTGCACCATTACTTATCATGATTTCTTTACCGTAGTTACTTGGCGGGCAGTTATCTTGCTGTTATTCGTATTTGCAGCAATTGAAATGTAGTATCCTGGTGGGAGTGACTGAATGTGTTATTCTTTTGTCTGCCGAATTTGTGTAAACAATAAGACTCAGCTCTTCCGTTTTGTTACAATTTCGTTAAATTTAGCCTCTATTATGGAAGGAAATCGAGTAAGAGCGCCGAACTTCAGTAAACGTGAAGTGGAAATGCTCATCGAGCTTGTAGAGAAATATAAACATTTAATAGAAAATAAGAAAACGGACGGCATTTCACTAAAAGAAAAGGACGCAACTTGGCGAAAAATTGCAGAAGAATTCGGTTATCTTTCTGGTAAGTTATTAATTTATATTTATTTGTATGTATGTATTTATTTTCCTGTAGGATTGTAGAACTTACGTAATAACTTTACAGTTAGAGGATAAGCCTAGTTCATCAACAGGTACAATTAGTATAATGCATATTGTAGATCTACAAGTAGTTGAAATTACAGCTGTAGGCTTACCTAATTTTTTAGTCATATATTCAGGTGCTGGGTTTGGATAAATTTCAGAACACGGATACCTTCCTTCTACTTTACTCCAAAATTCCAACCTTGTCCACACAAAATAAATTATTGGCACTGAAAACTGCCTTTTCATAAGTATGATAATGTGCATTCGACAAACACAGATAAATCTGCTATTTTAGTATTTTAAGATAATTGTCAGTGAGGTAGCCGTATACTGAAGTTACTACGTAGACATGGTATTTCCCTTGGAAATAAAGGCAGTTTATTAAATAATCTCAAACTCATAATTATATAATTATGAAAGTGACAAAAAAAATTGATCCCTTATATGTAACTGTATATTAACATTGTATTTTTACTGCACAGAAGAAACACAAAGGACTTATGTGAACCTAAAGCCAGCATACGAAAACTTGAAGCAGAAAGCGAGAAGGGATTCTGCTAATGACAAATTAGAAAGATACAAAACAGGTGTGGAGGAATTGGCGGCCCATCAAAATTAGATGACATTGGTGAACATATCCTAGACATCATCAAACCAAGTGCTCCTGTCAAGAGTACATACAATTCCGATGCAGCATATGGAGGTAATGAAATAAGCAATAATCATGCAGGTCATATTTATTCATACAACTATATTATGAGCGCAAGCAATGTACAATGTTATACTTTCACTACTTAGCTTGAATAAGGAAAACACTCACTATTCAACTAACATCACAGGACTATGGCAGTATAGCCTACACTTTCAATTATTCAGCCCAATTCACTGTCTCACTCAGTGGCTTTATAATATACTTACTTAGTACATACGAGGAGCATCGTTTCAAATCGTATTATGTCCACCGGTGGACAAAATTGAGTTTGATACATTTTCGTATGGTTTCAGATGCGATCTTTCACGCTATGAAATCTGATTGTATCAAATCGTATTCACTAACAGTGTAAATGACTGCTTAAAAGTAGCGGTTGTTTCAAATCGTATTCAGTCCTTCATAGTGTCTGTTTCATATTGTATTATGTCCAATATTCATGTTATAGAATTGGTAAAAATAAAATTAATTAATTACTTTCTTATGTTGGTTATACTGACAATCTGGCGCACTTTTCTTGACAATTCTACATATTCAATACGGACAATACAGTTTTTTACTTGTGAGCTGGTTGTATAACAGATACAGAAAATAAAAACCCATACTTCTATGTCTGGTCAGATCAAGCTGGCAGAGGCTCTGTTGAGTTTGCTTCAGGCCTTTGTGATTTTCTGGAAAAGTTTGAGTTCTCTCCTGATAATAATAACTTGAGGATTTTTGCAGATGGCTGCAGAGGGCAAAATAAGAATGCTCATGTTGTGCATTCATTTTCTTTCTTTCTTATTAAGAAAACCTCCTCGGCAGTTAAAGAACATAACACTGACTTTTTCCAGTAAGAGGCCACTCATTCCTCCCCGCTGACACAACCTTTGGAGTTTTGGAAAAACACCTTCGAAGGAACTCTGACATTCTGATATCTAAAGACTATGACAGTATTTATAAGTCTGTAGGTTTCGTTCATATTTTAGGTGAGGAATGGTGTGTAAGAGACTACAAAAGCACTCAGCGAACATTTTAAAAATATGGGTGGTATCATTGACATTAAATGAATTATATTACAGAAGTCAATCACAGATGAAACTGTTACAGTTAAGATAAAATGGAGCCAACATATCTCTGTGATGACCCGTCCAAGATTTTCAGTCTCATTTTAAAAAAAGGGAAAAGAATGCGTCTTGTTCGTGAACCATCAGTCATTGAATCATTCAGCGGACTGGATGAAGAAAAGAATAATTTATTAAGCAAACGTTTTGGGGATGATTGGAGGAGCATAGGAGATTTTGATTTCTTTGCTAGCATCATTGATGCAGATGCTGTGGTAACTGGCAATGAGGACAATGGTAATATGGCAACTTATGGCTGTTTAGAAGGAGGAGGAGGATTCGAGAAAATGTGAAATAGATTTAAACACCATGAAGTCAGTCAGATGAATGGATGTTATGAATACCCTGTAGGCCTACATCAAAATTTGTTTAATATGTCGATTTCTTTTGTATTAACAAAATAATGTTTTATTGAATAATAACAATAATAATAATGCTTTTTATGCATTCATTTATCTAATTAAAGACGCTATGACACCATGATGAACACCCTGTATATCAAAATGTTTAATGTGGAAATTGTAAATTTTATATTAACAGATAATGTTTTTCTTTAATAATAACAATAATGATTGCTTATTTTATGTATTTGTCTCATTAAGGGATTTTGATTACGTACATTAGTACGATTATTGGATCAAAATGTATTAAGTCCGACACATTTTCCTTCAATTTCAAGAACAATTGAAAAGTGATTTCATTTTTTCAGGTTCCTAGATGTACACCTCAAGCAAAATAACTTCACATTTTTCATTTCGTGAAAAATTACCCAGATTAGGAGTAATCAGTTTTTCGTTGTTTCTGTAAAATTTTGTTTTGTGGACATAATATGATTTGAAACGATGCTCCTCATACAGAACTATGCTTTCTTTTAGTTGACAATGTATCAACTACTCAGTTAATTAGCGTCAATGGAATTGGTGATAGGGAGGTGGTATTTGACGAGATGAGGCTGAGGATTCGCTATAGATTACCTGACATTCGCCTTATGTTTGGGGAAACCTCGGAAAATACCCTACCAGATAATCAGCTCAAGCGAAAATTGAACCCATGCCCAAGCGCAGCTCCAGTTCAGAAGGCAAATGCCTCAGCCATGTGAGTTACACCGGTGGCTGGAACTATGCTGAGTACTAAAACTAACTGAGGTGTACATCTTCCTTTTGCGTAACATATTTATAGTTTTATAACATAATTTTGAACTTATTTTGAATAATTATTTTAATTTTCAGAACCTATCACTTCCCAGGGTATGAACTCCACTTCATCATTTACAGGCACTACTGCACCGACACTATGAAGGACGCCTTCCTTAGTAGCAGTTTTAGAAGACTTTGTTAATGTGAGTAATATAGTAGTTGAAGTTCACAATTACCCTTTATTTCTTTATTTAATAAAAGGCATGACTGAAACCCAAAAGCATATCATATAAAAACTTTGCTATTTTGTAGCATTGCGAATGAGTAGGAAACAACTATACTGGAACTGGAATTATATTGTGGTTTTGAGTTACAGGGATGTGGCAACAACAAATAATCACCATATCATGTTTGTTACTGAACTATAATTTTATTCATGGAATTAAGTTAAACATTTGTATTTTAGGGAGAGTTCTTTATGCCTGTGATTGATGAGCATGACGGAGGCGACAACATGACCTCTGAGCGAATCACTCCTACACAACTTAACAGGGAGGTAATAGTTCTTAGATGAACAGTTTTGTTTTGTGTTGGAGTTCAATCCTTACATTTGAACTTCAGCGATATTAGATATCTACAATACCTGAAATTACTTAAATTCATTGTTTCAAGTTTTAAATACCTCTTACACAGATTAACCTACAGTATTTTAATTTTATTCTGTTACGCAGTATGTATTAAAATAAGATTAATAGAGCTAACATATAAAGATCTCATAAGGATGACAGTAAAATTCCTTTTCCAAAACCAACACTTCTATTTCTTGCAGCGTCATTCCACGGAGACCGTGAAAGAAAGTGGAAAGAGGAAGGTTTCTGCTACAGACTCCATTACAAATGCCACAGAAACGCAGCATGAACTTCTGAACAAGGAATACCAGCTGAAAAAAGAAGAACATAAATTATTAAAGGAAATAAGAAATGAAAAATTAGACTTAGTAAAAATTAAGAAGGAGGTGGCAAGAGAAAAATTAAAATTTTGGAAATATAACAATGCAAATTATTAAGGTTCATTTCAAATAGGTAGTTTGAATAAAGACAGTTCACCTTACCTTTACATAAAATGTCTGTTGATTACAGCCCTTCTAATAGTTTGTCCAGGATTATCATCATCTCAGTTGTTTAGATGCACAGCAGGTATCTGTTGGTTGCCTCTGGCTTGGAATTTTATCTTGCTGGGGAATCAACTTAAGAATATGATTGACTTCAGGGTCTTCAGGAGGTAAGTTTTCTCGAGCTGCAATAGCAATGTTGTGCAGCACAGCTGTTGCCACTATAATGTTTGGCATATTTTGTAAATAGCATCGAAGGCCCACAGATAAGACAGGAAATCGTCATTTCCAGACACCATACTGTCTTTCAACAGTGTTCCGAGTAGCTTTGTGAGCAGTATTATAACGCTGTTCTGCTCGTGTACCTGGATTCTGAAGGTTAGTAAAAAGGTACGACTTATGGATAACCTCCATCTCCTAGAAGATATTCATTTGCTATTTCCCTTGTTTCCAGACAGACCCTCAGACGAAATTCATGGAATATAGTGCTGTCATGAGTGGAGCCTGGACATCTTGCTACTATGTCTCTGATAGACAGATTACAATCGCAAACCGTTTGTACATTTAGTGAAAAATACCCTTTCCTATTTCTATGCAGTTCCCCATTTTCCTCTTCAGGAGACTGAATTCTTATATGAGTGCAATTGAGAGCACCCTGGAAAGCCACTAATTCTAAAAAAACCTTCCATGACTTCCCTTTGCTCTTCTTGTGTGAGAGGAAGTTTGATAAATCTTGGTCCTAATGATGTAATAGCATCTGACACTTGATGCAGCACACAGTTGCTTTACCAACATTATTAACGTTATCAATCACTTGAAGGAAGGATCCTGTTGCATAAAACCGAAGAGTGGTTAGAACATGATTTCTCGGGAAAAGAGGTCTGTTTCTCTGAGTAAGAAACTCAAGTCTTTCACCTATTAATTCTAACAGTGAAGTCACAGTTTCTTTCGTCATCGAAATCTTTTTTGAAATGCAGAATCATCTAAATCTTGAAAGGGATCGCCCCTCTCTCTCTCTTTTCTATCTTCGTTTTCCAGATATTGCAAATACACAAGATGAGGTGCTAAATCCATATAGGTGATTATTCTGATCATGGCTTCTGGATGCAAATGCATGCAATCGACAATATAGGTATCTAGGGGGCTGTGATATATATTTATCTCGCAGTCTAGATGCACAAAAATTAAGAGGTCGGCTGATGACCGTATTTAAAAGGTTTTTGCAAAGCTACTGTTAGCTTCTTAAACGCTCGCCAATGACCGGTAAACTTTTAAACCTGGTTACATGTCCAAAAACCCTTAAACAATCTTGGTGTAACAGAAATTCTACTTAATCATGGTAAGTTACTAATTTTACGGCAGTAAACTCGTAACTGAGATTGAAGCAACCTGCCATTAGAGTGCGATAGAAACATGACACTAATTAATCAAAAGTTTCCAGCCAACATGCCAGAAAGCTGGGCAGATCATTTCAGGAGTGCCCAAAATAAGCCCTCATCTTTTCACGTTATAGAAGTCGATCAACCAATGACTCGTCAATGGATCAAGTATTTGACCCCAATGTATCAAAAAGTATGCCCTTACAAAACAAGACAAAAAAGGGAGCACCCACGATTCATGGACTACAGAGACACAATGGCCACTGGAAGAGACCTGTTGTAAATGCTCCAAGAACAACTTTACACTTACCAGCAACATCAGTGAACGAGTTTGTCCTTCCAGAGAGATTATATGAAGACAAGTTGAAGAGTTATATTAAGTTGCATAACATACATAAAGATTATGTTTTTATCTTAATTTATTTTGTATATCTATGTACAGTCTCCAAGGAAAAATTTGCTGATTTGCAAGTTTTTAGGTAATTTTGTGGACCAGAAGGAAGATTCTTTATTGATAGCCTGCCTCATCATGATTAGAGACACTAATAAAAACATAAGAAACACTAGTAGAAGCTTGGTGATATAACAGAGAGTGTAAAAATGACAATACTGAAGTTATGATACTACTAACATTCCCCACTACTTTCTCTTCATATTATGTTCTATTTTTTTGTACTTACAAAAACTTTGTTAAAATTTTCATTATTATGTAGGTATGATGCCAGTACATTAGGCTAAACATGATACATATCATTTCTATACATAAATTATTGTAGACAATATTAAAAGTTAAAACTTTCAAATTGGATTATCTCAGAATGTTGAAAATATGACATTCCCCCTTTTTCTCATGTACCTTCATATGATATTAATTTTTAAGCCAACATAATTCTCTGTTATATTTATAATTTATTTCTCCTTTAATAATAAGAAAGGTTTAAAACTATACGATTAAAACATTTTTTAAGATATTTTATGTAAGTTATTTATCTCTTTTCTGGTTTTATTTTATCCTAATTGTTTACATTATAAAATCACGTTTGCCTTCTATTCGGCCCTTTATATAAAATTTACAGTTTATGAGTTTACAGTGGTGCTCCTGACTTTATGGAGCCAAAATTTGACTTTTTCCAAACAAACATCATAATATTAATAAGGAATGTTTGTAGGATGTACAGAGCAAACAATTTGAATGCTAGTATCTGCTACCTACTGTCTAAAATAGTTATTATATTTATAAGAAATCCACTGAAAATAATTTTAAGATGTTTTTACAAAATATTCTAGTCTGTTTTACTTATCAACAAACTTAGCTTAAAATTTCAAAATGAAAAACTGAGCTATAAAATATAAGTTGAAAAATACACCATAGGGTAGCAATTTTTTCTGTTGTACTACCGATCATTAAACCACCCAACACCACTTCTACTTCCTGAAATGTTTTGGTTGTTGAATGCATAAAAAACACATGCAAGTTTGGCATCCTTCTTTGTGGTACAAGTAATCATTCGATCATTATTACTTGCTCACTAATCGATACTCCATAGTCGTATCATAAGAAAGCAGGATCCGGATATTCAGTTTGACTGAAAATGTGACTGTTTCTGTTGTGTGATCAAAGTATAAATGTAAATCCAAAGTAACCGGTTTTCAATTACGCTGTCTAAATATTTAGGGAAGTGAAATTCTGATGATGATTCTCACTAAAAAAAGAAAGTGTATATTTAAAGAGGTGGGAAGATGTATATAATTGACTTATGCCCACGAGAAATAATCCCTCTTAAGCTCACAATGAATTACCGTAAATTGTCAAATAGCAGGAACAGGTGCTCCACTGCTTTAATGAAACCATAATTACAAGAAAACTTCCTCCCCCCCCCTCCCAACTGTTAATAGATGCTTGATCTTCAGATATATAAGCATTCAAACTCAGGTAAATTTAAAAAATACAATATTCTTTTTTTATGAAACTCACCATTAAGTTTCATTTTTTTTTTTTCAGTTAGTAGGATATTAATTTTACGAATAACCTTTATTTAGTTTAATAAACAGTGCAATAACATTTAAAATGTCTAAAATGCCAGTTTCCTTAATTTTTCTTTAAAACAATCAGGTATGTCGCTAATTTTTACAATGCCCATCCGAGAACCCTATGTATACTTACTTACTTACTGGCCTTTAAGGAACCCGAAGGTTCATTGCCGCCCTCACATAAGCCCGCCATTGGTCCCTATCCTGAGCAAGATTAATCCATTCTCTATCATCATATCCCACCTCCCTCAAATCCATTTTAATATTATCCTCCCATCTACGTCTCGGCCTTCCCAAAGGTCTTTTTCCCTCCGGCCTCCCAACTAACACTCTATATGCATTTCTCGATTCGCCCATACGTGCTACATGCCCTGCCCATCTCAAACGTCTGGATTTTATGTTCCTAATTATGTCAGGTGAAGAATACAATGTGTCCAGTTCTGTGTTGTGTAACTTTCTCCATTCTCCTGTAACTTCATCCCTCTTAGCCCCAAATATTTTCCTAAGCACCTTATTCTCAAACACCCTTAACCTATGTTCCTCTCTCAAAGTGAGCATCCAAGTTTCACAACCATAAAGAACAACCGGTATTATAACTGTTTTATAAATTCTAACTTTCAGATTTTTTGACAGCAAACTGGATGATAAAAGCTTCTCAACCGAATAATAACAGACATTTCCCATAACAGGCATGTATAACGTGTTAAAAAAAAAAAAAAAAAAAAAACATGTCAACTTTATCATTTTCAACAGTTAAAAGATTAATCAACTCAAAATATCACGATGTATCATATCCACGAAATTTCAAATAATAAAAGATGGGAGAATCTCAATGTACAAAACATAATTCCTGAGTATGCAAGGCAAAATGCAGTTGCATCCTTTCAAATTACTCACAGGGCTTAACTGTTCATCAAAACACTTTAACAAAATCGGAATTTTTTCTCCACCACTTTGTTCACTGTGCAGTCTTCAGAAAGAAATGGCTCAGAATAATATGTCCAGCCCTTTCCTCTAAATCCACTGTGGTACGGAAATGTTGCACAGTAAGCAAGTTAATGGTTTTATTGCCAAGAATTTATAATGTTTTTTTTTTTTTTTTTTTTTGCCAATCCTGCTTACAGACAGTGAAATGAAGTAGACAATCGGCCGAAACTTAGAGAAGTGGAAGCCTTATTCGAAGATGTCATTACTGAGTTGAATGACCAACTTTTAAGGTTCAAGATTCATTACTTCGTTAACAAATCCCAACAATTGTTGACTAAATATTATTTTTGTTTTATTTTCCTAGTTAATAAATAACTTCTTTTTAAGCAAATCAGTTAAGTAGGACCTATTGATGTTAACTGTTTACTAGTGCTGTATAAAGCACTAGGCCTACCATTTTAGGCTATGATTTGCAATATGTAACCTGGTACCTAACTAAAAAATACATAGTTTCAAAACCTATTTCTGACTTAAAGTGCCTAGGTTCTGCTGTATAATGAAGAATTTTTTCCTAAATATTACACACTTAATTCAACACCTTGTTGCACTTGTCACACCCGTGCTGTGCTACCCGGGGATACGAGTCGAAGAAGTGAAACACAAATTGGAGCAACAGGAGAAAGGGACAAGAAAACTGTAATATTACATGTGGGGACCAATGACCTGAGGCGACGATTTGAGTACGTTATGGGAGATATGTACGACTGGCAGTAAGGACGAAGGAGCTGTACCTCCAGGCAAAGATAATTATCAGCGGTATAGTGCGGCGACGAGATTTTCATTGGACTCGAATTGGGCGACTCAATGAGGCATTCGACTGGGTGGCAGATAGAACGGGAGCAACATTTGTGGACCCAAATTCGTGGATCGGTGACGGGGACCTGGGACGTGACAGAATCCATCTGAATTGAAGAGGAGCGACAGGACTAGGATCGCTGTTCTCGAGGGTGGCGACAACGGAGAGGAGCAACGACCGGGAATGACGGCGGCAAATAGTAATGTATGAGTACAATTACAATGGCGGAGGAAGCGACGACGGCAGGGGCAACAGGAGAGATGGAAGTGGTAGCGGCGGCCACAGCGGAAACAACAGGGATCAGAAATATTATGTCATGTAATGGTAAGTCTTTAGTAGTGCTGCAGGTCAATTGTAGAAGTATTTATAATAAATCAGTTGAATTCTGGAACCTAGTAGATTCGCATAATCCTGACGTCATAATAGGAACGGAATCATGGCTTTCCAGCGAAGTAACAGACTCAGAAATATTTAGAAACGACAGTGTAGGAACAGGGGGAGGAGTTTTTATATGTGTAAAAGAGTGTCTGCAGAGCGCTGAAAATTTTAAGGACTCGGAGTTTGAAATGTTGGGTGTAGACATAGCGGATGATTATTCACGAAAAATATTACACATCATCGGTTTATACAAGGCTCCAAAAGAAGGCTTGAACGTACTGTGTAAAATAAGAGATATGTTGGAAAACAGACACATTCGCGGCCAATATGTTATCGTCGCGGGGGACCTAAACTTACCCCAGGTAAACTGGTAGGGTACAATAGAGGGAGGGATGGGTCAAGCCCAGTCATTAGTAAACGCACTTATCTGGAAACACAACTTAATACAAGTAACAGATAGGGCGACAAGGGGAGATTCCTTACTAGACATATTTCTTTTAAGACCCTCAGAAATAGTCGCAGGTATTGAAGTGATTCCAGGTATTAGTGACCACGATGCGGTAATTCTTGAAATATTATGGAATGCTAAGTACAAGCAAAGCGGAACAAAGAACAAAAATATCTTGCAATATAACAAAGCGGACAGAGAAGGCTTCCAAAATTATCTTAGAGAAAAGTACTCATCATGGGTAGTAAAGGGCAGTAGTATAGAAGAATGCTGGGCGGAGTTCAAGCAGATTATATTAACAGGAATACAGAAATTTATCCCGGTTAAACGTTTATCAAACAATCCCGATCCGGAATATTATAATAATTACATACGGAAACTTAAAAGAAAACTAAGGAAATCCTACAGCCAGCGCAAGGAAAGCGTTGTAAAACAAACAAAATTCTCACAACTATCGAAAGAACTCCTTAATGCGAAGAAGATAGCACAGGAAAATTACTTAAACTTTTCAAAGGTGAACAAAATGGGTGGGGGGAATTTTATAAATATGTGAAGAGACGACGCAAGGAAAACTATTCGAGCCTCCCTTTAAAGGATGACCTCAATGAATTCATTGTAAAGGACAGAGAAAAAGCAGAAAAACTACATTCCTATTATGCCACTGTTTTTGGGATGAGGGCAATAATACCTAACTTAGCTTCTGTGGAAAATACGGGTCAGTTTTCTATCAAGCCTAGGGACATAAGGAGAAGAATCTCTAAATTGAAAACTCATAAATCAGTAGGACCTGATGGTATCGCCGGAGACATGTTAAAATTGGGAGTGGAAGCCATGATTCCCTATCTAGTTCGTATATTTGAAATATCAATAAATAATGGTACTGTCCAGTGAGATTGGAAAGATGTCGAAGTAGCAGACTGACGTGCTCTGAATACATATGTTATTCAGCAGTATTGCACATCCTGTTGTTCAAATCTGGAAGACTCAACAAAATTGTCATTTTCTAGTGGCATATTTACTGCTTTTACAAAGTTTTCTTGATACATTTAAACTTATCTGTGAAAGCTCTTTTACTTGAAATGGGTCTGATACTTAAGATGAATTTGTCTGTGAAAAACAAACCTTTTCTCAACTGTATCTTTATCATCTGGTTTAGGCCATAAGAAATCACTGTCAGATTGATGGAGAAGTTTAATTTTGACTCTGTCCCCATCCACTGAAATAATGTGATCACTATAGAATTGTTCATCATAATAGACTGAATAATATTTTTCAGTTACAAACTGCTGGACAGAGCTGTTATCAGTGTGCAGGCACTCAATTATCTTTAAAGTAAAGTACAGCCTTGTCAATGCTATCAATAAACTTCGAATATTCTGTTACATATTTGCCCAAAACATGGTACTTCATGAATACTATACCACCTTTCATCTAGAAGTGGTTTAACAAAATTGTTGTCAACTACAGACACTTCACACAGTTGAATTCTCGTTTCTTTTTCCCTGTTATAAGAAAAGTAAAAAAGTCGTGACAACTGACATTCATACCATTCTCTTGACTTCTGTGAAGGATTTTATGCCTGTTTGTTCCTCCAACTTTTAAACAAAAGAAGACAAATATACATGCACTGCAAATTGTCATGTTCAAGGCAGTTAGACAAGAGGGCAAAAGATAATTTCGATGTTTCCTAGCATTAATTAAAAAATCAAGTGACAGCAGTATTGTAAATACTGTAATCTGAGTATTGTTCCAATGGCCAGATTCAATAGGGATATCTTATGATGCGAAGTTTTACCGTTAGTGCCCTGTCACATAGAGCATCAATCGACAAAGAGCAACCAACTGCCATGTAGAGGTATCGACTGAATTTGTTTTCCATGTCACACTGAATATCGATCGACAGAGATTGTTCAAACGTAAACAGTAGAATAATCATATTGTGAAGCGGGAAAATAAATAGCGATAGCTCAGGTGAAGATATTGTTTTCATACATGGATATTTGAAGAGAAAAAAAAAAGTAGACGATCGCAGTGGACAAGAGAAATATTTCTTAAATGTGAGAGCTTGGGAGAGTTCCACCAGCTTGTACCTTCGTTGTGGGATGAAGAAGAAAAATTTAAGAATTATTATTGCATGTCCATTAATACATACAAGGAGTTAATAGAGAAAGTGAGGCCACTAATAGATATTGGGCACACAAATTTCAGGAAAAGCATAAGTTTTGAAGAAAGACTGACTGTAACTTTGAGGTAAACATTTAAATGTTTTTTTTTTTAATTGGAGGTTTGAAAGTGGCATTCAGTATTGACATAACGAAATGTATTCATGCCATTTTGTGGAAAGTAATGTTAGTAATAAATTTCGTAGCATTAGGCTATATGGCTTACATTGTAAATAAATTCGGACAAATTAAGATTAAACTAAACTAATCTAACCTAAACTATAAGCTACTCTAACCTATCAAAGACCTAATATAACCAACCTCACACACAGTGAGTGCAATTTGATATGTGGAGTAGCATTTTGAAATAATACAGCAACAAAATATATAACATTTGATTAATATTGATAACTACCATAACTGTTAATGCACAATAATTAACAATGGACATATTTATTTACATTAATATTGATAAATTGATAGATGTGTCCATGTATTCTTGACGATTTTGTTTTAAGTAATAGAAATAGTCATGGTTGCTGTTACTTGTTTCACAGCAAATTAAAAAAATAACTTAAGTCTATTCTTATTGCATTAAAATAAACTGCCCAGGACGAATTTACTTTATAAGCACCTTCGGTTTTCTATATTTTAATACAGGGTTCAATTATTCTTTGTTGATATATTGAACTGTGAAGTGCAGAGACCCAACAAGTCAGTTTGTCTCAAATTCAGTTATTCATATCGTTGTAATGTTCATACATAGGCCATTGAGGGCTGCAGGAACCCCACACGTCCAGTGCTCAGTGTACATTTCATAGTGGCAATAAGTCACAGTGCATTGCAGTAAGACCGCAAGTTTAGGGCATGTGGAATTTTTTAGTACCAGTATTTAAAAAAAATCAGTTTGCTTTTCTTTCTTTTTTATAGATTTACAGGAATTTGAAGAATTACAAGTGCTATTCATACAATTTTGTATGTTTGTGTACTTTTTTCAATGTCTTGGCTTAAATATATATTTAAAATTTTTTAACAACATAAAAGACTGGCCTTCTCTGTCTTCTTCACCTAAAAATTGTTTTCAAGAAATAGAATGATTGTTATTGGTAGTGAAATCCTGAAATTCCACATGTTCAGGCAATTCACATTTTTTTTCCAGAAAACAGTAAAGAAAATAACCGAAGTTCATGTATGTCATACACTAGAATTTATTATTATGCTTTAATAAAAATAATCACTTCAAAATACTAAACACTTGAAGATAATCACTTTTTTGTATCTCCTAAAAATTTACTCTGCAATTCATGATTCAATTAGTAAACAGTTAGCAGCACAAATTCAAGAAATGACTTACCTTCATTCTATTCAAGCTAAAATTCGACTTAATACAATTATTCGGTATTCAAATACATTCACCTGGACCAGAGAACAGAATCAAGACAACTGTCCTAATTAAGTACATGAACACATCTCTTATCAATCTATCTTAATGTTAATTCCTCACTTTTAATGTGCCACAATTAACAATGAACATATTTATTTTAAAGGTTCCTGGCTACTGGTGACTCTTATATGTCTGCATCATACAGATTTAGGTTGGCACATAATACTATCAGCGGATTTATCCCTGAAATATGTGATGCCATCTATTCATCACTGCAGCCAGAATTCTTGGCATTCCCAAATAAAGAAGACTGGGCTACCATTGCACACAAATTTGAAACAGAAGCAGTTTCCTAATTGTGTGGGTGCATTAGATGGGAAGCATGTGAGGACGCAAAAGCCAGACAACAGTGGATCTTTATATTTTAACTACAAGATGTAGACATCCATTATCCTCATGGTACTTGTGTCTGCAGATCTACATTTCAACGTCATTGACGTTGGATCATATGGGAGGAACAGTGATGGTGGAGTATTTGCAAGTTCTGCATTTGGATAGAAAATAATTAATAAACAGATAGGCTTTCCAGATGATAAGCCACTGTACACTGGAGGACCAACTATGCCTCATGTGATAGTGGCCGACGAGGCATTTAGATTACTGCCTAATCTAATGAAACCATATCCAAGGCGGGGCCTCACTCATGACAAGAGAATATTCAACTTTCGATTGTCACATGCAAGAAGCAGTGTAGAGTGTGCCTTTGGGCTATTGGCTTCCAAATGTAGAATTTTTCATACACCTACATCAGTTAAACCTGAGAATGTAGACAAAATAATAAAAAGGCTACCTGTGTTCTAGATAACATGATATTGGACAGAGATGGGGAAGTGTGTGATGAACTTTTGCCACCTCCAGAAGCCTTTGTGAACCTAACCAGTGAGATACAGAGCAACACAGAAACAAATGTAAATGCCTCAAGTCGTTGCTCACGAGAAATTAGAGACAGATTTAAAGAATATTTCAACAGAGACTATGTTACACAAGAGGAATAGACAAGCAGTAGAGTTTTAAGACCCTTAACCATTTTTAAATTTAACATTTACCATTTTGGAGCAAATATATGAGATATTGTTTGAACATTATGTCTGACAATAATTAAAACATACTTAATATGATAAGGAATTACATGTAGAATATGATAATAATATTGTAATTACTTTATTTATTTGGAGAGTTTAGAATAAGTTAGGTTAACGCAGGTTTCCTTCATTGATTTAATAGTAATTTATAGTATAAGAGTGTAAAATTGGATTTTATGCCTTAGGCAATAATTTCCACGAGTGCGTACATCTGTTCACTCTTGTGTGCTATGCAATATTTTATCCATTACTGGTATCTAAATTCAATTTTACATTGTATGCCTTTTCTTCGTAATGTGTTGTTTGTGAAGAAGTTATAAATTAATGAATGTATGGATTTGATGGTTGCTAATGTGAAAAAGTTTTTAATTCACAGCAGTGCTGTGAATAAAGCCATTGTTTAGGTCGCTAAGAACAATGAAATTAAGACCAGTTTCGATACCAGTTATGGATAAAATATTTAATAGTAAGGTATGTATAGTGCATTGCATATCACTACATTGTATATTTGTTTGTAACTCAAGTGATGAATTTTATATGCATGTAAATCGAATTAATCTGTTTGTTATAAATTGCATATTTTTATAGAGCCCTCCACTCTCGCTCAATTGGTAGTCTCACTTGTCTCCTGATCTGGAGTTGCACTCGGGCTTGGACTGATTACCTGGTTGGTTTTTATCCCCCTCCCCCCAAGGTTTTTTTTTTTTACTAATCTTAAAGCAAATTTCAGATAATCTATGTTCAATCCTCGGCCTCAGCTCATCTCGCCAAAAAATTGTGTAACTCTTGAGTTGTTCTACATTTTAAAGCTTCAGTGCTAATGTAAGTTCTATGGATTACAATAAATGTAGTGAATAATAAATTGAAGTGCAACTTCGCTAATATTGTGAAAGGCAAAAAAATCAGCTCGGTCTCGATCATTACACTGATCTAGTCACCTTAAATGAGTATATCAAAACAAACTCATTATATTAGTGTGCAAAATAAATGTCATCAATATGGTACAGTATGCATTCCTTTAACATTTAAGAAGTCTTTGTATTACATCAATGTATTAATACTGAAAGTAAGATACTCGTATTTGTGTTCTGAAAGAAAATTACAAATCATTATGATAATAATGAACAAATTTGAGTATGGTACCTATAGCCTTCTTGCTATTCACTAAATATTCTCCACTATTAGATCCTACATTTGAGAGGTGATGTAGAAATTTAAGGAGAATTTTGAGTACTAAGTAAAATGTGTTGATCTACTTGTTCTGTTCTATGCTATATGATATCTTGATTATGAAAGTAGGCCTATTTTTCATCCTAACAAAGCTGTCTAGACTCACATGCCTAAAAATTGGTATTTTATAAAGAACTAGGCCTAACACATTTTGTAGTTATAGGTACATTTTTTCTTGTTAGTTATTTTTTTGCATTATATTGTATATATTCTGTAAATTGTATTTGTAATTCCCATTTAACTTTTTTTTTTTTTGCAGAACTTTCAAAATATAAGTTTCAGTTCACAACCAGCTATTATTACCCCAACCTCAAGTTCTGAATTAAGAAAGCTCTTCCCATACTTACTGAATGAAAGGACTTGATGAATCCTCTAGTTTTAGACTTAATTTATTGAACTTTAGAAATCATGCTGAGAAATTTAACTTCAATGTTGAGTGTAAAACTTCTATTTCATAATATTCTGATAACATCTATATTAATAATAAATCTGTAGCCGAAATTTTTCTGGTAATTTTCGATTTTCCAAAAATAATTGGTTCTAACATATATAATTAACCACCCTGAAACCGAAAATCGCTTTTTTGAAATTTTTGTTTGTATGTCTGTCTGTCTGTATGTTTGTTACCTTTTCACGTGATAATGGATGAACGGATTTTGATGAAAATTGGAATATAAATTATGTTCCTTGTAACTTAGATTTTAGGCTATATGACATTCAAAATACATTATTTAAAAGGGGGGGGGGTTATAAGGGGGCCTGAATTAAATAAATCGAAATATCTTGCTTATTATTGATTTTTGTGAAAAAGTTACATAACAAAAGTTTCTTTAAAAATAATTTTCGATAAGTTTTATTCCTTGAAAAATTTTGATAGGACTGATATTTAATGAGATAAATGAGTTTTTAAATTAAAATAACTGCCATCTAAGACCGTATAATGAAATAAAAAACAAATGACTTCGTCTATAAGAGGCCTTGGACAGCAACAATCGAAAGCTATGAAAGACAGCCTACAGAGAATGTTTCTGTGTTTGTATGAAGTAATATCGGAAGCTAAATTAACCGATTTGTATAATTAATTATTATTTCACCATTAGAAAGTGTAGTTTCTCTAGATGGACATAATGCTATAATGTTATTACAGTAACTTCTGATATAATATAATGTAATGTAATGTAATATAATATAATATATGTAATGTAATATTATACAGAGAGAGTCAGAACTTTCTCCGCAGTGGCAGATACACTTAAATCCTGGTGTAGGTTGGTATTTCTCCCTTGCCTTAGGGGGTAGCCACACAAACAATACCGGCACACCTCGCCAAGGTTATACACAAACCCTACAGCCAACAAGTGCATTCATTCCGTAAAATGTTTTCATTTGAAGAATGAGCTTTTTTAGTGGAATAAGTGCTTCGAGAAGGTGACAAATACACTAAAAAAGTGAAACAGAAATTTAGAGAACGTTTCCCAAGCTCTTATTTACCTCATCGAGATACAGTGTGCGATCTGGCAAATAAATTTCGCCAGATAGGCCCCATTGTGTGGTAAACCCACAGTTTTAACAGAAGAAAAACTGTTATAGTTTTCCAATCGAATGATAAAAAGCCTTAACAAATCAGTTAGAAAATTGCCACAGCAAACTTACATATCTTATTCCAGTGCGTGTAGAACATTAAAGAATGAACTAGGATTACAGTCGTACAAGGTATCGGTCGTGCATGAACTTTTCTTTCAGGTTACGTAAATTCCCAGAATACACGGATCTGGTCCTGCGAAAATCATTATGCAATACATGAAAAACCATTGCACTCCCAGAAATTTGGGGTATGGTGTGCCATATCACGAGCATGGATTAGGCCTATAGGACAAGTTTTTTAAAGACAAAGTAAACTCTGAAGTTTATTGCTCAGACATATTGTTTCCTTTTACTGGACAATTAAATGAAATTTAATTAAATGTCTGTTTCTTTCAACAAGACAGTGTCACAGCTCATACACATAACAGATCTCTGCAATTGTGAGAAGAGGTTTTCGACGGAATAATAATTTCACAAGAATTGTGGCCGCTGAGATCCCCCAACTAACGCCTCCTGATTATTTCTTTTGGGGAGCAGCTAAACCTAAAGTGTACCAGTCTAATCCTATCACGATCGATGAATTAAAATATGTAATAACAAACTTTTTCAATTCAGTGACGAAGGAAACTTTGAACAAGGTTTTTGAAAATAAGGTGAAATGGGTAGGCCTATGTCTACAAGAAAATGGACGACATTTTCAACATCTTCTGTAGAGTAGGTAAGTGTTTTGGAATTTCAATATTATTGCCATATTTAGTATTTGTCGCTTCATAATGATTTTATATTCATTCTCCGTACCTAGCGCGCTCTCGTTTATTCCACTAGCGTAGCCAGTGGTACCACTCCATTCTGCGGATCTAGCGCGCTCTCGCTTATTCCACTAGTGCAGAGAAAGTTCTGACTCACTCTGTATAATATAATTTAAGTTATTTGAAGGGTTTAGAACCATAGTGGGCCAAACACCATTTACTGAATACGTAGATAACAAGAGTTAAAATTAAGTTATTACCATAATTCAATGGAAACCTATAACAAGTAAAATAAAGTATACACATTAAATCTAAATGATGTCAATGTTCATTAAATTATGGTTGCATGTAATAAAAATTAGAAACATGTTAAAGGAATTGCACCAATGAGTGGTCTCTGGACCAAAATAATCGCATTTTAATTATTTGGATGCAATTTAAATTAAGTAACATATTACACGATTTATCCTTCTATCAAACACGAATGTTCCCTGGATCAAATGTCCTATTTTAATTATGTAATTACTTTATATTTATACCTAACGGGTGCAGCGGAGCGCACGGGTACAGCTAGTTGAGAATAAGCCTTACATATGTTCTCTTTCCTTATACCGTATATTGAAATATTTTTATTCTCATTGTTACAGAGGCTTAGTGACGGTGTTTCACAATAAAATAAAGTAGGCCTACCGTATATATTTTCATAAACTTATCCTAATGTACTCATTATTAGGGCAAGAACTTTAGACAACTTAAAGGATATACCAATGCAGTATTAATAACAATATCATTGTAACATAAGCCAAATAAAAACTATTATGACTATTATCGGCATATAAACTTGGTTGTAAGTTGAAGTTCCTAAAGAGAAAATTATTGCAGAAGGGGACTTTATTTGAGCCACATTCCCAGGAAAGCGACGTGTGTATAGATATGCTTGCATTGTTCAGTCAGTGATAGATGATGATGAAACCAAAGTGATGGCAATGAAGTGTCAAAATGATGCAAAACTTTGTTTGTGCCCACTGAGAGTGACATAAATGACACCAACAATTGTTACTAGTGGACATAGAGGGAAAATATCAGTTTCCTTCCCCTATTGATGTATTTGATCCTTTTACAAATTTAAAACGAAACTGTTGTGTGTTTACTAAGATCAGAAGGTCTCAATAATAAAAGAAACAGTCTGCAGATAAACCATCAGTTACATTACCATTAATATTACCTGTATGAATGGTCCAATTTTTTTTTTAACAAAAAGTTACAGATAGAAGACACTTAAGACAACTTTTTTATTATTATGGTATCTCAATTGAATTAATGTTCTAACTCAGTGTTCCACAACCTTTTTCTACTCATGGCACACCCAAGACGGGCCTAGACTCAACATGCCACACCAAAATGTTAATCCCTTCAAAAATCTCCAAACTATGCATAACATGCAAAAATAAATACATAGGTCACACCCGTAGGAATTTAAAAATTAGGTACAGTGAACATGTGTCAGACTTTAAGAACAACCGTAGAAAATCTAAATATGCCGTCCACTTAATGGACACAGGACATGAATTAGGGTTTGGAAAAGACACCTTCAAAATTTTAAATACATGCTCCGATGTGAAATAGTGCGGAAGAATTTTATATCACCAAACAAAAATTACAACAAGGCACTATAATCAATGAAAATCTGATTCACAATCACAATCCTTTGTACACCCTTCAAAAACATAGTTCCCTCTTTCATCCCTTTAGATTACTCTGCGGATACACGAACCATCATAACACGTTACACTTGGTCAGTTGAAAGTAAACACCCAAGTCTACAACTACATATAGTTCCGCCCTGTACGTAAGTAAACTTTAGATATTCTTTTTGACTCCTTGTCAAAATTTTTCATTTTATAATATAAAAACGTGTGTTGCAGATCAGAATGAATACTCGACAATTTGTCACCGGATTGCAATATATTCCATTAGACTGATTACGTGTACAAAAAACACATCCCCACAGTTCAACAACCCGTGTATGGTGATTAGACTTGCATGATGTTGTAAGTAATTTCATACCTTCACATGGCATTTCTAAATATTCTCTATTTTACCTATCATAGATATAGTTTGTTTTTCAGATACGAGAGCACAGAACACTTAACAAGAATTTTACTCGCTCCATGAAATTAGTTATGTACGCTTTTATGACTCCACATTTAATAATATCAGGTTTTTATATTTCTAGCATTTCATTGATTTTATTGTGATCACCACATTGTTTTCCACTATCTGTATGCTTCTCTATTTACTTTCAACAAGTTATTGGCAACAACACAATATATTTAGGACACCATGTATGGAGATCTACTTTGTATGCCAATATCACGTATTCAGTTTTACTTCACAGCTATGCAAATTCACATCGTTTTAAATTTGTTTTTAATATTTTGACAGGATATTTTAATGTTGCTGTGGATGATTAATATTGTTACTATGTCATATTTACTCTAGTCATGTCATTTCCAAATGTAAAGCATGTTTTGTAATTGATTTTAGATGATATTTTGTTATATCTCGTACCTGAAGATGCCCTACAAAGGGCGAAAACATTAGTATTAAGACTAAATATGATGTAACCCATCACTGTTTTCCTTTCATATGTAATTCAATGTGTAAGCCATAAGACGGAATAAATAATTAATTATATTTTGATATATGTTATTAACACGAGGCTTAGCTGACTATTCCCAACATGAATTGTAAAAAATTACCTCATAGCTAGCTTCCTGTACTTTTCACAAAATGTGTACCGATGTCGTCATGAGCATCACTTGTTTTTTATTTTGTTCCAACAACCGACGAAAATAATTCACATCTTTGCTTAATAGAAAGGAATGTTTCATTAACAAATGTCATTTCAATTTACTGGGAACCAAAGCAGCATTACTGAGTTTTTCACCACACACAACACATTCGGGGATTGGGCATGTTTTGTCACCACATCAAGAAAACCCATAAGATAAATAATCATCACTATATTGCCTGTGAACTATTTTTTGTTTCTTTTTTTCGGGCTCAATGGTTGCACTACTTGCACTCATGGACAAAACACTCCGTATAAGGAACTTGTCCATCTCATAAGTATACAATAGTTTAATAGTAATAGAAAATAGTAAAACTGTCTAACAATCACAATTTCATGACCACTTCAGTGCATAACTGTGATAGAACTGAAATAATTGTAACTATTGTTGCTTTGAGACATGAAATAATTGGTGTCTTGTGATTGGCCATCCAAATGACCAATCCTATTTGTCAAAATTTTTTCTCACGCTGCTTCTAGCAAAATTCCAAACTTGGAAAAATCATGCAGAAACATTTCTTGAAAAATCCTCTGCTAAGGGTAATCTGACACGTTTTATTGAACCTGTATGTGACATTAAGAGAGTTTAGTAACTCAGACATACTGTCTGCGAAAATTGTAAATGTTTTTAAAAATGTCAGCGAGGGATCAGTTATTGTCGGTTATTATAACAAGATCTTAAGATTGTGAAGCTGTCAGTTATTATAAGAAATGAGAAACTTCAAACCTGGCGACAGTTTCTAGTCAGGTTAGTCATGCTCCCAGCTTTTGACAAAGTGGCAGGTTCTGAAAGGTCTGGGTATGGTACACAAAACATACGGTAAGTGCTACAAAGAAACCGTACCATAGCCGGCGCAACGGTAGAGGTGAGAATACAAAAATTAATATATCAATAAGCAAACAACGATACCACAGCCTAGTATATACAATCACGAAGCTTGAGTTTATGAGGGTACTAGTGGTCGGGTAGCTCAGTTGGTAGAGCAGCTGGCTGCGGACTGGAAGGTCCGGGGTTCGATCCCGAGAGGTGGCGGGATTTTTCTTGTTGTCAAACTTTCAGAATGGCCCCGAGGTTCACTCAGTCTCCTATAAAATTGAGTACCGGGTCTTTCCTGGGGGTAAAAGGTGGTCAGAGCGTGGTGCTGACCACACCACCTCATTCTAGTGCCGAGGTCATGGAAAGCATGGCGCTCTACCTCTATGCCCCCCCCCCCCCAAGTGCCTTCATGGCATGTGACGGGGATACCTTTACCTTTTTACTAGGAACAATAGACTGTGCAGGTACTATTTTGCATTGTCTCTAATGAGGCGATAGTAGCGACCCTAGTGTTAGCAACTATCTATGGATGCATATTTATTACATATTGAGCTTCGTGACTGTATATACTAGACTGTGATACAATAACAATGTTGAGTAAATAAATTATACTTAATTTCTTTAACGACATAAAATTCGCGGCATATAATAAAGAATAAACAAGTACCATCTTACTTAAAATAGACAATTTTATTACTTTAATTTTAATTTTATTTTATTAATTTCTTAGCTACAATAAAAGGTAAAAGTTCATGTCACACCTTTCATCTTGTGGAGGCACACCAGTGTGCCACATCAGATCGGTTGCGGAACACTGTTCTAACTTTCCTAAGTCAAATAATTTGTTGCTACTTTGATTTTAAAAAATAAGTAATTTCTTCAAATGATTCATAATGCTCTCTAAAAGTGTAATTTTAAACTTTGAAATATATTAATGTCTATAAAATTCCACACTCAGTCTTACATTTACCCCACTGATTGTTCATATTTCATTCCCATAAGAATAACATCATTCTTGTTTTTGCCCCATGCTGTCTCATATATTGCCCCATATCCTGGGGCAACTGTCAGACAGACAAATTATTTTATCATTATTATGTGAATATATCAGAAGGATCACATACCAAATATGAATCCCTCTTACAGGTGCTACTTGTAACTATTTTTACTTATGTTGTAATGTCAATTCTTTGGTTTTTACATGTCAAAGTGTTAAAAATTGTCTCATCAATACCCCGACTGACCCTAATGAATATGTGGTACAGGAACTGAGACAGTTTTTCTCTCACTGAATTCAAACAATCTTGCACAGTGCCACTTCTCTCTACCTTTTGAACTTGGTCACCAGTAACCCATTCATTCCACTTGCACAGTTCTGTGCAGTTCCGTCTAGTATTAATAAAAAAAAATCCAAGACAACTTAAATATTACCCTGACATACAAACCTCACTTTCTAAATTATACACTACCTGTTCAATGAAGTGTTTAAAACTCTAGTGGTATACAGTATTTAGAAATGCGAGGTCAAAATTCTTACAGTGACCACTGATTCAATATCATAATTAATAAAAATCAATATAACAGTTGTATGATCACATTTATAAAAATGATTGCAAATTTTAAATACAATATAACAGTTGTATGATCGAGTTCACGTCAGGTCATACAAGATGACGCAAAAACCAATCATCAGGTTATATCCAACGATCTCCATTCCCACAGTGAAGATGGGGTAGCATACAACCCCGAAACATGTCTGTATTTTAAATTTTTAATGATTTTTATAAATGTGATCATACAACGTTTTATTGATTTTTATTTATTATCATCTAGCTGCATATTAAATTTACATGAATATAATGTACTTTCAATGTTTCTGGACAATTACTTTGACATTACTTTCTCATACTGTTACACAATCTCTATTTATCTTATGGCTTGCCATGAAATTTCATAATTTATGTAGAAAAGTCTTTAATTTACTAGTCGATGCTCTACTGCTCTCTGCTTTGGGGACACTTTCTCCTTGTACTTTAAGCCCTTCCTTTCCTGAAAAGTAAAAAATTAAAGCATGTCATTTGCGAAATGATGCAGGTAACCCCATTGAAGCTCGTTTTTTTGCCTTCCCATATGATTGCTGTGTTGAGAATACTTTAGAAGGTGATGCAGATGTGCCACTCCCAGTTGATGTTTCTTTTGAAATTGTAGATTATCTTGATTAAATTTCTTTAATATCTTTTCTTTCTTTTAGTCTCTATTCTTCTTCCTCAATAACCTCTTTCTTCTGACACTCTGTTGGTTTCTTTCAACTCTTTGTGCATCTGCGTCTTTTCTTCTGACTTACTCTTAAAGTCCCTTCTACTTCAGTCTTTTTCCGCAATTTGCTTGCTTTTCAGCTCGACTCAGTTTTCTCATGTTTTTCAATACTGTATCTCGCTTACGTTTAAGTTATGCACCTTTAACACAGTTAATGGGACTCCTTGTTTGAGTAGTGACAGCAATTTTAGAAAACATATATATATAAAATCTTATACAAAAATTCCTTATCACTGCATAAAAGTTCTCAATGCATGTAAATGAGATTTGCATTGAAACTACAAACATGCAAATTTGATGTTTCCAAGGATTAAATAGTCAGACTGTTACCTTGTCAGTCTGTTACCATGATTTAACAAAATCAGATTAAATACAATTTTATTCAAAGTTACTCTGCTACTTTACCCCAACTGTCTTACAGAGAATCCTGCTTCTTTACCTTTCATCATTATGCTTTATAGGAAATTTTTACTACAATTCTGGTAACATAGTACAGCAATATACAGAACAGACTGAATGTTAAAATTATGTAGCCTACTATAACTGGAAGTAATTAAGAAATAAATAACTAATGGAAGCTAAATGAGTCTTGTACACGTTGTGGTAACAGTACTATATTTATTATACTTTCACTTACCCTGTAATGAACTCATAAAAATAAAACGTTAATTTTTCACCAGTACTATATTTCGCATAAACCACACCTAATTATTATCTTTATCAGCATTTAATTAAATGTTGGAATTGAAGAAAAGCGAGTAATATATTTTTTAAATATATAGGCCTATAATGAATGCCCTTTTATAATTTTAAGTGCTGCAATGAAATGTGAACTTTAAGACTCGGGATGACATATTTCTGGAATTGCTCTTTTTGGAAAAATAGTGATATTCACTACTTTCAACATAATTCACAGAGTTATTCATTGAAATGTTTAAGGTCACAAATCTACGTTAGGAAAATGTCATCCATAATCAAGGTCTGAAGTTGAATACCAAATTTATTATAATTTTTCTAAATCTATTTGTTAGAAGTGTTTGCTCTTCTTGAGAAGAAGACAGTCCAATTATTGGTGTGTTAAAATAAACATTGTATATTAGATTAAACTTCGTTTTAAAACAAAAAACTGAGTGCAAATGTCACACTGTGCAATGAATGGAGTAGATGGAGCTAAAAGAACAGTGTGGAATGCCATGCATAGAAGAAAATGTGTTATGGATGCTGGAGAAATTGCTGAATAAATGGCTAGTGCAACAGGCCAGAAAACAGAGAGTAAATGTTGAGGGCGTTTAAGATTGTAAATCCTGTCATAGGTTTATAATTAAACAATGTGATACATTATGTTTACTGGATATGATTTCCTATCACATTTTAACTTTTATCTTTTTCAAATACAAAAGCACAGCAGAGGCACAAAGTATGATACAATAGACACAAATTATACAAGCACTATGCAGTACACCCATCATCAAAGTATGCACGCAAATGTTGACTAGACCAGTTAACAAGTTTGCTATAAGAAAAAATAATAACCCATTATAATTAATGGCTTCTAGAATCAATGGAACATAATTAATATGAACATTTCTAAACTCATGACTTCGATGATTTTTCAGATTTAAACTGGTTTTCGTAATCTTGTTCAACATCAATGTTATCAGTTCGATCGACATTAATATTGCAAGCACCGTTATACTAAATGCTAAGATCCAAATAATATAGCCAGCGTTAGCAAGACGCCGAGATACACCAAACCAAAGTTCACATAATGACGTAAAAAGCCATAATGCAAAACTGAATACTATGAGCTTTCCTATTAACATCAAGTTACTTCGAAAGCTAGAAGAATTCACCCTTAGCATTCTACCTAACCATATTCCAGCAAAATAGAGAGCAACATATCCTAATGATGAGATAATACCTTCACGATTCGCAGTTAGAAAGTTTTCTCTCGGTACATTACTTAGAACCCAATCTTGCAACCCAGAACTAAGTAAGAATTGGTGAATTCCAAGTATTATAACTGATACCATAAATGAATAATCGAAACTGATAATTTGTGAAACCAGTGTACCTGTAATTTTGGTAATTGCTAAAGTTATAAAAAAATTCCATTGAACACCATATTCAGAAACGTGTTGTTGATAATCTATTTGTTTCGTCACAAAAAATCTTGCAAAACCTAACAAAAGCAATGGTATACAATCCTTTAAAGCTTTCCACATAGAGGTTGTGAACATTTTTGGCATAAAATTGTAGCCTAAAGACTCTGATGAAACAATAGCATTTGCTATAATAAATAATCCTACACCGACATCCATCAATCCATAGCCAAATGTTTCCGTCTTTGCTAGTCGCCTAGGAAATATCTTGAAATCTACAGCAAGGATACAAACAGCAGTCATCAAATTCATTATTGCTCTAAAATTTGTCACATAAGGTCTTCTTTCTTCATTTATTGGAGTTCTCAAGAGTGCGCTAATAAAGTCTTTAGTTAATACATTTCTATTAAGAATACAACTGTATATTACACAAACACATAATGAAATAAAAAAGGCTGAAGAAACCACAATATGCACGTCACTATATACTGTAAAACACAAAATGAAAGGTACAGTAATAACTACAAAATCAATTACGAATGGTAGCCATCTTGTCACTTTCGGTGGAAATTGAATTCTAGACTTTGCAGCATACAATAAAACCGATGACACATACGTTGACAAAAATATTCCAAATGGAGCAGGCAACACTATTAACAAAACTTCTGTTGCTGTTGTTCCATTCGTATTCTGCATAAATTGTTCGTGATAGTGCTTATACCCGTACGAATTAATTATTACTTCCTCCATCATGAAGTTCACATTATTTCTTTCAACGAAATCATATATTTTAATAACAAACGAACCAACTTACAACCTGTACTACACACATACATACACTTTTTCTATAATGACGTAGTATCCTCCCGTTTTGGAAGATTTTGTTGTTCCGCCTTGCAATTTATAAACTAATGGTCACTATAAAATGACATTAACTATAATATTAATAGACATATAAATCATTCTTGACTAGAAACACTGATACCGTGTGAAAAGCCGTTGCTAGAAATTGTATAGACCAGCTGATTATCTTAACCACCAAAATCCGCATCAGTGTCGCCAACACGATTCCTAGGAAACCCGCTATAGAAGTGCAGAAGTCGCAAAATTGTTATGTTGTATTATCAATAAAAAAAAGGAGATTTTTTGCCGTTACGAGTGTTAAAAATACATGCTAAATTCCTATATGAATAATATAAATTTAAAAAGTTTACCCCTAAACCAATATGGGGAAAAAAACCCAAATCTTGCTGAAAAATTGCTATCTTGGCGACACTGATTCACACTTCAAAGAAACTGTTGCCAATACCATAGACAAATAGAGGCCAATACCTAGTGTCGAGCAGTAGCTAAAGTTGATTATGATTACCAAAATGGCCAGAAAAATGGTCAAAGGGAAGGATGTATAAACTATCCAGTTTGTGTTAAATGATTTTGAACTCACCTAACTAAAATTTCTGAGACTAGATAGGATGCCTCTAATAAGTTAACAACAACCTAACAAAAAACATCTCGATGGCCCAGAACCAGACTGTTCCAAGTCCATTTTACTATTTTTTTTTTTTTTTTTTTTTTTTCAGGAGAGCTATTTTAAGCTCCTGACATTCAATGCTTCATGAAACAATTTGGAATAGCTTCATAGCAACCTTATGGAGAGGAATATTTACAAATTTTGTTCGATTCATATATGCAAACAAGAACTGGAATACAATGAAACACAGATTTCTTTCTTATAAAAAGTTGGACTTAGAACAGTCTGGTTCTCAGCCATGGATCTATTACAGTAGTGTTGCCAGAAGTACCGTACAGTACAGTACCCACCATAATTATTATGTGATTATACCATAATTTATTTTGCATTTACTGCAATGTACAATCTCCCCGTCTAGAAAAAATAATGAGATGATGAAATATACACTTCCCCAAACCAAAATAATGAGACAATGGAATATTCTAATCCCAGATACAAGACATTGTACATATTTGGAGACTCGAAGCCGGATACACAAGATAACATGTACTGTAAATTACTTATTTAAATTCAGTCTATTTAATTCGTCGTTGGAACTAATTTCGAAATGCACTTGAAAAACTGCAAAAAAATATAAATGTGCTGAAAAATAGATAAATAGTATATACAAAAATCTGGCAGTAACATCGAAATTTGGACCTTCATTATGAGATCGACATGCCTCACAGAAGAGAAGACTTCAGTATTGCCAGCCCTACCAGTTATAAAAGCAGGAGATTTAAACATGAAAAAAGCAGTATATTGCAATAGAAATTTCAAGTTACAAGTTTTTAATTTCCATAATAGAACACAGCTGACAATCACAGACGGTCTCAAGCAATTCAGTTCTCTTCACTGGCATACAAGTCAGTTTCAGCCTTCTTAAGTACCAAACGTGTTACATTAAATTAATGGCATTGGGATTTGACACAAGTATCTTGACAACCAGCACAATGACTTTGCAGATACTATGCATTCATGACCACTGAGCTCTGATATTGCCACTGTCATTGTATACAAGACATCATTTGTGATTATGGAGCGCAGGGCATTAAGAGGATCGAGACATTCGTGGAGAGAGTGTCACACTTTGCTAGTTCGTGGAATCAACACTGGTCAATTTACAACAGATGAGTAGTAGTCTGTTTCTTGTTTTCATGAAGTCCACCGACAAAAACACTTGCTCCACTGTAGCACTAGAATGGCACAGACTCAAAAGACATAAAATTAACTTTGACAAGACAGAGAATACTTGAGGAGTGCAGTTTCAAAGGACTCTTATCCCAAAAAATTCAGAATTGAGATATAAATTGATTTATATTCTGTTGGCAATTCTGCACCTTTCTGTTAAGTACCAAAATAAATTTCATCCCTATGAAATTTCAATGACTATTTCGTTTATATGACATCATTCCATTTTCGACCAATGAAGTGTAATGAAATTCTGAATTCCAACCAATCACAGTCAGACTTGGCGATAATTTTTGCAGCTAGATTTATCGCATGGTCGTTCTTTTGTTTAGTCGTCGCCAACTGTTTCCCCGTAAATTGATGATCATGAATACATTAAGATGCAACTACACGGTTAAACTTCTCTTTCAACTTTAAAGCAATGAATGCAAGATTGATATTTAATATTAATTAATATATTTACGCAGTGAAGACGACGTTCAAAACGGCGCACCATGTAGACACAAAATCTTCATGCATCTTAATTGAACGTACCTTTTAAAGGAGGAGAAAATCAAACAACACTGAACAAATGCTATGAGCCAACGAGGACTATTTTTCTTGCTCATTAGCATTCACTTGCAAATGTTTATGCCCCATCTATCAAAATGTAATGAAACTAATAATTTTTTTTTTATTATTATTTTGGTGATGCATTTAAGAGAGACTCATGTTAAAAAATACATTTAATTTCTTTTGAAGATGAAGTAGGACATAAGCCAAAAAGCGTTATTTTAAATCCATATAGACGTTGAGCTGTCACAATTAACATGTTAGTGATGCTGTTCACAATGCTCCCTCCTTTTCTCTGTTCTTGCATTTGAGATCAGTGAATCCCCATATAAGATGCAATGATTGTTTAAGTCCGACAGGTGGCCTGAGTGGCACTTGTGAATCCGATGCTGACTGACGGACCATGCTGCCTTAACCTATATAGATCTGGATTCCCATCCCCAGGCGAATACCTTATAAGGGCCAGAGAATCAAGCTCTGTACTATCACCCCAATTTTTTTCTAAATTGAGGGGGAGGTGGAATGTGTTGGTGGAATGGAAGAGGAAAATGGCAGTATCGTAAAAAAACAATCAGAAACTAAATGGGACTAAATAATTATGTTGTGAATCAATTTAAAATTTTCAAATATTTGTCTGCACAATATGTTGTACACAAACGAGAAAATTGTTCATAAAAAAAACTACTAAAAATTTATATAAATATTAAGAATTGTAGGTAGTAATACTCTGAAGTATTCAAAAATGACTTACAACTGATCAGAAATATTGATTTTTTTATTTAGATATTGATCATTTGTAGCCTCTCCTGTGGAATGTACAGTATGGCAAAAAAACCGGACCGACGGAATAATCAAAGTCCCTGAAATGAGCCACTGCACATGCCATGTCCGCATTCACAACATAGCAAGTAATCTATTGAAATTGTTGTAGTTTCGACTGCTGACATAGCCCATTTCGCAAGCTGGTAATATTCATCTTCTGGAAATAATAAGTTAATTAAGTAGTAAAATATTGCTGCAATCGAAAAGTATTGGGAATAAATTTGAATAAGGAACAAAAAAAAGTTTCCTTTCCAGGCAGGACTCGAACCACGAAAGTCTTAGTTACCAATCTATCGTGCTGTCACTGAGAACAAGGCTCTGAAATCAGCTACAAGGGTCGGTCCGGTTTTTTTTGCCACTACTGTATGTTTCAGAACTTTTAATTGTGACAAGGTTTTACAACAATAGAAGTAAATAAAAGTATGACGTATGCTGACACTATAACCTGCAGTGAAGGTAAAAACACCACTTATTTTTTTAGACTAAAGAAACATGTTTACAAGCAAAAGTGACAAATGTAAGATCATGTTATAGAATTAAACACCAACACTATAAATGATTAGGGACAACATAAAAGTCTCAATACTCATTTACCACATAACTTAAAAAATTCAATCATGGTCTCTGTCACTGAGTGGTGCACAATCATCTTCACCTATAGTGAAGAGTCCAGTTTCTTTGTGCTGCTCATGTCGCAGGTTTTGTGGTACCCAAGTCAGGTCGATTATTCTTAAGTTAGAGACGATTAAGCTAACTGCTATTATTACTTGCTAAATCTAAGTTATTGCCTGCAGTCACAAATTCTATTGAAAACTAGTGACTTGTGCAGTAAATGCTGCCAACTAAGTTCATTAAACGTTCAAATAAAAATTTTTCAGATTTATTTTCAGTGAAGAATATCAGACATTTTGAAAGTTATTTGCTTCCATAATAATGAAACATACTTCCTCTGAATGTTTTTTTTTTATGCCAAATACTTTTCCTTGAACTTATCCACCTTCAGTTTTTGAGTTTCAACGCGAAAACGCAAGTAACAATGTCGGGACGATCAGTGGGTTTTTCATGTGGGAGTAAAGCAATAGCTATTTCAGGTCATTGTGGATTGTAAGTGAAAGTTAAAAAAGTCAGGTTTGCTATGCTTTCGAACAATAGACATAGCATCTTGGTATAGATGTTGCATATAGAGCTTGAAATGTAGAGGGTAAAATCATTTTATCCTGCTAAGAAATCTTGCTGAAATGATCGGGAGACTATATAATTTTGTAGGCCTCTTATTTTATCAGTAATAATACCTTTTGGTCTTTCCTTAGGAACTGTAATTTTTGCGCTCTCTCGAGCCAATAGTGAAGAGAATGACGCATATAAATATCTACACCACACCGCCATTAAGTATATGAAAAAGACCCAACCTCACTTGATTAATAACTATAAAAATATTTCATTTTTAATAATAAGTAAGTTTTGTAGTTATATAATAGCCGTCACTTAGTAAATTATAGAAATGAAGATCTAATTTAAGATATTCTCTACATCTACTTATATAACCCCAAAACGTTTCACTTTCATATCATCAGTATAGCATTAATACGAGGCGCATCCAGAAAGTAAGTTTCCCTATTTCAAAAAAAAAGAACATACACTTTCAGGAAAACATTTATTGGCAACAGGTACAGCAATTTTTCAACATAGCCACCATCACAATTGAGACACTTGTCGTATCGTGGGATCAACTTTTGTATCCCTCTGTCATAGAATTCTGCCGCCTGTGAATGGAACCAGCGTGTGACAGACATCTTCAGCTCTTCATCGTTGCCAAAACGCTCACCAAAGGACAGGAATTTCTTGAGGTGCAAGAAAACCTGAAAATCGCTGGGAGCAAGATCAGGACTGTAGGGTGGGTGATCAAACAACTCCCAGCCAAATTCCGTCAAAACAGCTGCTGTGCGCCGAGCCGTATGTGGACGAGCATTGTCATGGAGGAGCACAACACCTGCAGTAAGCATTCCACGCCTCTTGTTTTGAATGACACGTCGCAATTTTCGCAGTGTTTCACAGTAACGGTCAGCGTTCACTGTTTCACCTCTTGGAAGGAAGTCAATGAGCAGAATGCCCTTCCTGTCCCAGAACACCGTGCACATCACTTTCCGTACCGACAGCATCTGTTTGAATTTCGTCCTGACCGGAGATCCACTATGCCGCCAATGCATTGACTGCTGCTTGGTTTCCGGGGTGAAGTGCGAAATCCAAGTCTCATCGCCCGTGACGATCCTGTCGAGTAACTCATCGCCGTCATCGTGATACCGTTGCAGAAATGTCAGTGCTGCTCCTAAACGTTGCATTTTGTGTTCAGGTGTCAGGTTTTTCGGCACCCACCTGGCACACACTTTCTTGAACAGCAGGTGCTTAGTGACAATCTCATGCAACAAGGATCGCGATATCTGCGGAAAATGGCTGCTCAGCTCCGTAATCGTGAAGTAATGGTTCTCCATGATGCACTGCCGCACCAGCTCAACATGATCATCATTGATGAGGGATGGTCGCCCACTGCACTCTTCATCATGGACACTTTGACGACCTTCGGAAAACTGCCTGTACCAGCGACGCACTATCTGCTTACTCATGATGTTCGGCCCATAGACCTGACAGAGCTGCCGATGAATTTCAATTGGCGCAATGCTTTGTGCATTAAAGAACTTTATCACCGATCGAACCTCGCAGGCGGCGGGAGAAGGAATAAGAGCTTCCATTTCGGACCACTGCTGCCACGCTACTGGTACCAGGCGGGACCTGTTTGGCTGGCATATGATTGATACGTCATAGATCTGTTACACATGCGCAATTGACACAGCTAATTACGTTTACTTTCAAGGGGAAAAGTCGGGAAACTTACTTTCTGGATGCGCCTAGTATGTGTAATTAATGAAAAATAGTCACATGACATTAACTATAATAATATTTCATTTCTAATGGTAATAATGTCATCAAAACCACCTCAAGTTTTGTAGATTTTAATAGCCAATACACAGCTGTACTCAGAAAATTACACACCGTAGAATCAGACCTGTAAATTATTTTTAGTAAGTCTTGAAATTTTTAATAACCAATTGAATTTGAACTCTAAATATGTCCGCAATCCTGCCTTCGTGTAATAGCCTATTGTTTATTGTAGTGTGTTTGGGTTTGGTTTATTCTGAAAAGCCATTATTTCTTAAAACTGACGACAGATGGATTTTGGAAAATAGGAAAATGATGTAGGAAAATTTACATTTCACTGAAAAGTACTATTTTTCTGAAAAACTTTGGGTTCCAAGCTTCAAAATGAGGGTTCATTTATTAAATTCCGTTCAGCCGTTTTCCCGTAATTTCCATTACCAGTTCAAATTATATAGATGGGTAATTACCAGTGGCGGCTCGTGGGTATTGAATTAAGGGGGGCTGAATACAAAAATAAACCAAGCAACTTATTTTATTTAAAGATTTGTTCCATGCGCCTTATCTTGTAAGTTGTGTTTAAATGAGACAGGCTCATGTTAGTAGATTTAATGGCATTTAAAAGAATCCTGCGGAGAAAATTCCGGCACACCGGCGACGCTGATATAACCCCTGCTGTTGCGAGTATCGTTAAATAAACCATAATTTAATTTTTTATATGCAGATTTGAACCTTAGAAATATCTAACTGGCGATGTTGTAGTTGGTTGTATGTATATATATATATGTATGTATGTATGTATGTATGTATATATATATATATATATATATATATATATATATATATATATACATGATACATCAATAAATGAAAAAAATAACTGAGCCAGAAATTGAATTCAGGATATTTAAGAGTACGCACCAGGGCGCTTTCCTCATTTATTGTGATGTTAGATGTTTCAGATTCCATTATGGTTTGAAAACATTCTAGCAATGGCTCCTTCTTCTCATGAACAACATTTACTGTTCTTATTTTAAATCCATCTTGTTGCCCCAGCTGATGGAATTGTCTTTGAAACACATTAATCTAATACAGACTGTGTGGAGATCGAGAGAAGAAAGCAGGGATACTGGATAAATCAGCAAAAAATATGCGAGCCTTTGTATTTTGTTTAGCGGCTCTTTCCATTATGAGATTCAACTGATGGGCACTTAATTTCACATTTCTCCTGAATTGTTAAGGTACTAAACTGAATAGACTGTAAATATTGTACAGAATTAAACATTGTTGCGCTTGTTATACTCACAACATTAAAGAAAATGTATTTAAAACTGCGCGCTACTGACGAACTGCTGCAAATTTTGCAGCGCCTGGAAACTCTGGATTCACGGCCAGAGGCAGCAGGGAGGAGGGGTAAAACTAACGCGCAAAGCATCAGAGACGAGACTGGCAGCTCCAGGGGAGGAAGTGGCTTCACCCTATAGGCCTTGTCTCTGGTTTCGCTCTGGCAGCACCAGGGGAGGAAGTGACTTCACTAACAATTGCGTGCATGTCATTGAGAAGAGCCACAAATGTCTGGGGGTGCTGCAGCTCCGCAGCCCCTCTTCGAAAGCCGCCCCTGGTAATTACCATAATATAATATTAAACATTTTAAAACAACACCACTCCACTAAACTTAAAAACATATATAAATGAATTTCTCGTCATATCATTATATTTCAAATTCAATTATCAGTACTTACTTTATGCAGAATACAATATTCATGTTACTGGACGATTAGCTCAGTGCATACTTCTTCCTTAAAGGTTGTTAAATTCGCAGTAAAGATATAAATTCCTTCTATTGTTGGTTCCAGGGAAGGAGGAGGGAAGGCTTCCTAAGATGATGATGAATGCAAAATGGAGGGCGAAAGAAGGAGAGGAAGACCAAAGAAGCTGTGGATGGACGACATATTGCGAGGCGTTACAAGCCTGGGAGTGAGGAATTGGAGGACTATGGCTGGGACAGAGTGAAGTGGAGAGCTGCTGTGAGAGAAGCCAAGGTCCACTTTGGACTGTAGTGCTATGATGATGATGAGTATATCACTTCTAAGATGAATCTCGGAATTCCTTCCTTTTTTTATGCTGTTATGTCCATACTAGTACTCTTCTTTGTTGAGTCAATGAAATTGAACATTTTGGTCTTAGGTTCCTCTCACAAGGTCATGTATTCATACAAAAAAAATGCTAGGCAGAGGAGTAAAAGAAAGGTGTAGGAAGACTTTTTCACAGATATTACTTGTCATCAGTAATTTTTATGTCATTTGTTTTCGAATTTCAGCATCTTTGGATCGAGATTTTCTTAATCTTATTGTTAGTATCAAAGTTTTATATAAAATAAATAGTACAACCAGTTGCTACTTAAAACATTAACTTTAATACTGTGAAATCACTAGTTTGCTCTTCAGTCATTTATACAGTTCAGCATGTTACATCATACAGTCACCTAAAACTTCTTCCCAGATTACATACATACTAATATATAAGTTGTGTTCAGAAATTGTTAAAGTCTGCACATACTGTATATCTTGAGACTGCTCCTTTGTGCGTGTGCAATGACTTCTTGTGTTCACTGGCCCCCACGGAAACCATCTGATAGAGATTATGTTTATACAATATGCTTTCCTCTGCGTTAAACATGTTTAACACAAGTGAACAGCTCATAAACTGTGAAATATGATCCGTAATTAGTTTTCTGAATTCTTGGAATGTGCATCTAGGAGAAATTCACCACCAGGTATGACATTAATTGTGGTGAAAATGCTAGAATTGATGATATGGTTAGGAAATTGGTTTGGAGTATACAATGGACGACAGAAGGAGAAAGATGAGGGGCGCAAACAGGGAGACCATATTTGATGAGTAACAGTGTTCGAATTGAAAAAAATGTAGAGGGGGAAATTTCTCGATCACATACTAATTTCTCTTTTTATTTTTAAGTATTATATCAATTATTATAATATATTCGTTTTTAAAGTTTGTTATAAGTTATTATTATTATTATTTTTATTATTATTATTATTATTATTATTATTATTAACGTCCACTTTAATTACTATAATAACTGACATGGTATTTTAAATTTCTGATACCATGATAACTTTTCCTGTCCCACCTTATGAGTTAATAGGTACCAGATAATTTACAAATTGATTATGAAATTTTATTATGAAAATAGCAATTGCAACAAACGTTTATGGAAACAACAAACATACAGTATTTCTGACGTAGTTCTAAGAAAAACGAAAGAAACAGTCTAAAAAATTAAATTAAATTATGATTTATTTAACGACTCTCGCAACTGCAGAGGTTGTATCAGCATCGCTGATGTGCTGGAATTTTGTCCCGCAGGAGTTCTTTTACATGCCAGTAAATTTACTGACATGAGCATCGCTTAACACACTTAAATGACATCGGCGTGGGCTGGGATCGAACCCGCAACCTCCAGCATAGAAGGCCAATGCCATACCAACTATGCTACCAAGACCGACTCACAGTCTAAAATGTTTTTATGTTTTAATATACGGGGTCTTTCATAAGTAACTGATTACTCAAACAATTGACTACTTTTATGATTCTTGGCTGTGTTGTACATCTCTGCTAGAGAGAACCTTTCCTGGTGCCGTACACTCGATTTGGTTACGTGTCTACCCACCAGAAATCGATCTAGTCACAAACATGTCCACCAAAGAGCGTAATTTCTATTCTACGACTACAGAAACAATTTTCCAACAAGATGAGGTTCCTCCCCATTATGCAAGGGATGTTCGAAGCGTTTCCTAACAGGTGGATCGCTCGCGCAGGTCCAATTTCTTGGCCGCCATGATCTCCAGACTTAAGTCCCTTGGACTTCTTTTTATGGGGATTTGTTCAGAATCGTGTGTTTGCAGATAAACTCGCACCATCCTCCCAGAATTGGTTGAAAGGTTCGTGCACATGATACTGATGGTTACTCCTGAAATGTTCTCGAGAGTGCACAAGGAGAATGGTTTGAAGCTTGCATTTTTGCGTTCTCGGAGTGGCAGACATGTTGACAGCTGTAAACCATAATTAGTGTAAGTGTAAGTTCATTGCAATTTATCGTAATTTTGTGTTTTTTTTTACACTAATCCTAAGTTTTAAATTTCATAGCGATAGTTTCATTCATCTCTAAATAGAAAAGTGGAGACTTCTGGTGGGCAAACACATAACCAAATCGCGTGTACGGCACCTGGAAAGGTTCTTACTGGCAGAGAAGTACAACACAGCCAAAATCATGAAAATTAGTCAATATTTCGAGTGATCAATTACTTATGAAAGACCCTGTACTATTGTTATATTAATGAGTAACTTCTTTTAATGTTGAAATCCAGGTGATATTTATGAATGACATTCAGAATAAGCTCACTATAGCAAACCCATTCTAGAGGAGAAAATGTTTTGACCACTGCACAGAAAATGAAAGTAAATTTTCAGAAATACAATTTCAGGAAAAATATCACTGTTCAGGCCGATATAGTTCTAATAATATCAAACATATATTTGGAGAGGGAAAGTTTCTTTCCCTGGTTGGGAATGTACATAGAAATACAGAAGTTGGGAGAAAAATCCAAAAGGACAGAAATTCCCAGCTTCTCCCCCTTCAATTCGAACACTGGGCATAGCCTAATGAGTTTTGACACTACTTTGTTGAATGACAATATAAGACTGCATGCAGCAAACACGACACAGATGTTGGACTCATTTCCTTGAGAGTAATCTAACCAATCTCCCTACAGTCTAGATTTAGCGATGAACAATTAGCATCTATTTCTGCAGTCCAAGAAATTTCTTTACAATCAGTGGTAAGGAATAATGATAAGCTAAAAGAGAGCATTCAGAACTGGCTCGTGTCACAGCTGAATTCTATCAAGATGGTATCTTGGAAGTTGTGTCCCAATATGATAATTCCTCAATGCACATTTTAATTATGTAGAATTTGACAGCAATCACCGAGTTTCTTTCGTCTGTTTATTAAAATAGCCACACGGGATTCACTTTCTGGATGCACTTCATACTTTCATAATTTTACATTTGTTCATAATAGTTCGTTGATTCTCCTCTTTCTCTCACCATTACAGTTTCTCCAGTACAGCATACCTGCCATCGATCACCAGTGGTGAAGATAATGGTTTAAAGCTGGAAAATATTAAATATATTCATTATGCCAATCCTACATCAAGAACCAGGATAATAACAAAAATATTTACCGCAAAATAGAAGCAGAAAACAAATAATAAATTTCTTTAAGCATGTTCCTAATTGTGAGTGCTGTATTGTATTTTAATTATGTACATGTACATTGTAGTGTTTTGAGAAGAATGGAGTGTGTGAAATGGACAGACAGAATAAGAACTGAAGCTGTGTTGGAAAGAATAATGCTGAAACTCATCAGGAAGACAAAAAGAAATTGGTTGGGTCACTGGCTAAGAAGAAATTGCCTATTGAAGGATGCACTGCAAGGAGTGGTGAACGGGAGAAAAGTTCCGTGCAGAAGATATCAGATGATAGACAACATTAAGATATATGGATCGTATGTTGAGACTGTTAGGAAGGTGAGAAATAAGAAAGATGCTGGGTTTGCACTGAGATACCTGCTCCTGGGCAGAAAACTAAGAATGAATAAATAGTATTAAATTTTACTATGTATTTCATTGTTCTATACAATCAAGTGCAGTATTTTTTATTTTTTTAAATAATGAGAAGGCAAGAATGGTGTAAAGTATTGTGACAGCTGCAACGAGGTTCAAACACGCGTCCGACAGGGCGCGCGGCAGACGAAACGCTGGTACGGGGAGCATCTGCATGCTGAAGGGCAGAGGGGGTGTATTATGTAAACACAGCGAGGGGAGGTTGTGCGCGCAGCTGCTACTTGCGGAGTGAATTGGGGACGGACCCTCCCGAATCGTCCAGAGGAGTCCATCGAAGTGGAGATATCCAGATAATTCGAGAGAGCTATCTCTGCACACCTGTAGAAGTTTCTCGTAACTATGGTTTAGCTATAAAAGAAGAAACGCGAGCGAACTTGAGCAGTTTCAGTTTATTCAGCCATTCAGTAAGTAAGCCAGAGCAAGCAAGCCAGTCTTGTGTACCGGAGTTCGACTTGAGTGTGCGTCCGCAACTGTGTCAGCATCCGAAGGCCTGAGTTCGAGTGCAGTGGACCGCAGTTGGAGGGACCTGAGTTCGAGTGCAGTGGACCGCAGTTGGAGGGACCTGAGTTCGAGTGCAGTGGACCGCAGTTGGAGGGACCTGAGTTCGAGTGCAGTGGACTGTCTCTGAAGATCTGTGGTTCGAGATACTGTGAACTCGAGTGACTGAGCTAGAAGAACTGAGAACTGACAGTTCTGATTTGTAAATAGTGCTTTGTGAACATTAGTTAAAATTCAGTTCATTATTGTTCTCAATATTCCAAGTAAATTGTCATTGTCGTCCGTGGAGTGCACTAACGAATACTGTGTTACTGTGTGGAGAGCAAATCCCATTGTTGACGGGAGTGAAGTTAAATTGTAGAGAATGAAGAGTAATTGTTGAAATAATAAAATTACATTGTTGTTTAGTATAAAATTTACACTGGTGTCAGAATCGGGATATTATCGACAATGGAGAACCTACAGCAGATCCTGCATGCCATCGCGGAAATGAAAGCAGAAATGAAAAAGGACATAAGCGACGTAAAAGCAGAAATGAAGAACGATATCAGTGAGGTGAAGAACGATATAAGTGAAGTGAAAACGGAGATGAAAAGTGACATAAGTGAAGTGAAAACGGAGATGAAAAGTGACATAAGCAGAGTGAAAGATGACGTCACTACGCAAATTGAAAGAGTTTCGGCCCACGTAGATGGAATCGTCGCCATCGTGAAAGACGAACTTAAGGCCGATTTGGATAAACTAAACCAGAATTTTACAACTATAAACGAGACAGTAGCAGAGTTGAGACAGGATGTAGACCATTTCGACGGCAAAATCCGCGAACTCGAGCGTCGTCAAGAGCAGACGAGTGAGGTGATGGACAAACACGCTGAGGAAAACAAGCACATACTCGCGTTAATGGACCAACATGCTGTAGAAAACAAGCACATCCTCGCGTTGGTGGATCGCCAGGCTAGAGAACATAAACAGATAGTTGCCAAGGAGGTTCGACGTGCCATGCAAGAAGCGGCCACAGAGTTGAGGACTCCATATAGTGGCCCTGCGGAACCATCGCCTTCAGCCAGACATTACAACGTCAAGACGCCGAAGTTCGACGGTACGACGTCTTGGGCGATATTCCGTCGCCAGTTCGAGGCCATCGCAGAGCACAATGGGTGGACGCCAGCAGAGAAAACCACTCAGCTGCTGGCCGCGCTTCAGGGACAGGTGTCGGAGATTCTTCAGTGTTCCAGAAGATGGGACAGCCGCTGAGATAATGGCGGCCCTGGAGGGACGTTATGGTGACCATCAACTTGCGGCAGCATTTAGGACCCAACTAAAAACGAGGGTCCAACAGTCAGGCGAGTCCCTACAAGAATTTTCGATGGCAGTGGAACAACTGGCCCATAAGGCGCTCAGGGGCCTACCTAATGAATTCATCGCTGGAGAGGCGGCCTACACCTTCGGCAGCGGAGTTCGAGACTCGGAAATTAGACAACAGCTACTCTTGGCAGAGCATCGCACCATCAACGCAGCTCTGGCGGCGGCCCTCAGGTTGGAGGCAGCCAAGTTGACTGCGAACGTCTCGGCACCGCACCGGATTAGGAGCGTCGCAGCGGCCGACGTCGAGGAACGTCAACCGAAATCACCCGAGCGACGAAGACGAGGAGTGCCCACCTGCTGGTCCTGCGGTGAACCTGGACACCTGAGGAGGGACTATGACCGATCTGGTCACAAACAGGAAAACTAAAAGGGGCCGATGCGATGAGGGGCACGTCGGCGCCGTCATCACCATCCCCTCGGCTGATCTTGAAGACGGTTAACAGAAGATGCGACGATCGGCTGATTGCTGACGGATGGATAAGAGGCCGCCCATGCAGAGTACTGGTAGACACCGGGGCGTCGCTCACTATCGCCAGACCGGAAGTCGTGCGTGGCCTACCGGGGAGGACGCCGCTGCGCCGGTATGAGCTACGTACTGCCTCAGGCGAGAACCTGCCCATCCAAAATGAGGTTTTCCTGGATCTGACATTGGGAAAGAGGAGACTGGAGATGTGGGTATTCGTCGCCAACATCACTGAAGACGTCATCCTGGGACTCGACGCCATGCGGATCTTCGATGCAACGGTGGACGTCTGGCGCCGTATCCTCCATTTTGGTCAGGATGAAGTGTTCCTGAGGGACGTCGAAGACCAACCCATGGCCAGCAGACTCACCTTGGAGAATCATGTGACAATCCCGGCAGGCTGCGAGATGGTGGTGACGGCAAGACTGGACGGACAGCCTAAGAGAAACCTGCTCCTCGATTCGCAAACAACTCCGATAGATGGGGTTTATGTGGCCAGATCCCTACTCCCGAATCAGAAGGTGGTACCGGTGAGGGTCCTGAATGTCACCAATCGGGACAAGGAGGTGCCTAGTGGAACTGTACTAGGTAGCATCGAGCCGGTGGTGTCTGTGACGTCTCTGGCAGATAACGAGGAGTGTCACCTACCACGTCCAGATCTAGACCCATCACTGAAAGAGCTGGCTCGAGAATTGGCGGAGACTTTAAGTAAAGGAGAAAGAAGATAACTCCATGATCTACTGACACAATTTCAAGACGTCTTCAGTCTGTCTGAAAACGACTACAGGAGGACGGAGAAAGTTCAGCACCGCATCGACACTGGAAATATTCGCCCAATCAGACAACCTCCTCGACGCGTCCCTCTAGCTAAACAGAGGGAGATTGACAGCCAACTAGAGGGCATGAAAGCAAGAGGGGTCATCGAGGAATCCGACAGCCCTTGGTCATCACCTGTGGTGCTGGTGAAGAAGAAGAATGGGGACCTGCGTTTCTGCGTGGACTACAGAAGACTGAATGACGTCACCAAGAAGGACTGCTTTCCGCTTCCACGAATTGACGACACCTTGGACACCCTGGCCGGAGCAGAGTGGTTCTCGATGTTGGATCTCAAGTCAGGATACTGGCAGGTGGCGCTACATCCTGAGAACAAGGAGAAAACGGCGTTCTCTACAGGCCAGGGACTATGGCAGTTCACCATTATGCTGTTCGGCCTCTGCAACGCCCCGGCTACATTCCAGAGGCTAATAGAGTCCGTAATGAGAGGCCTGACATACGACACCTGTTTGCTGTACCTTGATGACGTCATCGTGGTCGGCAAGACATTCGGCGAACAACTGTCGAACCTGAGGAAAGTGTTCGAGAGACTGCGACAAGCCAGGCTGAAGTTGAACCCGAAGAAATGTCATCTGTTCCAGAAGAAGGTCAGCTACCTGGGGCACGTAGTAGGGACCAACGGAGTGGCCACGGACCCGGAGAAGCTACAAGCTGTCAGAGGATGGCCGAGACCGAGGGACAAGCAGGAGCTGCGCTGCTTTCTCGGCCTCTGCACTTATTACAGAAGGTTCGTAGCTGGGTATGCCAACATCGCTAAGCCTCTAATCCAGCTGACTGAGGAGAAACGACAATTCCAGTGGACGGACGAGGCGGAGTCATCCTTCCAGTCGCTGAAAGAGGCGCTCTGCACTGCTCCTGTACTGGGATATCCCATCCCTGGAAGGAAGTTCACGCTCGACACTGACGCTAGCAACGTAGGCATCGGCGGAGTACTCTCTCAGGAACAGGACGGGCAAGAGAGGGTGATTGCCTACTTCAGCCGAACACTATCCAAGGCTGAGAGAAACTACTGTGTGACGCGTAGAGAACGTCTTCCCATTGTGGAAGCCCTGAAGCATTTCCACAAATATTTGTATGGCCAGGAATTCCATCTGAGGACAGATCATTCTGCACTCACCTGGCTATTGGGCTTCAAGAATCTGGAGGGGCAGACCGCCCGTTGGGTTCAACGTCTGCAAGAGTACAACTTCACCTCCAGGGGAAGAAACACTCCAATGCTGATGCCTTATCACGACGCCCATGCCCGGATGGATGCAAACACTGCCTGAAAGTAGAAGAGCGGGATGGCGCCCACGCAGTCCGAGCAATTGCCGCCCAGCAGAGCCCAGGATGGGATAACGCTGCCATAAGGAGGGAGCAGCTGGAGGACCCAAACATTGGACAGCTACTTCGTGATGTGGAGTCCGGGCAGAGACCAATATGGGCCGATATCGCCAACCGTAGCACCACTTACAAGAGCTACTGGGCCCAGTGGGAATCCTTCACTGTCAAGGACGGTATCCTGAAGAGGATTTGGGAGTCGGCCGATGGAAGGACCCGCATAGAACAACTTGTCCTGCCCAGGAGCAAGGTGAAGGAAGTGCTGGAGGAGACTCATGCTGGAGTGACTGGAGGCCACCTGGGAGCCAACAAGATGCTGGACAAGTTAAGACAGAGGTTCTACTGGCTACATCAGAGAACCGACACGGAACAATGGTGCCGAAGATGCGACACCTGTGCAGCCAGTCGCGGACCAAGGACACGCAGCAGGGGAGCCATGCAGCAGTACAACGTGGGAGCTCCTTTTGAGAGGATCGCCATCGACGTTGCTGGACCGTTCCCGGTCACGGATCGCGGGAACCGCTACCTGCTAGTCGCCATGGATTACTTCACAAAATGGCCAGAGGTGTACGCGATTCCCAACCAAGAGGCTTCGACGGTGGCCGACGCGCTGCTTGACAACTTCATCTGCCGATTCGGGGTGCCCCAGGAATTGCATAGCGATCAGGGGCGCAACTTCGAATCCAACCTGATGAGAGAATTGCTCGAGCGTCTGGGGGTGCATAAAACCAGGACCACTCCCCTCCATCCACAGTCCGATGGTATGGTGGAACGCTACATCAAAACCGTGGAAGAGCACCTGCGGAAGGTGGTGTCCAACCATCAACGAGACTGGGATGCCAGAGTCCCACTGTTCCTCTTGGCCTACAGAGCTTCGGTCCACAATACAACAGGGATGACACCGGCAAACATGGTCTTCGGGAGAGAGCTGCGCCTGCCCTGTGATCTGCTGTTTGGCACGCCACCCAGCGCCGACCAGCCAGCAATTATGTGGCAGAACTCACCGAGAAGTTGAATGGAGTTCACCAACTGGCCAGAGAGCACCTCAAGATGGCCAGCGACAGGATGAAAGTGCGCTACGACAGATTAGCCAACTCTGCAGTATTCCAGGAGGGCGACCTGGTGTGGCTGTATCGACCTACCAGGACCAAAGGGAAATCACCAAAGCTGTAGCGTGCCTGGGATGGACCATACTGCGTGGTGACCCGGATCAACGACGTGGTGTACCGCATCCAGCGACAACCTCGAGGGAAGATGATGGTGGTGCATCTGGACTGATTAGCAGCCTAACAAGGGACTGCCCGGGACGAGCAGCCCTAAGGAGGGAGCAATGTGACAGCTGCAACGGGATTCGAACACGCGTCCGACGAAACGCTGGTAAGGGGAGCATCTGCATGCTGAAGGGCAGAGGGGGTGTATTACGTCAACGTGGCGAGGGGAGGTTGCGCGCGCAGCTGCTACTTGCGGAGTGAAGGGGGGACGGACTCTCCCGAATCGTCCAGAGGAGTCCGTCGAAGTGGAGATATCCAGATAATTCGAGAGAGCTATCTCTGCACACCCGTAGAAATTTCTCGTAACTATGGTTTAGCTATAAAAGAAGAAACGCGAGCGAACTTGAGCAGTTTCAGTTTATTCAGCCATTCAGTAAGTAAGCCAGAGCAAGCAAGCCAGTCTTGTGTACCGGAGTTCGACTTGAGTGTGCGTCCGCATCCGAAGGCCTGAGTTCGAGTGCAGTGGACCGTCTCTGAAGGTCTGTGGTTCGAGATACTGTGAACTCGAGTGACTGAGCTAGAAGAACTGTGAACTGAGAACTGACAGTTCTGATTTGTAAATAGTGCTTTGTGAACATTAGTTAAAATTCAGTCCATTATTGTTCTCAATATTCCAAGTAAATTGTCATTGTTGTCCGTGGAGTGCACTAACGAATACTGTGTTACTGTGTGGAGAGCAAATCCCATTGTTGACGGGAGTGAAGTTAAATTGTAGAGAGTGAAGAGTAATTGTTGAAATAATAAAATTACATTGTTGTTTAGTATAAAATTTACAGTATTTAGAAATGTTACAGCAACTGTAGAGCTATATAAAATCGCAAATTAAATTATAATATTGTATAAAATATGGAATACTGTGAATGAATTCCTTCCTTTAATTTTATTTATTGTACTTATTTTTTATAGCAGCATACTTTTATTGCGACATAATTTCTTTAGTCCTTTTGATGACGCTATAACAAACTTCAACTGTATTTATAGCTGAAAACGTTGCACTATTTGTAATGAAGAGAACACGATCACAAGTAAGGGCCACCATATGGAATGCGAAAGCTTTAATCACCTTCAAGAATCGACTTTGGCCACGTTAATACCGGTACTGGAAGCCAGAAGATAGATTGATGTTTATAAACCAATCAGCCTGTTGCTAGATAACAACATCCTCCAATACCACTCCAATGAAGGGAATTCCTTGAAAGGCCATCTAAAAATATAGGAAGACCATAACACCACACAGTCAGATACTAGGAAGAATGACAGCAAAACAGAATGTTGGGTAACTTTTTAAGAAGCATTCCACTCTCCATTCCCAGATCTCCAATTATCACTACTCAAAAGCAGAATTTTACGTACTGAAAGTTAAAAAAGTACATTTGAGTATATGTGACCTAGGTTTAGAAGAGTTTTAAGCAGGGTTGCCATACATTCGTATTTTGTATGGACAGTTTGTATTTTAAGACCCATGTCTGTGTTAGTATCGTATAAATAAAAAAAGTGACAAAAGTCAGTACTGTCTGGTTCGAGCTAGGAAAAGACAAAAAATTGCAGTCACAGATTACAAAGATCATTTCCAGGAGAAAAAATAAATGTATTTTTTACTAATGGCAGGTACTTGGTTTTTCGACATCCACCTATATGAAGCCAGTTGTCTAGACCAATTTACTGAAAGAGTCATTGCCCAGGGTGCGCCATAGGAGGCTGGTCTATGCTACATCCGCAATGAGATGAGATGATGGGGATTTGTTGGGATGCCATAAGGAAACTGGAGCTCCCGGAGAAAACCCCGTGTTACCTGGACAACAGGCTTGCCCAGTACAAATTATAAACCAGGGGTACATTGCATTATAAGTCTAGTGCTCTAGTCACTAGACCACCATGGCAGTTGAAAATATAAATATATCTCCCAGACAGCTGAACAGAAACTGGCGATATTTATCACTGATGGTAAAACGAAAGAAGAAGATTTCGAAGAAAATATTCTGAACTTTTATGACCAGTGCATTTTATGTCTCGAATTATGGAAAGGGAGTTTTGCGGGTGCTGAGCAGTTTCGCTGGATTGAAGTACATTCAGGTTATAAATCACACTGGAACATTGTCGAAAAATCAACAGAGTTCATAAATTCACTAGTTTCTAATCCTAATGCTGTGATCAACATTGATAAGGTCGTCATTGTTAGCCATTTGCTTACAAAATAGTGGAGAAGGTGGAAGAAAAAGAAAAGATATACGAAACACAGAACTGAACGTTGTAAACAGAGTGTTGCGTTGGAGTTAAATCGCTCACTTGAACTCGGTCGAGTGTCGCACCCTCGAGCGAGATACGATCGGTCGTGATACGCTCGTAATAAATAGAAGCACACTACAAGGTCATCTCACCGACATATCTTATCTTGTATGGAAGGCAACAGATAAGACACACATATTATGTTTTGCTCACACGGTAAAAATAAGGCTTTATTTTCTGTGTTTATGACAAACGTTTAATGGAACAGTCAATGGTACGTACCAAAACAGGAACATGAAGTTATAAATAAAATAGTATGAAAAACTTCGATATACGGTACAGTTATTATTGCTAATTAATAATTATTCAATATTCGATTTACCACATATATAATATGATAGGTCCATACATAGTGTTCCGCCTATATACTGCAACAATGTAGAAACGTTTTACAAAATATTATTGATATAGCAGTAGATTAATAACAATATTGGTACAGAGATAACGTCACAGAAAATATAATAAAACGAATAATCATGCTGCACAACTGTTACAGATGCAAAGATTGATACACTAATTATTAGAGTTTATTATTATTATTATTATTATTATTATTATTATTACTACTAGAAAACTTGATACAGTTCTTGCATTATCGTCATTGTGTTGTTCATTTATAATAATTATATTTACATCCAATAACATCTATCAGATGTGGCAAAAACAAAATCACTCCTGTGTGGGAGGGGTGGGGGGGGGGGAACATTTACCTACAACATTTATATTACATTTTAAAGCAAGTTTTGTAGTTGTACTATGGAGAGGTTAGTTAAAACTGCAAAGTTTTGAAATGATAAACATCTATGATGTTACTACACAGTTCATCACTGTAACAAGAACGAATGTCTAATGCTCGGCTTATAGCATTCAAGGATTTATCGCTCGTGACAATTTTACCCATCATGCATGTGCGCTACCTATCGGATTATGCTATGAACTACTTGGCGCTCGGGCAAAAACGTCCGATGCAGATCTCTAGTTGTTAAATGTACGTGCTGAAGTTTTCAACAAATAAAAAAAAGTGAAACGAAACATAATAATTCCGAGAGAGTTTCAGAATTTGTGTACTCTGGAAAAGAAAAGTGAGAGATGGATAGTGTGTGGTGCAGGCAGTGACACTGTTTTTAACTTGATACAGGAAGTCGTCACGTTTATTTATTGCTTCACCTGAACTGTGCCGTCACTGGACGTTGGCCTGAATCCAGTCGAGGTACTTGCCCCTGTCAGTGAAAACTATGTAGCTCTCTGTGTCGCACATGTGTTGGTTCTGCTTCTTCAGCTTGCTGAGGGACACAATGCCCCGGATGGACCATCACACTGGACCATCTGCCTGCTTCTTGGAGAACACCATGCCGCCCCCACTGACGCCATTACAAACGCTGGTGCCTGATAGAACATACATGAAGTATTGTACTAGCTATGAAAAGGTATAATGACTAGAAAAAGAAGAGGAGAAACGTGAGGAAAGAATGAAAGAAAATGAAAAAGGAAAATGGCAAAATGAAGACGTAGAGGAAGACTATGAAGTAGAAGATGAAGAAAAAAATGTAAAATCAAGAGGAAGACAAAGGACAGTGTGAAGAAGAGAATCACAAAGGACAGCAGGAAGAGGAAAAGAAAAAGATGTAGAGAATGGTGGATGAATAAGTGAGAAGTGGAAGACAGAGAGAACAAAGAGGAAAATGGGAACAAAAAGGTCAAAAGATAAGAAGAGAACTACAAATATGAAGAGGGAAAGGCAAATAGAATGGGACAGAAGGTGAAGATGGAAGGGGAAAATGAATTACAAGTAGAAGAAGAAGAAAATTAATTTTAGAATTTTCATTTTCGTTATATTTATTGAATTCCATAGATCTTTCATCACCATTGTAATTATTAGATGCAACTGTTGGGATAACAGGCAACTTTGGTAGGTCAAGAGAAGAAGGGAATATACGAATCTTGTTTGCCATATCCTGCACACGAGTTTCAAATTCTTCTATCTGATTTAACAGTCATTGGATTATTATTTGAGGGTAGAGGTTCAGTTTGAAACTTTACTATCAGTGCTCTAAAATCACTATAACTTACAACTTTCGAAACTGACCAAAGTGTACTCCAACTTGTCAAGGATTCACTGCAAATTCTGCAATATCATTTATATTTCAATATTTGATTTCTGTGTGTCAATTATGTATACCGGTATATGTATGTAAGATATTGTATTTTGTTAAAATGTTTTTCATAGGTTACAATGCGACAACATTACCGAGGTATAATATAAAGTTCACTATTTTTTAAGTTTTATTTTTTATGTAGTACTTTTAAAAAGTAATTTGTCTGATATTGCTGGATCCCCGAAGCCATTCATTATCTATTTCAGAACAGATGATTTATTACCGGAATTTAATAGAATACCAAAGGTCATGTACTACTGCCAACCAGGTGGTAAAAGATCACTAGGTCGACCAAGAAAAAGATGAATGAAAAATTCTCCATTAAGATTATAACAGGCCAAAAGGCTAATACTTGCAAGGATAATGATGATAAGGATGATGATGATGATGATGATGATGTTGATGAATTAATAAAGATGAATACATAGCAAGCAGATTAATTCAATTTACAAACATGAATTCATAAGTTGAGTAAAAAGTCTTAGTATGTAGAAAATTTGTTAATTCTGTACTCAACTTTTTCTCTTGGCCTTTCAGAGCTTTAAGATAATTAGGCAGTGCACTGAAGACTCATTAAGTATATCCACAGCAAACTCATATCTTTTGTGACAATCATCTGGATGAAGTGCATGTAACAATGAAGCTTATAAGGAGTCAGATGAAGACGTTTCTTTAAAGCTGTATGAACTGTTGTTTTCAGAAGTCCTAATAATATTGTCGGACACATTTACGAACTGATTTCTTTGGACTCTGAACAAATACTCTTCAGATGGCTTCTACCTTTCCATAATTTGTCGATGGTCTTCCAGTACGCTTTTTCTCCAATAGGCTTCCAGTGTAGGCATTGCCACAACGAGGTTGAAACTCTTGCACACATCCTGGGATCCTGTCCGCATGGCGAAGGTCTGCAAAATGCTAGAGACCACCAAGTACGACCAATTATAGCCACTGCCCTTAAAGATGCCGATTACAACACCTTTGAAGAAGTACATGGTCTCGCCGTCACTGGCAGTACACAGCGCATAGATATAATAGCTTTCAAGGAATCTACAAGACCTAGATTCATAATTGATCCCACTGTGCGTTTCGAAACAAATTAGGAACAGCCAGCAGAAGTGGATAAGGAAAAAAAGAACGTCTACAATCCTACCATTCCATATTATCTCCAAAAGTACCAGCTAGAAGAGCTTGAAGTAATCGGACTTCTGGTTGGAGCAAGAGGTACCACTACTCTCTTCATGAAAGATGTGTTTAAGAGGCTTGGAATACCTACATCTATTATTCCGATTGTAACTTTAGCTGCATTGAAAGGAGCAATTGCTCTCCTGAAGCATCACCTATATTCGAAATGAAACCAAGTTCATTAGCATTCCTTACTTTTTTGTAACACTTGCCTCTCTAAAACTAGGTATATTTCCACCAATCACAAAATGTATTTGCAGCTATGTACGTGTAGGAGTTTCATTGTCAAAACAAAATTAATGGTTCACTGAACTTGTAAACATTTATATGGTTAAGTACTCTTTGTCCCTTGTGGCAGCTCACGAATACTGAGAAGATTTCTAAATTAATTAATTGTCTATTCCAACAATGAATGTTATTCTCTTGTGGTGGTTTTTCATTAAACACGCGACGAAATTCACGTCGTACATGAGTCACAGATTCAAATTTTACCAGTCACAAAACACATTGCACTTTTCTTTGGGCATCCATAATTAATTGTAACAATAGAAATTATTGCATTTGTTCTATTGTTACCGTACTTTGTTTCCTTCAGTGCTTCAAACTTACAGACGAAAAATTTTGAGAGTTTTATTTTCATCTGGCAGCAATATTAAATTTCTACTTCTATTTATTCAAAAAAGATAATTCTCTGAAACCCCACCAAGACTTTTGGGACACAGTGTATTACAGAAACTTGAGTTTTAATTTCCTCAAGCAAAGATGGGGTACTGGTAGGCTAGGCCTACTCTTAATTTTTTTCATAAATCGTCCTTAGACAGAATTGAACTCTGAAGCTTGCATCCAAAGACAAACATGGTCCACTTATGATCTTTCCTCTAAGTTAAAACTTCGCATTCGAAGATAAGGGAGTTAGTTTCTTTTTACTCTTTACATAAACATCAGAATGGTTGTGATGTATTCTTGCACACACCATTTAGAAATCCGGCAAAGTATGTCTTGTCAGAGGTGAACTGTGGGTAGAAATTCCGGTCACTGAACAGGCAGACATCCTGTGGCACGATCAGCATCTTCGCCATCTTCAACTCCTCTGTTACTTTCCCTGTTTCATCGTAGCCCCAGCCTGCAACCTATGTAACAGGAGATGTGACAACACAGCTTGATAATTATTTCATTCGAAAAGTTTGGAAAATGAACTGTCTTAATAAATAGCCTACGTATAATGAACTTAACATGTTGGAATTCTATCATTTTCGTCATTAAATCAGGTTGAGGGGGCTCAATGACAAAATTTCTCGTGGATATGGATCTGAAACGAGAAACAAGATAAATTGGAACACTTGTCTATCTTCAGTACCGGTACTTTCTGAAAAATCCATAGTGACAGTGCCAGAGTGCCCTAAAGTTCGTAGACTAGGGTGACCAGATTTTCAAAATAAAAAAAAAAACGGGACAGTTATTATTAGGGACCGGATTTTTATGTAATATCAAGGTGTGAAATATGTACATATTTATGTAAGAAAGATAAGCTGAATATGTACCAAAATATGTAAAATCATGAAAATATTTAACATTAATAAGTGGCAGGTATAGGATAGGTAAGACTCTCCAGTTGTGATTTCATAGAGCACTCGACTTTTTTACCGCATACTTGACACATTGCAATTTTTCCATCTGTAGTGAAACTTTCGTCCATTGCAATCCATGATTTTATTTTTGTCATTAGGATTGAAGATACAGGGGCCTTTTTAGTTAGTTAAAAGCAGTAGATAAACTCACTTGCATTTTATAATGTAAGCACTAAAACTAGAGGACTGAGTGAAATGAATGACATAACAGTACTGCAAGCACTGTTTCGCTTTAATGGATTAGGAGAAAATAAGAGATGTGGGACACATGCATTTTAGCTGCTCCCTGTAAGAAACAAAGTACCTACTAAAACCTCAAACTACAGGTATTTAATAACTGTTGTTTGCCTGGAACTAAGGATGTTATGTTTCGTCCCGAAATATATCCTTTCTTGGGTAGATAAAAAGGCTTTTTAAATCTGTGTATTTCAAATTGTAAACTTTCCCAACGGAAGTTTTTTTTTTTCTTTTAGAGATTAAAAATGAATAAACCCCCCAAATATGTAGATTTATGTAATATCAAGCCATAATATGTAATGTGGGGTAAATATGTAATATCAAATTTGATTATATTAATGGTAATTACAAGATTCGCAAAGATTTGTTATTTATATACAGTTAGGTTGAAAGGAATATAATATGTAATTACATATTATACTTATTATAGTTGACATGAATATATATTTTATCTAAACATTCATTATTACTTGTGTTTATATTATGTCAGTGAGCAAACAAATGAATAATCTGATGTCATTGTTGCCTGATAGAGTCATAAATTGATTACCTGTAGCAGTCTGTTAATTATTTATTGATGTCTTAAGAACCCAGATTTATTTATTAATGAATTAAGAGATAATAATGAATCGGTTATTTGGGAAATAGCAGGAGTCCATTTTTTAGCCAAAACGAGTTTATTGTGTTTCTAACATTAAAACATGTATTTGTACATCTATAAGAGAAAATAGACATGTTCGCTTTATTTTAAGTGATGATATGAGGCATTCCGTAAGAGAAGGGCGAGCCCACCAAGGGTCGAATTTTGTGTTTTTCACTTCTCCGAATATTTAAGACACATATCTGCAACATAAGCTTGGCAGACGTTGGCGGGCTCTCCCTTACTACATCGAAATTATCATTATTTGTAAGATTGGAAAAACTACGTAGTCTGTGACAGGTTCATAATATTCATATTACTCCATACGAGAAGGGCAAATACGCCATTCCGTTGTAACCACACAGACGAGTACAACCGTAGTGAGAAATTACGTGTATTTGTGGACATTGTAATAGCTTAGTATGAGTAATAGTGACAGTGATAATCAACCAGGCATATCTGGTTATTGTAGGAAACGTCAGAGGCATATCGAAAAATGGATAAACGTACAAGCAAAGATTAAAAGGAGCAAAGGTGAATCATACATTAGTACAAAAACATCTCAACATGTACAAGCTCGTGGTATAGGCCCGCCATGTACCTACTTCCGGATGCTTCAACGTATTAGGTATGGAGAAAATACAACCTTATTTCGCAATTTCTGGGAGTTGGATGATTAAGACCTCTAGAATGCCTATATTTCTAAGCTCGTAACCAGTGTTGGTGTCAACAGATGTCACATTAAGAACAGGCCGACCTCTCTCAGCTGGTTTTGCTAAAGTGGTATGTCACGCCAATAAACCTCACAAAGGATCTGAAAGCTCTCCTTATCTATGTGCCACAGAACATTTCTGGATGACGTGATCTGCAACCAAAACGTGCAACTAGCAGTGACCAACTCAGAGGAACATCTTCATGAAGATGATGTAATGGATTATTAGCACCTCTGTTCTCAGAACAAGTGAGACCACTTTTGACAGCAAGGGTAATAACATGGCAGGCATCTACTTATTTTTGTTTATTAATAATTTCAGACACTTTGTAAATGTCACATCACAGTGCGATTAAGTGTTTTTGTTTATTATTATTATTATTATTATTATTATTATATTGTTATTAATGTCTGCCACTATTGAATTCATTCTATGCCTGTTGCTTTTTTTAATATACTGTTTTCAAATTATTCCCATAATATTGATGAATTCATAATGTCATCTATTCTTTTTAGCTTCATTTTTTATATTACAGAGAATGGATTTTGCTTCTGCATTGGACTGACACCATATTTCAATTCTTTTGGTATTATATTTGCCTCTTTGTCTCATTATATGGTTCTTTTCAATATTAAACTTTGCTCTGATTGACTGGACAGTGTGACATTTGGTGTTCCAAATAAGTACTTTAGTTCGATTCTTGGCATCTCTCATTGCAGTCCCTACCCGGAGATCCGATTGAGGGACTAAAAAATTAAAATAATCAGTACCGGTAGCAGAAGACACAGCCCTGCAGTATATACTGACTACACCCCAACTCTGGCTACTAGCAACAGGCATCTATAATGAACACCGATCAAAATACCCCTCATTTCTCATGAAAAACAAAAACTAAATATACTACAGTGGACTTTATGTTGTCAGCAAACAGCTGGATACATTAAGAAGATTGATTGACAATGTCATCTATGATCACCATTAAGTTTGAATATTAAATTGGACATTTAATTGCAATTTTCAATAAAGGTATTCGTTTTTCAGTGTACAAAGTAATCATCATTATTTACAGACGTGTCCTTGGAGGCTTCGCCCTTATCTCGTTTACAGGTAAAATACTTTGAACATCGATTATCTCTAAAGGTACTTTTGGCGGGTTCGCCCTTCTCTTACGGAACGCCTCAAATCATGATAGCATTTCCCTGAAGAGGATGAAATCAAAAGATTTTAAGAAGATATATTTTCCTGGCCTAGTCATAACAGAGATGACGCATCTGAGGAGCTGTAGTGTAAGATATCTGTGTTTTCATTTTAAAACTTTTTAGAATTTTCCTTTTCGTTTTGTAATATGAAGGACAAATGTCGGTACCTACACCATTCACATCCTGTATAGATAGAGAGTGAGAAACAAAGAAAGAAATGTCATGTGAGATACTGACCGTGCCCTGCTGGTTGACAACATTGGCCAAATTGGCCTGCTGGCTGTCCCACAGGCATATGGGGCACACGTACTTGTTGAACTGGGCAGGGCTGGTCAGGATCAACAGCGCCAGGTCTGAGCGGTAGTTGGACGAGTTGTAATCGGGGTGCAGTAGCACCTTCAACACCTGCAGAGCAGCACATCAAATGTTTAAACAATGGCAGGAGGTATATGGATCTTATGCCACCGGGGAATGAATCAATGACTATGGAATGATATCTTTCAAAAATTATCTGTATAGTTAAATGGTTAGCAGAGTCTCTATTAAAAATGTCTAATGTATTCATTGAGAGACTTACTTCATGTCTCAGTTATTTACTCTTTTATTTACACACTGATTCACTGACTGATTAACAGGCAGCCAGACAGATGAGAAAGAAATACAGAAGTCATGTCATGTCAAGTGAGGTACAGAGAGACAGACAGACAGGCAGATATTTATTCGATTGGTCAGTCAGTCATAGTGAAGAAAATGTTCTCGTTACGCAATTTTTTATCTTATTAATTGTACCAACAAACGATTAGGGAACGCACGGGAATTTTACTTGAAGCAAGTAAAGAGATAGGTTTGGAAGTAAATCCCGAAAAGACAAAGTATATGATTATGTCTCGTGTCCAGAATATTGTACGAAATGAAAATATAAAAATTGGAAATTTATCCTTTGAAGAGGTGGAAAAATTCGAATACCTGAGAGCAACAGTAACAAATATAAATGATACTCGGGAGGAAATTAAACACAGAATAAATATGGGAAATGTCTGTTATTATTCGGTTGAGAAGCTTTTATCATCCAGTCTGCCGTCAAAAATTCTGAAAGTTAGAATTTATAAAACAGTTATATTACCAGTTGTTCTGTATGGTTATGAAACTTGGACTCTCACTTTGAGAGAGGAACATAGGTTAAGGGTGTTTGAGAATAAGGTGCTTAGGAAAATATTTGGGCTAAGAGAAATGAAGTTACAGGAGAATGGAGAAAGTTACACAACACAGAACTGCACGCATTGTATTCTTCACTTGACATAATTAGGAACATTAAATCCAGACGTTTGAGATGGGCAGAACATGTAGTACTTATGGGCGAATCCAGAAATGCATATATAGTGTTATTTGGGCGGCCGGAGGAAAAAAGACCTTTGGGGAGGTCGAGACGTAGATGGGAAGATAATATTAAAATGGATTTCAGGGAAGTGGGATATGATAATAGAGACTGGATTAATCTTGCTCAGGATAGGGACCAATGGCAGGCTTATGTGAGGGCAGCAATGAACCTCCGGGTTCGTTAAAAGCCAGTAAGTAAGTAAGTTATTAATTGTGCTAAACTATTCTACTGAAATAATTGTACACTTTCCTGAAAATTTTTCCTTTGTTATTTTAGCTTCTTCTTTGCTAAATTTTTTAATTTACACTGATATAGTAGTGAAATTTCTCGCTCTATTTCAGAAACACATGGACAGAATTATTATTATTATTATTTTATTATTATTATTATTATTATTATTATTATTGTTGTTGTTATAATTTCTTTTGGTAGACGGACAGAGTTTAACATCTCCTTTAAAATTATGTGTCTGAAGATAGGGGATGCAATTTGAAATTAAAAAGTTAGGATGGTTGGGTATAAAGAGGTGGAATAGGAAATTCAATCAGCAGTGGATTTGAACTTCACCCTCAAAAATTAATTTGACGTGTTTTTCCTCAAAATCGTGTCCCTTACACATCTAAAATTAATCAAGGTGGGTAGTTTCGAAATGAACACAAGGTATGTCCGAAAACAGGTTGGAATCTCAAGGTATAATAAAATTCAACAAATTTGAACCGAACATAGCGCCTGTAATGCACGATGCTAGTGTACAGGTCTTGAGGGTGTAAGCAAGGAGCAAAGAAAGCAACAATTTGGTCAGGCGGAAAATTTACAGGAAAAATTTTAAGGGGACAATTTTTTGGTCAGTCAGTCTGTTAGCCAGCCAATCAAGTTAGGTCTATTAGACTCAGCTCACTCACCTGTTTGACTTGCACACCACCTTCACTCCACTGGTTCAGATGGTATTTCCCCAAGTAGACGAACAAAATCTCAGGGTCTACTGGTCGAACCACGCTTGAGCCTTTACTTGCACAGTGGGCTGCTGAAAAGCAAGAATTTCAGTCCTTAACATGTGTACACAAACTGAAGGACGCTTTCAGCATGCAGTTTTTGGGCACATGTACAATGTTGTCTAAGGATATACCTTTTAGTATAGATTGGCCCACTTAACTCTTTCACCTCCGATACAAATGAAATATATCATATACTAGCTGAAATCACCTGTCGTTGCCTGTGTTTTTCTTTCTGCTTCTATTTTTAATTAAACTGGTTGTTAGGCTTTTCGGAAATCTCGGAAATCCAACTACAGACAACCAAAACGAATTGTCTTTACTAAACTTTCCTCATCCCTAAAAGATTAATCTTTCTATAGCATTCACGTACTTGAATTAATGAACTTCTTAGCCAAATGTCTGCCAGGGTTAACTCAATTATTTAATCACCTGCAGATCAGGCATTGAAAAGAAAACATTTCGTCATGTGCCTTACGCTCAACTGCATTTATTAATTTGTTTATTTATTTATTTACTACTTACTTACTTAGTTTCTTGCTTACTTATTTATTTATTTATTTATTTATTTATTCTGACGTAGTTAAGGCCATTAGGCCTTCTTCCACACTGCCAGAAATACGAATAAAATAATAGAAAATGAAACTGTAAACAAAGTAAAACCAAACGAAAATATATACAGGCTACAGTCACACAACCTAGATTGTCTCGATTTTGGCCTTCATGATGTATCCACAATCTTATTTCATGTCGTGTTATTTTTCCATGGCCTCATGGAAGTCGATGTTGAATACAACAGACAATAATAAAGAACAATTGACTGTATAAGATTGCATTTTAATATTATACATCAATGTTTCATCGTAATTATTTTTATTTTTTATCTTTTTAATTAATTTAATGTCCATTTGTTCGATTTTAATGTAGCCTACGTTCTTCTCCTGGTTATGAAGGTTAAATGTGGAAACTTGACAAATATCAGTCAAAGCGTGTAGATTTGTATAGAATACATACATATATACATACATAGTTACATTGACTTTTATATATAAGATACTCGTACACAAACTGACAATTACAAGTTAAATTACATCGAAGGAGACATCTGATACACGTACTGTATTTTGTACATGAAATAATTTTCAAGATATTAGAGTCAACTTTATTTTTTTTAAATGGGAACTCACTATGTTTTGTATTGCAAATGTTGCGTCAGCTCTGTCTAATAACAACTATCCACTTTACAGACTGTTTGAATGTCACCGGTAAGAGTAAACATAAATTCTGACACACCCTTTCTTATGTCTAATTCATAATGTTGACGTAACTGAAGATCGAACTCACCCATAGTACTGTACAGCTCGATTCAACATTATTAGCCCCTGTCCTTGGTTATTTGGCTAGTGAGCGAGCTGTGTGTTGCGTCATAAGAAAGAAATTTAATCACAAATGTGCATAGAAGGGGAAGAGGAAAGAGGAGGAATGAAAATAATATCTATGCTCGTAGCTGAGGGACTCTCATGTCAAGAAAATGTAAGGCATCATGACATTGTTTAGTCAACAGACGTAGTGGTTAGTAACTGGACGTGTGGAAGAATATTGTGTTTTTAAAGCAGAGTGTATCGCGACATGATAAGAAGGAAGTGTTAGATGTTATGACTCAGCGGCCTGACCTGTGTGACCCAGCCCGCCAGTAGTGGTGAGTAACTTGCTCTTAGTCTGTCTACTTACTTTTTGCAGGGGCCAAAATCGTTGAATCAAGCTGTACATTACTCAATACAATCCTTATTTCTTCACTTCTGTACTGAACAATTGAATGATACGACATTGGCGATGTGTTTTGGAACGGCTCTCTAGAAGGTTAACGTATTTGGAGGTACATTAAGCTATATTATTTCACTAGTGTATTGTACAATGTTGGTATCAATGTTTCAAACGTGAAATCAATTTAATCTGTCGATAAATTCTAGGCATATTATTGCACACTGGAGATTTTGTGTTTGTTTTTTGAGAATAATTGTTTATTATTTATTGTACACTGTTTTTGTGTCTCACTTCATCATGTGCAACATTTTCTTAGTATAAAATGTACAGCACATTGTGACTGTGATTTGTATGACGCACAACTCTAACCAGAGAGCAAAGGGCTATAATTATACTTTTTCATATCTATATGTTTTCTGTGAAATTATATAAAGAAACTAGAATAAAAATATAAATTGAGTAAAAAAGTTGGTTTTATAAATTTAAGTAAACATAAATTTAACTCTTTTCTTCAAGACTATTGAACCAATTTTTTTTTACTTGATTATTTAACGACGCTGTATTAACTACGAGGTTATTTAGCGTCGATGGAACTGGTGATAACGATATGATATTTGGCGAGATGAGGCAGAGGGTTCGCCATAGACTACCCGACATTTGCCTTACGGTCGGGGAAAACCTCGGAAAAACCCAACCAGGTAATCAGCCCAAGCGGGAATTGAACCTGTGATCGAGAGCCATTCCAGATCGGCAGCAAGCGCCTTAACCGACCAAGATACGCCAGTGGCTGAATCAAATTTCCTGAAATTTTGATCATACCTCTATATTTTCATATGGAATAGATTCTAAAAATTACATGAAAATCCATGCAGTAGAAAAAAGTTCTTGTAACGTGTTGATTGGCCACTTCCTCTCTGCTGTGTTGAAGAGAGACACTTACCTGTAAGAATTGTCTTAGGACTGATTAATGATCTTCCACATTTGTAGACTGGGTTCAAATCTTTGGACTGGTATAGGGCTGCATGCCACGGGAACTGCCCCCTTGCTGTATTTTGTCCGTGGCTGACGAGGGGTGCAGGCTGTACAGACACCAGTCCACACTGGCCACTCCCATCTGACACACACATGGAATACGATCGTAGTACTGTATCTGTATTCGGTGGTAATTCTTCATCCAACATCTCTAAGCAAGGGTTAGATAGACAACATGATACCGAGGAATGATAGAAAAAAAGTACCGGTAGTTAAGGGAAGAGGATGGTATTTTTTGGTGAAAAATGAATAAATTAAAAAAAAAAAATCTTTAAAATACTCTGTGATATGTGTGGAATGCATTGCATAACATTTTGTGGGTATTTGTGCCCTTATAGGATGTTGAGTCGCCATTTTTAAACTTCCTGCGTTATGGATTTTTAAATCACTTGCCCACTTTTATTGTTGTTTCCGGTAAATTAAACTTTCAAAAAAAAAAATTTTTCTTTAAAATACCCTTTGATATGTGTGGAATGCATTGCATAACATTTTATTTGCACTTATCGGATGTTGAGACGTCATTTTTAAACTTCCTGCGCTATGGATTTTTAAATCACATGCCCGCTTTTATCGGTTTCCAGTAACTTCATTTTTTTTTGCTACATTGCCAGACAAAAATGGATATAATTTCTGAACTATTAAAGATACATGCATGAAATTTAGAACACACATTCTTTAGACTATTAGGAAACTTTTCTCTGAAACAGAATCTTGTTAATTGATTTCATTTTAAAAATACGTCCGTTTGTTTGCAAGAAAGGAAATCAGAAAATTGTTATTAAATTTTAATTGTTTATTTTACAAACGTAGGGACTAATATCAAAATTCTGTTACAGACAGTTTGTAGAACATGCTTTTGCAAATACAGTGCAAAAAATTGTTTGAATCTATCTTTAAAAACGGTTTAGATATATCGGTTTTAGTACAATCCTGCATTCGGTATATTTTTTTCAAATTTGGGCCCCCAAATAATTTTTTTTTTTTCAAAATATTTTTATTTGGTTGAGTTGCCACAGCTATGAGCTCTCTACATACAAAAAATTAATATTTTACACCAAATAGGAAAAAAGTTTTAAAAAATACCATCCTCTCCCCTTAAGCAGAAATGAGAGAGCCGACATTTTAGCAAAGAAAGACACTAAAATTGAACAAAAATATAACTACAACTTTTCATAATAATCAATAAAACAAGTTATTAAAAATAAAATTAAAAATAATTATAATATCCAAATATTAAATACTACAGAAAATTCCCATTGGAAAAATTTACTAGAAAAACCTGATTTAATTACTGATCTACCAAGTAAATCTGCTCTGGCCATGTTCAGACTCCTTACAGTCATGATTGTCTGGGTAAACATTTACATAGGATTGGCATCCTGTCTACTCCAAATTGTGTACTGTGTTCTCACGAGAAAGAAATGAATATGAATCATTTAACACACTTCAACAAAATACAAGTCTTAAATACTGGGAAGCAACGTTCATGGATCAAAATTGAAATGGCACGAGGTCGTAGTGCACAAGAATGTTTTCAGGGACTGCGTGAAGCATGTGGCGATGCAGCATTGCCATATCGCACGGTGGCACGATGGGTTAAAGCGCTAGCCTTTACTCCACAGGTGTGGACAAAAGTTGGAATAAGTGTGTGAGGTCCAAAGGGGAGTGTGAAGTGCTTTCAAAAGGAATGAGGCCCCTATGTCTTAGGCTAGATTTTTAAACATATTAAACAGAGACACCTCATATATCAAAGAAGGAGTTCCTAACTTTCCATACCTGATTCTGTTGGTGGTTCTTCCTCATCTTCTTTTTCAACTCTTTCGCTCACTTCTGGAGGCAATGAGGAAGGTGGTGTCTTGGTGCTCAGTGCAGTACCTGTAGACAAAAATATCACAAACTCACATCCAATCTGAATAATTTCAAGGGAAAGATTGTTCCGGGGCCAGCTATCGATCCCAGGACCCTTCGCTTAGCGCACGAATGCTCTACCAATTGAGCTACCCCAGGAACTATATACGACACCGTCATAATCGTTGCTTACGAGATTACACAAGCTGGCGCATAGAGCTTGAAAAACGAGTCTGAAGTGGTTCCCTCGTAATGCCAATTCCGCCGCTCGGAGCGCTGTTCTGCCCTATATATTCATAGCAGAACACTTAAAAGACATTGACATTTGGGACATTTAAAGGACTCACCATTGCTTATTAAATGCTTCGTACAATATTTTATGGACAATAGACGTAATTTGCAAACTTCTACTCCTCAATTATATTACAATAAAAGGCTGTCATTCTTGATATTAAAACATATTACATATAAACTGAGGGACTGTCTGCTCTGTACTTCAGTTCATACACCAAACATTTCCGGAAATAAATTAACTTGACATCTTACATATACGCACTATAGCCTACCCTTTTCACCTAATATTATTAATATTGTTATTAAATAAGATATTCCAACTAATTAAGGTACTGTATTATCTTTAATTTCCTTGAATTCATAATTAAGCATTTGCAAGAAGGCGTAACTTTTTCCTCTCTTTTAAAAAAAATACGAACGTCACAATAATTGAGAAGTATAATTATTACGCGATTTTTTCTTGCAGTGGTGAAAACATTTCTATAGGCCTACTGATTAATCTATTGAGCATAGTAATAGTAAACGCTGTAGTATTCTTTTCTGAAGCCAAGATTTTCGCAAGAACTGAAGTGCGACACATGTAAAGATGAGGAAATGTCATTCTTTCTTTTGGGAAAACTTGTGAAGCACCACTGGACAATACTGCCAAAGATATTTCCAGTAAATACGAAGTGATTAGGAAACTTAATCAGAAGCCCCTAAATAGAAAGGTGCTGAAAGTGCAATAAACTGGGCCATTTCTTAATTACATATAGAACACTGGAACTGACTATCTACAAGGACCCTCATGTTATAAATATTATGATTATTTCAGATTGTGATACAGTTATAAGCGTACATTCCTAAAACTTAAAAGTAACAATGAGGATGCCCTATCTTATAGGATAGTTTTAAACGTGTACATTTAACTTTTTTATGAATGATTTCCTGATCAAGATTTTCATTAACTATGTGCCAAACTTTTGAAGTGAAGAGTGCAGTAAGAAACTGTTGGACATCTGATCAGTATTTTAATCATGTGCTGGTTACAGTACATTAGATGTCTTCTTGAATATACCTGATGAGGTATGTATATGAAGTTTGTATCGTCAGTATTCAAGTAGCCTACTTATGTATGTAATTTTTATTATCTGTACAGAAAAAATTTAGCTTATGTGATAGTATGAAGTAATATCTCACGAAATAACAAGGAAGAGAAAGGTGCTTAAATTTAAATATTGAAAACAGGATGATAAGAAGAAAATAATTTTTACTTCCTTTCAATTATTAATGAAACCTGGCCACTCACCATTCGCAGTTGATTTCTATGGTTACAGGTCTATTCTTCATATTCTGTAGCTTTCAAATAATTTCTAAAATAAATATTACGCCTACTTAGCTCTTGTAAAACGAAATTTTCACTTTCACTTTCAACGGAACACTCACTTATATTCAGTTCTTGTATCTTGCAGTAAATTATCCATTTGTGATCATCTTTCCAATATAACCTCCCATTGAAATGACCACTTAAAATCATGAGCTAGAATTTATTATTTTAAAAACATTTCCATGTACATACTGTTATAATTGTTATGAACCGCAATACAAAAGACAACACTGTGAAATTGGATTAATTTACCAATATCAACATCAATACCGGTAGTATAAAATCACATATAGGCCTAGGCTATATTATTTCATTACTTTATGGTATTAATTAGAAGAATTAATTTTGAAGAATTTACAAATATGCTGAAATAATTTATGACACCTCTTATAGAAATGTAAAAATATGTATGTACATTTTGATACAATGGGTATAGCACCACTTGAAAATGTTGAGCACTTTAACAGTAACTTGTAAATTGTTCCATCACGTTGTCTATAGTGTTCATTTGATGTAGCACTTTTAGAATGAACGTGGTTCACATACATAAGAAGAAATGACGATGGAATGAGTCGAAGACATATAGTTTTCTTTAATTTTTAGCAAATGATGAAGTTGAATATATACTGTTACTTCATATCCTAACGTAAGTAGAGTTGCCACCATAGATGTAACACCTCCGTAACATCTGAAATGAATATAAAATAAATTAATGTATTGGTAATGATACAAGAATAAAAAGAAATTAGGCTAGACATAACCTCACAAAATTACAAACACATGCTAAAACAAAACAAAAAAAAAAACTTTACGTATCCGTATATAATAAAACTAGATATTCTAGATATAATTTGATTCACACGATAACCACCTCAGCCTATTTCGCAGCAGCCATTATTAGTTACCAGTTTGAGGTGCATTACCTAATCTCATACTAACCTTGTTAAGTTCTCTAATCTAATTCACTGATAATTACGTAACAATACACAGGTCTAAAATACAGACAAATACACATTAATTACCTAATAAGTACAGCATGAAGATAATTCATTACTTTTGTCGGTATTTTCTAAAAGAGAAAGGGAAAACAGTAACAACATTATCTTCAATGTTTACATCACGTCGTTCACATTTTCATTAGGCCTATATCAGTAATGCTTGGTAAGTGAAACAATGCATGAAATTATTTTACATTTCGGGTCACATCATTCGAGAGTCGGAAAATGCAATTCGCCACTTTTAACATAGCATTGCTTGTTATATGAGATAACTTTGACATTTACCTTAACCTATAAAGATACGACCTGTTGGTACAGAGTTCTTCACATAGCAAAACACAGACAATTTTCGAATATAACTTAGCTGAACAAATTTCAAATAACACTGTAATATGCTTGGCATATTTGTAACATTCGTACTCAATGAGTAATGCACAATTAATCGAACTATTTTCATGATGCACAATGCTTTGTAATGGTACTCTTCATCATTTCATAGGGCAGGGAGGCGAACCTAGCGGCAGAAATTGTCATGACTCACAGAGACCTACTCTCGATCGTGCTATGCGCCAGCTTGTGTAATCTCGTAAGCAACGGTCATAATTCTTCCTTTTATATCAACATGACTCAAATGGGCTGACAAGACGCCAGAAACCCAACTTTGAGTGCACACAATTCTGTGTGACTTAAATTGTGGCTTTCTGTTAACGTACCTACAGTAACGAATATATTATACAAATCTGACTTCCAGGTAGAAGCTCCTGTGAAGCAGGTTTGAATAATTTCAAGGGAAAAATTGTTCCAGGGCTGGGTATCGATCTCGGGATCCTTCACTTAGCGCACGAATGCTCTATGAACCTAATATAATGCAACAATTTCATTTTCGCAGGTTAATTTGATAGAACTTCTTTAAATTAGAACTTCAACTGCTTTATTTTTCTTTTGCACCATGGCAAGGCATAAATTGAACCATCGCCACCGTCACCATTATTATTACTTACTTACTTACTTACTGGCTTTTAAGAAACCCGGAGGTTCATTGCCGCCCTCACATAAGCCTGCCATTGGTCTCTTCCTGAGCAAGATTAATCCAGTCTCTATCATCATATCCCACCTCCCTCAAATCCATTTTAATATTACCCTTCCATCTACGTCTCGGCCTCCCTAAAGGTCTTTTTCCCTCGGGCCTCCCAACTAACAGACTATATGCATTTTTGGATTCCCCATACGTGCTACATGCCCTGCCCATCTCGAACGTCTGGATTTAATGTTCCTAATTATGTCAGGTGAAAAATACAATGCGTGCAGTTCTGTGTTTTGTAACTTTCTCTATTCTCCTGTAACTTCATCACTCTTAGCCCCAAATATTTTTCTAAACACCTTATTCTCTGTTTCTCTCTCAAAGTGAAATTCCAAGTTTCACAACCATAGAGAACAAGCAGTAATATACTGTAACTGTTTTATAAATTCTAACTTTCAGCTTTTTTGAGAGCAGACATTATTATTATTATTATTATTATTATTATTATTATTATTATTATTATTATCGATATTATCATTACTGTGATAATCATCATCGTCAAAATTTGTTAGGCATAGGCAGGGGTTTAGTTGGAAAATAAAAACATCTGCATTCAAATAACATTTTAAATTTCCACATTAGCTTCTGGAATTGAAAGGCTTTTGTCATTGTCAATAACAATTAGCAAGAATTGATCAGTAAGTAACATAGACCATGATGAGACAGCAAGAATTGATCAGTATGTAACATAGCAACCATGATAGACAGCAGGAATTGATCAGTAAGTAACATAGCAACCATGATGAGAGAGCAAATTGACGAGTTATAATCATTCTTTCTTTTACTTATGGGTTCACATTTCTAACGTCTTTCTTGCAATTATTTAATAACTTAAACGAAATCATAAACTAAGACATTGATTCCGTACTGTGCATCACTGAAAGGATACATGGAAATAAAACGAAACCCTGCATAACAGATCTGAAGCGGAGAGACATTTCGGATACAGGTAACATGTTTTTTCTAATAATCCATGGGCACTACAGCCCAACTTGTATAATTACAACGTTTTTAATTTGAAATCGTGAATAATTCGAACTTTTCGCGCGGTCTTCCTCCTATAAAACGCAATGTAAAAAAATTGTTTGTAGCCTAATTCAAATTTTTTTCGGCAATTCTAAGCGAAATTCAATGAAATTCAGTTCCTAAATTATGAATGTCAGTCCGCAATATAGCGCGAGCAAACTGTAGCCGTATCTTATAATGAAGAAGAAAGGAGCCACCAGTGTGGCTCAGTTGGTTAAGGCGCTTGCCTGCCAGTCTGAAGTTGCGCTCGGGCGTGGGTTCGATTCCAACTTGAGCTGATTACCTGGTTGGGTTTTTTCCGAGGTTTTCCCCAACCATAAAGTAAATGCCAGGTAATCTATGGCGAATCCTCGGCCTCATCTCGCCAAATACCATCTCGCTACCGGTATCACCAATCTCGACGCTAAATAACCTCGTAGTTGATACAGTGTCGTTAAATAACCAACTAAAAAAAAAAAGAAGAAAGGCCAGAACATCCCGAGAAACCATTGCCTACACTCGGCCAGACCATGGGTTACATCCAGGAATTAAGGTCCTATGTTAGAGGGCAACAAAATGTGAGTGAAACAATTTTACGATCGCTATTAAATAAACAGGAAGAATTTTGAATGAATCAAAGACTAAAATAAATGTTAACACGAAACAAACAAAAGTATCGAGTTTTACTTTTTGTAAATTGGATGTCCTGTACTTTGGTAATATTGTACAAAATTTTGAATAAATAGTTTTGTTTCTTCTATATTGCATTGAATTTTTATACAAGAGGAGCAGCGAACGATTCCTGTATAATCTCCATAAATTTAGTTGGTAGTTTTGAATCGTTTATCTCGAAAAAGTTGGTGTATGTAAATCAAAATGCCTCTGGCGTAGAAAGCAAGAAAACAATTCTTTGATCGGCGGGAAAAGGCACAAAAGTAAAAAAAATGAATTTTTCAGGCTAGACTTTTTTTTTAAATTTACTCTTAACTAAATGTAAGTTTAATAACGAAATTCATGTATGTTGGTTAAAGTAAGACCCTTTTCAATTTAATAAACAAGAAATTTTATTATTTCAAAAATTAGAAAAAATACTTGACTTATGTGATTAGATACAACAGAAAAATTGACTTTTTTTTACTTATGTGCCTTTTTCCACTGACTGAAGAATTGAAACTTGCATATATATATTTTTTTTAATCTTGGAGAATTCGATTTTTTTAACGATCTCTTCAACTTCTAATTAACCAGGTTGAACTGTATTTTCGGTAGTGCACTAATAAATGCTTAACATCTATAGTAGTGGTCATCAGCACTCGCTGAAATTTGCCATCCCATGTGCCCCGTCGTGCACCAGGAAGAGGTAGAGAGCATACCCGCTAGCAGTTACGAGTGCACCATGGTGCACTGCGTTCTCTGCGGGTAAGAGACGCTAGCCCCAGGGTGCTCTGTGCTGACAACCGCTGATCTATAGCATCACAGAATTAAATACACGCAGAATCAGTTCTCACCTCTCATTCATTCACAACTTGTTCCAAAATTCCAATAAACTCGAACAAACTAATTCTTGGGACTGGGAGTAAGCAATGCCGTTTAAATGCATGATCGAACTGGGTGGCCACCTTGGCTCATGAGGGGCCTCAAAATTACAATAATAATAAATAGGCCTAAAGGTCCAAATCAAGTGAAGCAAAACTTTATTCACTGATCAATACCTGTGTCCTGATTGTTTCAACACGTGAAAGCGAGAGTGACTCTTGAAGCTGTATGTCTGAAACTAAAATGCAGGCAATGTTCACAAAAACAAGTAAATAGTGCTGGGCAGGAAAAAGTGGGCCAGATTCTGTCCTGTACATTTGAAATATCTCGAAATGCCTCAAAATGAGAATGGTTGATCATCCGAATCGGTAACCCTGGGACCCTGACTGACGCTGTTCTTTACCTGGGTCAACGGGGCAGATCTGGCGGCCGTTGAAACTGATGCTGCACAGTCGAGGCACATTCCTGCCCTCGGAGAACGTCACGAATATCTGCACAGACAGGGGTGGAGGGGCTGCACCTTCTTGCTCAGGTTGAGGATGGTGAACTGCACGTTGTTCTTTGTCTGTACCTCGCCCACCCAGTTCTGGAACCAAACAGCGTGGTGGTGTAAGGGAGTAGACAGGAAGAAGAAAAGATTGATCACGTAGTGCTTACTATATGCTGAAATTGCTCATGGCCACAATTCAAGCATTTTGTGAATATCTTGTCTATATACTCATTGTAGACACCAACCATCAAAGTTCTTTGACAAAGATCTTTTATAAAATGTAAGTGAGTCTTGTTATCTTTTACAAAATTCTGCCTAGCTTTAAACGAATATAGTGGAACTTAAATATTGTTGGGCTGTTACCACAGTTTAGTATATACAGTTGCGAAGCTTGAGATGATTTTTTGCATTTCTAGCGATAGTTGCTAGCCACTTGGAGAGCTGTGAGTACTAGGAACAATAAACTGTGTCACTGTGACTCGCTTAACCCAATCAAGGATGTGGCGTTTCAATCATATAAATTAGTTGCAATGCATAAAGAGTAACATATATTTCTCTAAAATGTAGTGTAATTGCATTAATAAATTTAAAACAATGATTAGGAGACACTTCAGACATAATTCACTTGCGAGTAAAGGTGTAATATTATTTTTGGTGTGAAAATTACGTTGTTTGTATGTGTAATACCTGCCTCTATTTAGATTAAATATTGCGAAATTCTTGAACATTCATTTATGCACGATTCAATAATTTTCAGTTGCATCGCACAGCTATTTTGATATGTTGAAATTATAGGTTACGTTTACTGTACCAATACTTCAATATTCGCATTCATACATTATAATTAAGCATAAAGTTACGTGTGATAACTTGTATATGCAATTTGTCTCTATTTCAGTTGAATTTATTCATTTCTTACGGTATGGTACTTTAAATATTATTAGATTTGAAGCTGCACTTAGAGCGGCTTGTAAATAATCCATTTCGTAGCCTTAATGACTTATAAATACAAATGTAGGCATAAATATTTGTATAACTTCCATTTCATTGTTTGAAATAATATTGTAAATATAGGCTACTCATTGTACTTTCTATTTGGCACTTCTCATTACTTAGAAAAGACAAGAGCTACCAGTACTATAAGAAGAAGAGAGAAGCTGAGCAGAAGGAAAGCAGAGGCTAATTAAAGAAGGAGCTACTATTATAAGAAGAAAGAAGCAGAGCAGAAAGACAGCAGAGGATAATTAAAGAAGGAGCTACTACTATTCCAAGAAGAAAGATGAAGAGCAGAAAGACAGGAGAGGATAATTAAAGAAGGAGCTACTATTCCAAGAAGAAAGAAGCAGAGCAGAAAGACAGCAGAGGATAATTAAAGAAGGAGCTACTATTCCAAGAAGAAAGATGCAGAGCAGAAAGACAGGAGAGGATAATTAAAGAAGGAGCTACTATTCCAAGCAGAAAGACAGGGGGTAATTATAAAAGGAGCTACTATTCCAAGAAGAAAGAAGCAGAGCAGAAAGACAGCATAGGATAATTAAAGAAGGAGCTACTATTCCAAGAAGAAAGATGCAGAGCAAAAAGAAGCAGAGGATAATTAAAGAAGGAGCTACTATTCCAAGAAGAAAGATGCAGAGCAAAAAGAAGCAGAGGATAATTAAAGAAGGACCTACTATTCCAAGAAGAAAGACATGAGAGGATAATTAAAGAAGGAGCTACTATTCCAAGAAGAAAGATGCAGTGCAGAAAGACAGCAGAGGATAATTAAAGAAGGAGCTACTATTCCAAGAAGAAAGATGCAGAGCAGAAAGACAGCAGAGAATAATTAAAGAAGGAGCTACTATTCCAAGAAGAAAGAAGCAGAGCAGAAAGACAGGAGAGGATAATTAAAGAAGGAGCTACTATTCCAAGAAGGAAGAAGCAGAGCAGAAAGACAGGAGAGGCTAATTAAAGAAGGAGCTACTATTCCAAGAAGAAAGAAGCAGAGCAGAAAGACAGGAGAGGATAATTAAAGAAGGAGCTACTATTCCAAGAAGAAAGAAGCAGAGCAGAAAGACAGGAGAGGATAATTAAAGAAGGAGCTACTATTCCAAGAAGGAAGAAGCAGAGCAGAAAACAGGAGAGGCTAATTAAAGAAGGAGCTACTATTCCAAGAAGGAAGAAGCAGAGCAGAAAGACAGGAGAGGATAATTAAAGAAGGAGCTACTATTCCAAGAAGGAAGAAGCAGAGCAGAAAGACAGGAGAGGCTAATTAAAGAAGGAGCTACTATTCCAAGAAGAAAGAAGCAGAGCAGAAAGACAGGAGAGGATAATTAAAGAAGGAGCTACTATTCCAAGAAGAAAGAAGCAGAGCAGAAAGACAGGAGAGGATAATTAAAGAAGGAGCTACTATTCCAAGAAGAAAGAAGCAGAGCAGAAAGACAGGAGAGGATAATTAAAGAAGGAGGTACTATTCCAAGAAGGAAGAAGCAGAGCAGAAAGACAGGAGAGGATAATTAAAGAAGGAGCTACTATTCCAAGAAGAAAGAAGCAGAGCAGAAAGACAGGAGAGGATAATTAAAGAAGGAGCTACTATTCCAAGAAGAAAGAAGCAGAGCAGAAAGACAGGAGAGGATAATTAAAGAAGGAGCTACTATTCCAAGAAGAAAGAAGCAAAGTAGAAAGACAGGAGAGGATAATTAAAGAAGGAGCTACTATTCCAAGAAGGAAGAAGCAGAGCAGAAAGACAGCAGAGGATAATTAAAGAAGGAGCTACTATTCCAAGAAGAAAGATGCAGAGCAGAAAAACAGCAGAGGATAATTAAAGAAGGAGCTACTATTCCAAGAAGGAAGAAGCAAACCAGAAAGACAGCAGAGGAGAATTAAAGAAGGAGATACTATTCCAAGAAGAAAGAAGCAGAGCAGAAGGACAGTAGAGGCTAATTAATTAAAGACAAAAGCTGCTATACCAAGCAGAGAGAAGTAGAGCAGAAGGAGAGCAGAGGCAAATAAATTAAAGACAAAAACTGCTATACCAAGCAGACAGAAGCAGAGGAGGAGGAGAGCGGAGGCAAATAAATTAAAGATAAAATCTGCTATACCAAGCAGAGAGAAGCGGAGTAGAAGAAGAGCAGAGGCAAATAAATTAAAGACAAAAGCTGCTATACCAAGCAGAGAGAAGCAGAGTAGAAGGAGAGCAGAGGCAAATAAATTAAAGACAAAAGCTGCTATACCTAGCAGAGAGAAGCAGAGTAGGAGAGTGGAGGCAAATAAATTAAAGACAAAAGCTGCTATACCAAGCAGAGAGAAGCAGAGGAGGAGGAGAGCAGAGGCAAATAAATTAAAGACAAAAGCTACTACACCAGCAGAGAGAAGCAGAGTAGAAGGAGAGCAGAGGCAAATAAATTAAAGACAAAAGCTGCTCTACCAAGCACAGAGAAGCAGAGGAGGAGAGCAGAGGCAAATAAATTCAAGACAAAAGCTGCTATACCAAGCAGAGAGAAGCAGAACAGAAGAAAAGCTGAGGGGCATAACGTAAAAATATACGGCGTTTATAAGAACAAAAAACAAGCAGAACAGAAGAAAAGCAGAGGGGCAAAAAGTAAAAATAAACAGCGACTATAAGAACAAGAAACAAGCACAATAGAAGAGAAGCAGAGGGGCATAAGGTAAAAATAAACGGCGGCTATACGAACAAGTAACAAGAAGAAAAGAAGAAAAGCAGAGGGGCATAACGTAAAAAATAAACGGCGACTATAAGAACAAGAAACAAGCAGAACAGAAGAAAAGCAGAGGGGCATAACGTAATAATAAACGGCGGCTATAAGAACAAGAAACAAACAGAGTAGAAGAAAAGCAGAGGGGCAAAATGTAAAAATAAACGGCGGCTATAAGAACAAGAAACAAGCAGAATAGAAGAAAAGCAGAGGGGCATAACGTAAAAATAAACGGCGGCTATAAGAACAAGATACAAGCAGAACAGAAGAAAAACAGAGGGGCAAAAAGTAAAAATAAACGGGGGCTATAAGAACAAGAAACAAGCAGAATAGAAGAAAAGCAGAGGGGCATAACATAAAAATAAACGGTGGCTATAAGAACAAGAAACAAATAGAACAGAAGAAAAGCAGAGGGACAAAGGTGAAAATAAACGTCGGCTATAAGTACAAGAAACAAGCAGAACAGAAAAAAGCAGAGGGGCAAAAAGTAAAAATAAACGGCGGCTATAAGAACAAGAAACAAGCAGAACAGAAGAAAAGCAGAGGGGCATAATGTAAAAATACACGGCGGCTATAAGAACAAGAAACAAGCAGAACAGAAGAAAAGCAGAGGGGCATAACGTAAAAATAACGGCGGCTATAAGAACAAGAAACAAGCAGAACAGAAGAAAAGCAGAGGGGCATAACGTAAAAATAAATGGCGGCTGTAAGAACAACAAGCAGAACAGAAGAAAAGCAGAGGGGCAAAAAGTAAAAATACACGGCGGCTATAAGAACAAGAAACAAGCAGAACAGAAGAAAAGCAGAGGGGCATAACGTAAAAATAACGGCGGCTATAAGAACAAGAAACAAGCAGAACAGAAGAAAAGCAGAGGGGCATAACGTAATAATAAACGGCGGCTATAAGAACAAGAAACAAGCAGAACAGGAGGAAAGCAGACGGGCAAAAAGTAAAAATAAACGGCGGCTATAAGAACAGGAAACAAGCAGAACAGAAGAAAAGCAGAGGGGCATAACGTAAAAATAAACGGCAGCTATAGGAACAAGGAACAAGCAAAACAGAAGAAAAGGAGAGGGGCATAACGTAATAATAAATGGCGGCTATAAGAACAAGAAACAAGGAGAAGAGAAGGAAAGCAGAGGGGCAAAAAGTAAAAATAAACGGCGGCTATAAGAACAAGAAACAAGCAGAACAGAAGAAAAGCAGAGGGGCATAACATAAAAATAAATGGCGGCTGTAAGAACAAGAAACAAGCAGAACAGAAGAAAAGCAGAGGGGCAAAAAGTAAAAATAAACGGTGGTTATAAGAACAAGAAACAAGCAGAAGAGAAGAAAAGCAGAGGGCAAAAAGTAAAAATAAATGGCGGCTATAAGAGCAAGAAACAAGCAGAAGAGAAGAATAGCAGAGGGGCAAAACGTAAAAATAAACGTCGGCTATAAGAACACGAAACAAGCAGAAGAGAAGAAAAGCAGAGGGGCATAACGTAAAAATAAACGGCGGCTATAAGAACAAGAAAAAGGCAGAAGAGAAGAAAAGCAGAGGGGCATAACGTAAAAATAAACGGCAGCTATAGGAACAAGGAACAAGGAACAAGGAACAAGCAGAACAGAAGGAAAGCAGAAGGGCAAAAAGTAAGAATAAACGGCGGCTATAAGAACAAGAAACAAGCAGAACAGAAGAAAAGCAGAGGGGCATAAAGTGAAAATAAATGGCGGCTATAAGAAGAAGAAACAAGCAGAAGAGAAGAAAAGCAGAGGGGCAAAAAGGAAAAATAAACAGCGGCTATAAGAACAAGAAACAAGGAGAAGAGAAGAAAAGCAGAGGGGCATAACGTAAAAATAAACGGCGGTTATAAGAACAAGAAACAAGCAGAATAGAAGAAAAGCAGAGGGGCAAAAAGTAAAAATAAACGGTGGTTATAAAAACAAGAAACAAGCAGAACAGAAGAAAAGCAGAGGGGCATAACGTAAAAATAAACAGCAGCTATAAGAACAAGAAACGAGCAGAACAGAAGAAAAGCAGAGGGGCATAACGTAAAAACAAGGGCGGCCATAAGATGAAAAGTGAAGCGGAGAAGAATGAAGGCAACTGACACCTACCCCCAACACGTTGGCAGGCCTGTTCAACTTGACTTCAAGGCGCAGGCCGGTGACGAGTTGGTCCATGTTGAGCAGGATGACACCGAACCATCAACGAGGTTCCGCCTCGCGTCCCTCGTTTCCTCGTATGAGAATATGCTTGGACAGGTCGAAGGGGGATGCTGCAGATTGGATTGGTTGGCGGGTGAAGACAGTGGCAGCACCAACAGAAGCAGCAGGAGCGCCAGGGGAGCAAGCCCCATTCCTATATAATACATCGAACAGTGACTGAATGATGATTACCAGAAAAGGAGTAAAGGAAAGAGAGAGTGAGAGTAAAGAAGGAATTTTGTAACAAGGCATGAAGAGAATAGATAAGTAACGATAGAAGAGTAGACAGAAAGAAAGGAAAATTAATTAGTAAAATAAAGACAAATTTCTCTATTAGATTAATATTATGTAGTGCCTCATACAGGAGTCACCTTTTCGACCTTGAATTTTTATATTATTCTTGAAATTATTCGATTAGCAAATTAAAATGATTGTTTATAGACTTAAAATTATTATTCTTCATAAATTTTATAATATATTATAACATTGTACAGTCCCATGTTTGTAAATGTATTTAATTTTTCTGCAAAAATTCAAATTCATGTAAAGAATTCATGTAATAAACCAAACTAAGCAGACTTTCGACTAATTTTTTAATTAACCATACATTTAACATTACAAAGTACATAATAGGTATTTATTTATTTTGATGGACACTAGGGCTGAGGTTTGAAATGTTGACAGTTTTAATCGGATTTTTTTTTTTTTTTTTTTAATTTTTTAATGGTTTGTTAGATGGATTAATAAGTGTGTACAAATTTTTAGGTCAATCAGACTGCTAGTTTCGAGGTTAATTTTATTTTAATTGTGAAAATTTGTGATACAATGAAAATGTGTCATGTGTATTGTATTTATACACAAGAGTCCTGATTCAAGGCAATATTTTAACATTGAGAAATTCATTATATCTAGGTTAGTTCAGGTACAATAAATTTTTGAAAATCAGACACTTATTCATATGTTTTAGTTACATAATATATATTTTTTAGCTTTTAATTTTTTAGATACTTAAGATTTCTCAACATTAGATCTCAAATAATGCATGTGAATATATGCCCACGTATGAATTTGGTGAAAACTGCATGGGTTTGGGTCAAGCCTGCGGGCCTTGTCATGACTAAGTTTGGGTTGAAATTTACTTAAGCCTGTCGGGTTCGGGCCTTGAAGAAACGATATCCTTTTTTCTCGCGAATTACATATTGATTACAAAATAATACGAAGATTTCAATGCATGCACGATTACATGTCCACCTGCTACCTATCCAGAACTGTACACTACAGTATCGTAAGTTATTTTTTTTATTCATTCATTTATTTATTTACTTATTTAACCTGGTAGAGATAAGGTCATCATGCCTTCTCTTCCCCTCTACCAGGGGATTACAACTACAATATTAAGAATACAATGTACAATTATAATTACAATTAATATTAAATTTACAAATACAATAAAAAACAAAGTACTAAAAGATTAACTGATTAATAAAAGCTAGACAGTTTATTGTAAAAGTTAAGAAGAGAAAAACATTTTTTTTATTAATTAAGTAAAATTAAACCTACTCTACGCAGTAAGAAAATGCTTAATAAGTTTGCTTTTGAACGCTACTAAATTCCGACAGTCTCTGATGTCACTGGGTAGGGTATTCCACAAGCGCGAGAGCGAGATTGTGTATGATGATGAATACGATGATGTCTTATGTGTTGGTATGGCTAGTATGCAGCTATTTTGCGTGCGTGTGAAGAGATTATGATCAGGTAACTGAAACGGGAGGCAAGGTAGGTAGGTGTAGAGGTGTGAAGGACTTGGAAAAGGAGAACAAGAGAATGATAATTTCTACGTTCGTTTAGCCATAGCCAGTTTAGAGTTTGGAAGGATGGGGTAATGTGGTCAGCGCGACGGACATCGCAGACGAAGCGAACACAAAAATTATGAACACGTTATAATTTTTGCGACTGGTTGACATTGAGGTCAGTCAGTAGAAAATCGCAATAATCGAAGTGGGGCATTACTAATGTTTCCACTACTTTCGACTTCGTATTTCGTAACGGAGTTTGTTTCGTCTTTACACTGTCTTAAGGGGTTAGGTACAGTTTACAGCAGTAAAATTTTGGAAATATTAAACATTTGTTTTCTCCTTTACTGTACCTTGTACAATAATGAAAATTAGCACCGGTATGTGTAAAACACTGTCCTGCTATATGAAAAAAATGATTACATGTTTACAAAGAAGAGCTAAACACAATCAAATACATAGCACAAGAAAACGAATACAACCCCAACATAATAGACAACATAATACGTAAGACAAAACATAATCACAAAAAACATAAGAATACAACACAACACAAGAACACAAAAAAAAAACATCACACTAACATACGAAAACAAAAGCGCACACAAGATTGCAATCTCATTCAAGAAATTAAATGACAACATCGCATACAGAACAAATAATACTCTACAAAAATATCTGAACACACAAACAAACAAATACAACCACACAGGCATATACAAACTCAAATGTAACACCTGCAACAACTTCTACATAGGACAGACAGGCAGATCATTTCAAACACGTTACAAAGAATACATCATAGCCATAACAAAATTACAAAACATTTCCGCATAAGCAGAACACATCACAAATACTAACCACACCTACAGAGACATGGAAATTCTATACATCCAACCAAAAAGCCAGAAACTAAATACACTAGAACATGGAATATACACAGACACAAAAACACACCCTAATGAAATTCTCAACACACAACTCAATTTCAGAACACACACACTCTTTGACTCCACATTACACTACACAAACACATCCCCACAGGAAACAAAACAAGAGGCGCCAAGACCAGCAAAGATCAGTTTTGAAGAAGACCAATAACAGGTCGAAACATGTAAACTAGGTACGATAGAATTTAACACGAGAAAGTCATATAATACATGTTCCGAATTGACACAATGTTAAAAGTTGTGTAATCAAGATGTATATGAAAAAAAATATTTTTACGATAAAAAAAATATTTACATTTTTTTTTTTTTTTTTTTTTTTTTTTTTTAAATTCAGTTCACTGTGCAATGATGAAGCATTTCCCACATAACTCAAAACTATCCAACATTCTGTGATGAAATTTTGTGTGTGTATTTATGCATGTCATATCTACAATTCTTCTCCGCTACATTTATCTGAACCACACATAAGGTGAGGTAAGCAGATTGTGCGTTGCTGCTGTAGACAATTTTCAGCAGGACGCCAAATGTGCATGACGAGGAGCGCAGTGGGAGGCCAACCATCATCACAGACGACCTTGTGAAGCAATGCACCATCTCCTTGCTCATGACGTTAGACCCATAGACCTGGCACAGCTAAAAATCAATTTCAATCGGCACTATGCCCTGTGCATTCAAAAACTTTATCACTGAACGCACTTCACACTTGACGGGAGATGGAATAGGAATGTTCATCTTCAACCAATGCAACGAAGTTACTGAGAGCACTCGGGAAGTTTCGCTAGCGCATGCACCATGCAGGAACATTACTCTATCACGTACACACAATCGCTTTGCGTAACATATGGTTTGCTAGCTGTGGGACGAGTGGGAAAGTTACTTTATGGACGCGCCTCGTATTAAGTTGACAGGAGGAACAATGGAGCATGTGGTGGTGGTCTATTGAAATTTGGAACGTCTATGTATCTGTGGACGGATAAATCTTTGTTCTATCACAAATTTACTAATGTAACTTTTATTGCCAGTAATTCTTCTGGACACTCAGCATTACGAATGATTACAATATACAAATAGTTACTGTGTGTGTGAATTTATGAAAAAATAATTAAATAATATGATAAAGGAGCTGAATTGTTACGAAAGTTCATCTTATTTAGTGCATATTAAATGATTTATTTATTTATGTCTTTTGGATAATAGTTCAAGAAAATAAACTAGGCCTATAAACATTAATATCAACCATAACACAATAAAGGAACTGAACTGTTTCTCCACTGCTGATACACAAAGTACTGAATACCTGAGACAGCAAACTCTCAAACCAAGCCAACAATAGACCTGAATGATGCACACAGTCTTACCTATGTTCCTTCTTTTTGTGCAGGTTGAGATCCTTTTTGAACATGTACTGGTCACCACACAGCTCACAGTGGTAGGGTCCCTTGATGCACCGGGGCAGATGGTACGACATACGGGCCACGCTGCGGTACTCCTTGTGACAGACCCCACACTGGTATTTCTTCAGTGTCTTCAACTTCTCCAGATTCGTTATCAGCTGTTTTTCATGTGGCTGTACATAGTTGTGCTGCATACATAAACACATTCCCTCCTATTAATTCTGACGACATATCATTCATGAGTACTGCAAAATTTGATATCACACTTCCTATGTTCTTATTACATTAAATAGCAAATGACTGTTTTGGTAGTATAAGCAAATTGTTCACTCAGCCTCCTATAAAACTGAGTATTAAATCTTTCCCAGGGATAAAAGGCAAATGGAGTATGGTGCTGATCACACCACCTCATTCTAGTGCCGATTTTAAGAAAGCATGGGCTCTACCTCCATGCCATGGCATATACAGTGGATATCTTTACCTATTGTTATAGACCGAAAAAAAATTGTGGACTCATTCTAGATCCCACAGTCCATTTTGAGAACAGCGAGGAACAACTTAGAGAAGTCAGCAAAGAAAAACTTGCAATTTATCTGCCATGCTGCAGGGATTTGGGGACCAAATATAACATCAAGACATGGGATGTTATAGGAATTATGATTGGGGCTACAGGCACAATCCCACGGGAGTCCTTAGAAGTCTTCCGAAAATTAAAAGTTCCTGACAGCACCCTGGACATGATATCCTCCACTGCACGGAAGTCATCAATTTGCATAATTAATCATCATTTATATTTTTTATAAAATGTCATTTGTCTTGTAGCCTAAATTGTTTGTTGCATTTTCAATAAATTATTCAATGATAGCCTACCTAACTAGGGTTTCTATTAAAGAAAAAATTGAATTGAATATAAATATTCATTTAGAATTGATTAGGAGGCCGATTATTAAACCCTGGTTGGGATGGCTATCAAATATCTATCTAAAATAATTTTATGGATTTTTCTTTTTCAGCTACATGGTACTGTCACAAAACCATAGGCTACTAGCAGTCCCCCATGGGGTGGATTAGGTTATGAATTTTCTCGCGATCTGCGGTCAATTATCTCTAGCATGCAGGCGTCTAACAGCCCAGACCTGGTGCTGCTAGACTGTTTTCATTAAAATGCCACACCTTCCCTTGTGTAAGTTACAGCTGCATAATTTTTCTGTAGGCATGAAGGGAATCACAAAAGATCTGATGCTTACCAGGATGGTTCCCTCCAATGTGCAGCTGCCATTCCTGCAGAGGTGTGCCTCGAAATCGTTGTGCACCTTGAATGCCACCTGGCATACCTTACAGCAGTAGAATGGCAGGTTTTCAGTCTGCAGCTGCGTCTCCTCTGTGAGGATAGTGATGGAGTCCTCCAGCATGCCACATGACCCATTGCTGGCATCTTCAGGTGCGGCTGCATTGCCACTCTTGTGGGTCTGATGGCACATTGGTTAGTTACACAAACATTTTACAGGAACTTTCATAAAACACATTAGTATATATGGAATACAAAGTTACTGATCAATTATACGAATCAGGGATTGCAGAAATAGCACATGTAATTATTTGTGGCGAAATGTGTTTATTCGAGTTTCATGGACTGTTGATATATGGCTATCATTCCATGCAGAAACCATGTATGTCAGTATAGCCGTCTCACATTTGGAGACCTGTGAAATCCTGGAAGCACGTGGAAACAACTCATGTCAAAGACATGTGCTGACACATTGGTTCCAATTCCAGACGGCAGACATCTACGACACAAGGATACAAAAATTGATCCCACTGAATGACAAATGTCTCAATTCTGGTGGTGAATACGTTGAAAAATAACTCAACAATTGCTATATGTTCAAATGAAACTTTCCATGAAATTTTGTTCTCTTTCTGTAAATAGCCCCAGGGAAACTTATTTTTTTATGGTCCTCATAATTGCACATGAGTGGCCAAAATTTGTGTGAGCACTTCTTCTGACATTATTAAAATGATGGAAGAAAAAAGATTAATTTTTTTATCTGCCCCCATGAGAATGTTTGCTTGTAAGTACAAAGGAGAATATCACATTACCTTCTTCATTGGCATATCCAGACAAAATCGTGCCAATTCAAAGAGAGAAGCTTGACAATATACGCAAACTAATGCGGTACATACCACATGAATATCAAGAATTTTACAATAATATTCTTCAGCGGGCCTGTTGTGGAAAAATAAGTTCATTTATATGCTGAACTTATGTATTAAATACCGGTACACAGTAGGCCTATGCATAATTATATTATATCCATAATTTGACAAATAAACTTTAACTGAACTGAAATTATTATACTACAATTTTGATTCCTTGCAGAAACAGCACATGTCCAGCTAATATATATTGATTTATTCATTAACAATTCATTAGATTCTAATAAATTTGGTATAAAATGACACATCTATTAGGCTTCTGTCTGAAGAAGCCAGTACTATAACCAATGATGTGGTCTACCACCAGTAATACCGTTTTTTGTGTCTATTGAAAAATTTAGTTTTCATGACATGTGCTGTTTCTGCAATCCCCGATTCATATGTATGGGCAGCAGGTCTTTGTAACAGATAATGTGCAAATATAGTGTTTATGTGCTGTGGGAATCTGTGTATCTAGTTTGAGGGGAGGTTTCGACCGAGCTCATGTCAGTTCTCTGGGACTATATACAGGGTCGCAGTCATGCCAACCACATATATGGAATGAGTCTACAGTCCTGTCTTTCTAAATTATTCTGTAGTGCTTTTATTCTGGATCTTTATGGTCACCCTTATTGAGGGCAGATTATTTTCTTTAAATATTTATATATCATTTTTACGTTTTTATGGCGATCTGAAGAAAAACAACACGCAAGTGAGAAAAACGTGTAACTAAAATGAGGATCTGAATCTAAAACATGCTAACTCCAAAAAATGGAAAATTGAGTTAAGCACATATATGATACTGTTATGTCTCAAGGTATGATATCATATGTTAAAAACAGTCTAATACACGTTCTTTGTCAAGTTTATTGGCTCATGACAAATCACCTGAGTTCTAAACCATTCTACATTCATGTAATTAGTACATATGAGGAGCAAATATTCAAAAGAGACTTAGTCCTTCAAATCGATCGAATTTGTTCCTAAAATGCAGAGAAAATGTTTCATTCTTCATAAAATTGGAAAACTAATTAATATTTGTGTATTGTATTTAACATTCTTATTTTATTTAATTTTAAGTGTGTTTATGTGAACAGTATATATGCTGATAGTGATACAATTTAGATTCGTCAGTGTACGAATTAACTATGTTTGTTACAGACTAGTGTGAGAAAATATTATGGCTACAGTTCAACAACTGAAACAAATAAATTTTACTCAAATTTTGAAGATAGATTGTAAATAAATAATGATACGATTTTATCTTTTACTTTAAATTATAATTTGCCATAAAATCTGCTTGCTATAGACGCACATCTGTCTAATATCATGATTGATTCATGGTAGGAATAATAAAATACATTTTGAAAGTGATCATGCACACCCAATCAGAAAGTGCAGGAAGAGCCAATGATTAACATGAAAGTATAGGAATTTTGCTGGAATTGCAGAAAAAAAGAATAATTGTGAAACATATGAAAGAAGTTTTACTGTATATCTAAATGGCTCGATCAATTTCCATTGAACACGTTATAATTAGAAACTTTCACACATAAAAAAACCAATCAGATCTCGAAGTGGTCACATCTGCATAATTTTTAAGTGTAGTTATGTGGCTGCTGAACACTTATAGAAGCATGTACAATTTCAACTACAGTGAAACCTCTCATTTACGGATATCGAAGGGACATAACAATCTGTCCGCATCTGGGAGGTGTCCTTTATTGGGAGGGAGGCATTATGTATCCCTTCAGACTTTAAATGAACTGTATTACTGTAGTTTTATTCTAAATACAGTATACTGCACTACAGTATATTCTTTGCAACTTTGAACTACAGTAGATAAGACCAAAAAAGGGAAATACAGTACTGTGCCATTTAATTTTATTCTAAGTCTGCAGTTATGCAGTACCGGTACTGTAATTTACAGTTTTGAACTTAACCTTTACGTTTTCAAGTGCAATGTCTCTCGAAACAGAACAACTGATTGAAGTGAAGAGAATAATCCTACCAACCCTATCATGTGTCAAATACAATTTCATGATTGCGGAAACCTTGGACCCATCAGACAGGTTAAATTTTATGATTTTGTTTATCCACCCGCTTCCAGCTAACAAGGGGTAGCCGGCTGGGCTAGTGGTAGCCTACGAGACCCTTATTGTCTTATTTCATGTTAAAGAATTTCATTACAGTTCTCAAAACTAAATTTTCCATTTTTGTAACACATTACGTCTTGAAATCCAAGTTCTGTCCGCAATCAGGAGGTAAAGCAAGCTTTAGGACTGTGAATTAGCTGTCCGTGTCTGTGTCTGAGAGTGTCCGTAAACGAGAGTTAAATTTATCATTATTTCTATATTATTTCACTTGGGACGTAAAAATCTGTCCGTATATGAGGAGTGTCGATATCTTGGGGGTATCCATAAGGAGAGATTTCACTGTACAAGAAATTCTGCATGTGGTTCTTTCAAGAACTGCTACTTATGTGTCTTGCTCTGCATCCCATATCATCAACAACAGATCAGAGAGCTTGTAGACAAGTGATCTGAGAAATTTTGAGCAAGTATGAAGCATTGACTTCTCCTGCACAATGACCTCTGATCTAATATACTTAAAAAATCAGTTGTCAATACGAGAATTAGAATTGACTGCACAAGACATAGTCTAATACTCACCCGGTTCACATGCGTTGTAAGAAACTTCCTTGCTGTGAACTCAGAGTCACAGTGGTTGCACTTGTATATTCTAGAGGTCTTAGGTTTGGCTTTGGTTTGGGTTGGTGCATGTTTCCGACTTTTGAAAAGTGTGCTAGGAGTTCATCTTCACTGGAGAAATTGCTGCAAAGTATACATAAGGTTTGTTCCAGCAAGCAATTCAGAACTCATTCCGAACTAGTAAGTAATAGATAAATCTTAACATGAATATTTCAAAGTTTGAGAAGTGTAACTAGCTAAAATAAAAACATGCATTTCCATGAAAATCCAGGCTCTACTTATAAATAGGCCTAACCAGACATTAAAGTTTTGTTACCATATGTATTATAGTCAGTTTAAGGAAAAAAAAAAAAAAAAAATACCTAAACCCCCTAACCCCCAGAACCAAACAAATCCTGACTGCATCACTGTTTACTAGAGATGTCAAAAGTCAATCTTTGCTGCGGTCACTGCGAGAGTTATTCATAAAGTAACTTCTGTTTATTTTTTACAAACATGTGAATAACATTACAGAATTGGGTTACAATACATTCTAGTTTATTTTTTCAGATAGTTTCCAGTCACATTGAGACACTTGTCGTAGCGTTTGACAAGCTTTGAAATTCCGCAATCGTAGAATTCAGCCGCCTCCAACTGAAGCCAAACTACGACGCTGGTTTTAAACTCTTTTCATTCATTTCATTCATTCATTTATTTTATTCCATAGATCTTACATGAGCAATGAAGCTTTAAGATGTGGAACATGTCAACATTTTACAATATTACAATTACAATTTTTACAAATTTTTATAGTTTTATAATTTAGTAATTTTCTACAATTTTTACAATTTTGTACAATTTTTTTTACATTTTGGCGAGATGTAGTGAGATGAGATGAGGTCCGAGGATTCGCCAAAATATTACCCGGCATTTGCCTTTTCGGTGGGGGAAACCTCGGAAAAACCCAACCAGGTAATCAAATCAAAGGGGGTAATCAAATCAAAGGGGTTGATGCCAAGGACTCACCATAGACCATCCGGCTTCAGTCCCACGGCTGGGGAAAACCTCCGAAAAAACCAAAGTCCAAAGGGGGATCCAACCCAAGCCCGAACGCAGCTCCGGATCAGCAGCCCAGCTAGTCTGCCGACTGAGCTACATCGATGGCTCTACTAAAAGCATACAATACATAGCCAATCAGATTATTAAATTTACAAATGCAAATGATCATTCATAAGTTGAGCTATATTATAATACAAAACAATTTAATTAAATTTAAGGCATAAACAATTCAACCAGTTGTGATATACAGAAATTGATAATACATATCATGCAAAGTACTTCAAATTACAAACACAAACAATTTATCAGTAGAGCTATATAGATTACTATTCAATTTAAAGCATATACAATTCATCGGCCAAAACTATACAAATATATACAATACAAAGTAGCATACTTTCATTAAGCTATACAAATTTGTGCAATTAATATTAAGTAGATTAATTCAATTTATAATCATAAACAATTCATCAGTTGAGCTATACATATTACCATTCAATTTACAGTAGGTCTATATACAATTCATCAGTAGAGCTACACAGACTAGTAATCATTTTAAGAACATATACAATTCATCAGCCAAACTATACAAACATATACAATCAAATTAGTTCAATTTACAAACTTATTTTCGTTAAGCTATACAATTCATATGAATTAGATTAATTCAATTTATAAGATTAAACAATTCATCAGTTGACCTATACAGTATACTATTCAATTTACAGTACATACAATTCATCAGTTATGCTAAACAAAAAATACAATACATAATAAACAGATTAAGTCAATATAAAAACATATTTTAGTTGAGCTATATAAAATTGTACATGTCATTTAAGTAGAATAATTCAATTCACAAGCATAAACAATTCATCAATTGTGTAGAAGGTATGAGTATGTAGAAATTTGGTTAATTCTTTTCTGAACCTTTTCTCGTTGTTCTTCAAATCTTTAAGATAATTAGGCAGTGCATTGAAGACTGTTATACATGAATAGCGAACTCCTTTTTTAAAACAGCTTAGACTAACAGAGGGTAGATGAAGATCTGATTTATGTCTTGTATTAAAATGATGAATGTCTTGATTAGTACTGAATTTATCTTGGTTCTTAATATACAGCATCATTAGGGAAAGAATGTATTCACAAGGTAAAGTCAAGATTTCTAAGTTTCGGAAAATATTTTTACATGAGGTCCTTTTATGCACACCGGCCATTATTCTTATAGCTTTCTTTTGTAAAACAAAAACGTGTTTAGCTTCAGACGAGTTACCCCAGAATATTAATCCATATTTCATTACAGAGTGAAAATATGCAAAGTATGACATTTTAAGTAAGTTTATATCACCAATAGTAGATAAGGATCTTAATGCATAACAGGCAGAGCTCAATTTACGAGTAATACATTCTATATGCGTTTTCCAGTTCAAGTGATTATCCAATTCTAAACCAAGAAACTTTGTGCTTATAGATTCTTTGAGATGAGTTCCATTTAATCGAATACTGTAGGAAACCTGAGCACTATTGTGTGTACTAAATTTGACTGCACTGGTTTTATCAACATTAAGTGCTAGTTTATTTGCATGGAACCATTCATTCATTAGATTCAGCACTGTATTAGAAGTGTTTATAAAATGATCGTATTGTTTGCTTGAAATAATTACACTTGTATCATCTGCAAATAAAATTACATGGGATGAATTGTTTATGGTCAACGCTAAATCATTAATATAAACTAGAAACAACAATGGATCTAAAACTGACCCCTGCGGAACACCATGTTTAATATTTCTAAATTCTGAATAAGTAACTTTATGACTATTTGGTACATTTATTTCTACTTTTTGTTTTCTATTTGATAAGTACGATGTAAACCAACCCAACATCTCATCTTTAATACCATAAAACTTCAATTTTTTTACTAATATACTATGGTCTACACAATCAAATGCTTTAGCCAAGTCACAAAAAATCCCAACTACATGTAGTTTCGAATTTAATGAATTTAGTATTTCATCCACCAAACTAAAAGCAGCATTCTCTGTCGATTTTTGTTTTCTAAATCCAAACTGTTCTAAAACTAATATATTGTTGGACTCCAGGTAATGATATAATCTATTATATATAACTTTCTCAAACACTTTTGAAAATGTTGTTAATAATTATGTGGGTCTGTAATTAGCAATAGTACAGTTATTTTACTATTGAATATTTGAGTCTTTCTGGAAAAATACCACATTGCATTGACAAATTGCATAGATAGCTTAACAGAGGGGATAATATTTCAGAACAAGCTTTCAGAACTTTACTTGGAATTTCATCATATCCAGAGGAATATTTTGTTTTTAGTTGTTTTATCACATGCATGATTTCTGCTGCAGTAGTGGGAATAAATTTGAGACCTAAAAACTCAGTGTTAAATGCATCAGTTAGGTAACCAAGTGCAGCATCTTCTGCACAATCTTGAATGTTTAAGTTCTGAATAATATTTATATAGAAGTCGTTAAAATGATTTGTAATTGATTTTGGGTTATCTATTTTACTATCATTGATTTTAATGCAAGTAATATTTTCACTCTTTGAATATCGATTAGTTTCATTTTTAATAATATCCCAAATAGTTTTAATCTTATTATCTGAATTTTGTATTTTTTCATTCAGATACATTTTCTTTGCATCTTTTATAACTTTTGTCAAAGTTTTACAGTAATTCTTGTAGTAATTAAGAAAATGAGGATCATCACTATTCCTACTCATTAAATATAGATTCCTTTTTCTAGCACATGATATTTTAATTCCCTGAGTTATCCACATGTTTTTACTTTTACATTTTTTCACCACCTTGACTGGAAAACATTCATTGAAATAATTCGTAAATGTAGTGAAAAATGCATTAAATTTAGTATTAATATCAATGGTATCGGTACTATATACATTTTCCCAAGATTCATTTTGTAGACATGTATTTAAATGATGAAGAGATTCAGCATTTATAATCCTTTTTTTTATTTTTAGATTAACACTTTGGAATTTTTCACTCATATTGAAAACACTTAGAATTTGTGCATCGTGATCAGACAGGCCATTGACTAATGGTACTGTTGAATAGGAATTCAATCTACTTTTATCTATAAATATATTATCAATGGCAGTACTACTTCCAGCTTGTGTTCTGGTTGGAAAACTTACTGTGTGACTAAGATTATAAGTTTCAAGAAGTGAGTTTAATTTTCTTTTACGTGAGCTTTCTGATAGATAATCTATGTTTATGTCACCACAGATTACAAATTCGGTATGTGGTTTATAAAGTCTTTTCAATAATGAATCTAAGTTAGTTGTAAATTTCTTATAATCTCCCATTGGCGCCCTATAAACACATATGATAATTAAATTTGATATCTCATAACCAATTTGTATTCCACAGATTTCAATATCTTGTTCAAGGCAAAAATCAGATATATCAATTTTACTAAATAATAGATCCTCTCTGATAAAAATACAGGCACCCCCTTTTTGGAAGACATGTCTACAGAAATGAGAACCTAATACATATCCATGTAAAGACAGTTGTAGTATTTCTGTTGTTTCATATGATGTTCAGTTATACATAATATCTGAGGTTTATGCTTTTGAGTTGCTAAAGAAGTGATCAATTCATCAGTTTTTTGTTTTAATCCCCTAATATTTTCATGAAAAATAGTGAAGTTACTGTGTTCATTACTAGAAACATCAGAGCATTTACAATTTAGTTGAACTTGTTTCAAACACCTTACTGGTGGGAGGTTTAACCTAAAAAAGGAGAAGCCCTAGCATTAACTAACACAGGAATATTACAACTCTGCTTTTTAACATGGCTGCCTCTGATGCTATTAGCAATAAGAACCGAAAGGTGCTCCTTGCCTCTACCATTCAGATGCAGGCCATGTGACGTATATTTATACCTTCTTATAGGGCTTACATCTATCAAACCAACGTGTGATGCCCCAGGTCTCATCAGAGCCCGCTCAAGCCGCATATTCACACTCCGCATCCTCCTGTGAAGATATGGCTTGTCGTATCTGCCGAAAAGACCGAGAAATCCGATTATTAAATACATACTATAACATTACAGATGATTGGCCAGTCTTCCAATTGTTGATATTAAAGTTCGCGCCACCGCAAGGATTTCAGTTTTCATGCGTCCCCCTCCAACCACGTGAGAGTTTCAAGTACCAACTTCATCCAACGAAGTTCCAAGTACTACATAAAGAACAACGAGAACAGTGTAACCGCAGCTGTCATTGCTTCATCGGAACGAGCTCCGACGTTCACACTGTTATCTCGGAGTCGGAATATACCTTGTGCAACGCAGTACTGCGAGCCCGCAACAGCTGGGCAAGTGAGCAGCTCTGAGTTGGAACACTGTTATTTCGGAACAGGAGGTTCCGACCTACTGTTCATTTTTGCAACAGTTCCGAGACCGGAACAGTTCCAAAAAAACTGTTGTGTTATTTTTTACCCATCTCTAGTTCATCATCTTGTACTGTGGCAGAGCCTTCTTTAGTTACAAGCCGGGGCCATACGTCGGCAACACTGTAATTATCTGTCACCCGGAGGCTGACCGTACAGTACACGTGTTTGTGCTAATGCCGATTTCCAATGTAAATTAATGTTACAATATAAGTGTGTGTCGATGGAATTATGTTTGCGGTCGTACCAAACATTAATTGTTGATGTATTATAAACTAAATGCGTGTTGGTGATAAAAAAAACAAGACAATAAATGAAAATAAAATGGTTGCAGTCTTTGGGAATTTTTACGGTTATGGATGACAAAGTAATTGACTATTCTATTAAATATTGTATAACCACATTTTTATATTCTTATTTGTGATATGTGTGTATCAGAATTCTAGTCAAATTGTTGGGTCTCGCCTGCTATATCAATAAAGTTACGCCGTTGGTTTTCAAAGTCATTGTAAACAGCTGTTTTGTGATCCCATAAATGTTGCAGTTTTGTTGAAGATTCGGAATGCCTGCTATACGTCAGAACTATCTATAATTTGTACATGCATATAATCACTTTGTTGGTTTGGTCAATGTTACTTATGTCCCGCCCACTATAGAGACATAGGCCAATTTTACACATATTTAGTATAACTTGTTGCTTCTTTGACAGGTTAGGTTTGGTTAGTTTAGGTTTTTGTTATAGCCTACCTTGCATATACGATTATAGCGCAACATTGGCAGTGATAAAAGTGAAATATTCGTTCAGTGGGCTTGGATACTCTACATTTGTTACGTATTATGTTGAAGGGATGTGTTTTCATTTTTTCATAGATTGTTTTACTTGGCTTAACTGTATTTACATCCTCATACTTTTATTATAATAGGAATGTCAATAGTTTCTTCTGTTTACATTTTATTTTAGGCCTATTTGCATAATTCACATTCTTAGCTTGTTTTCTGTAGTTATATTTATTTAAAATTATATTTTAAAAAGTTTATAACAAATAATTTAGGATAACAGTATTGTTATGGTGACTGGCCAGGTTCAAACTGAAACTGGCTTCCTGGACATCTGAAATATTTGTAGAAAAGCACGACATAATCACATGAAATTAAAATGCATATGATATCCTACACCTTTCATGGCAGAGGTGAAACAACATTAAGCGGCAAAACATTGTCAATTTACTAGCCACATAATGGTTAATTGATTGGAATAGGGTATTGCGAAAGTACGTCATTATTTTATTTTTGGTACAAGTAACATTTCTTTAAGTATTTATTTATTTTCCCTTGTACCACCAATAAAAAAACAAGTATGTTTTTATCTTTTTTTTAATTATAAGTGTAGTTGCTACGACACATAGGCACACAGCACTTTCTAGGCATCTGAAATATTTGTAGAAAAACACGATAGATAATCGCAGAAGATAATATTAAAATATATCCTAAACCTTTCACAGATGAAACACCATTAAGTCGCAAAACACTGTCAATTTGCTAGCCACAAATTTGTTAACTGAATGGAACTTAAGAATACTGCGTAGGAACTTACGTCTTTATTGCATTATTGATTTTATTATTTTCGGTGCAAGGAATATCTTTTTTATTTATTTATTTACCTTCGTACTATCAATAAAAACATGTTTTTTTTTGTAATTATTTTAAGTGGCAGCCTTTGTATGTAAGTAGCCTACTTACGCCGTATTCTGAAGTATAGCTAATTGATTGCAATAAAACACTATTTTCGAACCCATAATAATTTACATCACTACTCTGAATTTTGATCTTACCTTTGTGCATGAAGTAATATTGAAAAAAATACGCGTTACGTATAACGAAAGCAATGAGCAAACACAATATCACTCTAAAATCTCCCGCCTCCACTCTGCGTTGCCAAACCTACCCATACCCCGGCTTGTAACTAAAGAAGGCTCTGACTGTGGACATTTTAAATGTATATTCTGCTGTGGCTATATTTTGTGCCTAGTGTAATTCAAATAGTGTGAGATTTAAGTTTTGAGTGTGTTAATCCAGAGGTAATTTAAAAAAAAATATACAATAGCTATATCACGATGAACTCTGTCATTACTCAAAACTACTTTCTCTAAGCAGTCATTAGAAGATAAAATTAGAATTAAAAATCTAGGGTGGTCAAAATTGTACAGAAGGCAAAGGATGGTAAAAATTAGAAAAGTTAAGAGAATAATTTATGACAATAATGACTAGATATGTGGATGCAAAATACGAAATGCTCTGTTCTGCTTCCCTTGCCGTTATTCGGTAGCAGTGATTCATGGTCTACGACAGGTGTCAAAGAATACAAACTTGTTACAAGTATGATGGACTTCAACACCAAAGTTAATGACAAATTCAGTGCAAAAAAAAAAAAAAGTTGACAGATGGATTTCATCTTAAAAAAATTAGATGAGTCTAAAAATATTTTGTAGCACCCTATTATTTTCAGGTACGAGCTGCCACTAGTCTCTCCTGAAAAGTTTGGAAAAATCATATAAGTGGTATTAGATCTAGGCTGTCGAATATGTGCAGGTGTGATGCCATTAGCAGCTGCTTATTTTCATTGTTGGTGAATATTTGTTAATTTTTTTCCAATGTAAATATTTGTAAAAAAAATTTACGACACCCTAGCAAAAACTGTGATGCCTCCCTGAAAGCTGGATTACTGGTAAGTGTTGCTGTTTGAAGAGAGGAAAAGTACAACGTATTCTGTATGTAAAACATCTGCTCATGAGAGGTGAGGTGAAACCATGCCATTGAAAATGCTAGGAAAAAATGTAACAGTTACTCTGACGATCAAAAATATTTTTTCCTGAAACTTTAGTCAAAGTTAAAGTCGGCACAATTAAATTTGCTTGCAGGGACGTCCAGAAAAGTACATTGCAGGCACCGCATTGGAAAACACTGATGTAGGCTGTGTATACAAAAAAAAAAAAAAAAAAAAAAAAAAAAAAAAAAAAAAAAAAAAGAAACTGACTTTAAACTTCACATACAAAAAAGAAACTGACTTATGAGAGAGGGAGAAAAAAACACTGTCACACATGAGTATAAAATAGATTTACCAATTAAAATCTTAACATACATTTCAGTATAAAAAAACTGCATCTCTATATCTACCTTTCTTTACCACTCATAGAAAATGCAAAACACATTCTTCTTTTTCATTTACTCGCCTGTATAGCATACCATCAAAATTACCACTTCAGGTTATATCAGATTTCGATGTAAATTATATTTTATTACTTCAAAAACTCGTAACAATTTCTCATTCGAAGACACACTTCTGTGTCAGTTATACTAAGGCAAAATCTTATGCAGTAATTGTGTCATACATTATCCTACAATATTGAATTAAAAAGTGACGATATGTTTGTTATGCTGTTGTTGTGTACAAATAGTGAAATCTGAATTCTGATACTTATTATTACGAAAAGGTAAAGAAATTTTGTTTATTGGCTTATTAGTAGACCGACAAATTTCATGCAGTTGCATGTTTTTACTGATCTGGCATATTGGAAAAGTGAAAATGAATCTTTGCCGATCTTGGTTTTTGCATTGAATGAAGCCAACTTTATTTCGCTTAAATACATATTTCGAAGGTTTTCTCCTTTAAATGCATAATATATATTTTTATTTTGCTTATTTGAATGCATAATATGCATACTGTATTAACATCTTTCCTTGTTTTTTTTTTCCGATTTATTATCCAATTTCACAATTTTCTCTGTGATAAAAATAATTTTCAAGAAATATAAAACCAATGTTGAGGTCATGAAATTGCTGCTACGACACTGGATACTTAATCCTAATGTGCTCTGATTTCGTACAACAAATCATGATGTATTTAAACACCTGCGACACTGAAGTCAAATATTGTTGAAGTCATGAAATTGCAATGAATGACAATGGATACTACTAATGTGCTCTGATTTCATAGAACAAAACCGAATATATTTAAACACCTGCGACAATGAAGTCACGTATTGTTGAGGTCATGAAATTGCTAAGACAATGGATACTACTGGTGCGCTCTGATTTCATAGAACAAAACCGAATGTATTTAAACACCTGCGACAATGAAGTCAAGTACTGTTAAGGTCACGAAATTGCTACGATAATGGATACTACTAGTGTGCTCTGATTCACGGCGTTCTCTATAACAGGCGGGAATACTCCCCCCTCTTTTCACAGAGAGCGTGACGTCACTAGTCCTTGCTCAGTCAACTCACACATGCCGTCCAGTCTGATTTTGTGTTAAATTGTTATTACTAGCAGCATTCCTTTCCAATATATTGTTAATAAGACACAAAATAAACAAGTAAAAGTACACATATATCGTTAATTAGAGTATACGCAGGTGTTAATCTACATTATCCTAAAATAAATAAGCGAAGATACTGCATTACAGTAATGGAAGTTACAAAGTCTGCTCACTAACCTTGTCAATTTTATTTCAGCGTCTTCAACTTTCTTGTTGTGTCCGCCTTCTGCACTGATAATGAATCGTTCCACTTCTTCTTATAGTTTGATAGCAAAATGTTACACAGTACACTCACAATTCTGTTAGTAATTTTACACATATCATTTCCACAGATACATTTTTTCATGAAGATTGAATTTAGTTCTTCGTTTTCACACACTTTTTTTACTGTCAGTCTACATAAGAGTTCATATTGTTTATCACATTCTTGGAAGAATGCCCTGTTGATACCGTTCTTATACAAGTACACTCAGTAGCCTAAATGCAATTTCTCCCACACTAATAACGTATTGAGTTGGGACTGACAATCCTCCTCTGTTGACAGTTTCAAAGTATTTATCGCAAACAGTTTCCCTTTTAATTACTTCCGTGCAATGTTCACAATTTATTTTTGTGCAAATTTTAAATGCAGCATAACCACAAATATATAAAAGGGCTGTTTATCAATCTCTTGTACTGTATCACAGTCTAGATCTCTGAAATCTTGGATTACATCCGTGATATTATCTTTGTTTTCTTCAGTACTGTCATTAATTATATCAAGGTCCAGAGTTAGCATGCCATATCTTGCTGATTTTATTCCCAACACATTTTTTTCTCTGCATCAATTATTTGAATCACACCAATGTTGTAGTTTCCACCGCTAAATTGCCTGTACATACTAAATCTTTTCTCTAACTTATCTGTTTGAAATTTTCCATACAACACATATTTCACATTTAAAGTAGAGAGAGAGAGAATCTTATAATATTTATAAGACATTTTGTACTGGGAATTAAAGCTTTGGCCGTGTCATTTGTTAATGATCCTCCTTTAAGATGTGCGCCAACTTCCATCCATCTATTTACCCAGATAATAAAATTTTCAAGAAACTGTAATCTTGTATCTTCTGTGGAATAAAATGGATATCCAAATTCGTTATTTCTGCGTGCACCACAAACAGGATTCTTCGTATTTACAATGGACCACCATTTCCATATAATATTAATAAAATCCGCTGTCTTGTTATACCCGTGAACAATCACAGACACCCTCGTGCTTTCATGGAAGATATTTAAAGCGAGGGATACCTGTTGTCTTTCGATGTTGGTAGGGTACAACGTCTTATAGGCTAGTTCAATTTGTATCCTTTTTTTCACCGTGCTCTCTTTCTCACTCTTATACGCAGTCCTCATATGATCGAATTCCGCTTTTTTGATTGAATTTGTACTGCAGGTTTCACTTGTAACTTCAAAGTCAGGAAAAGAAATGTCTTATTCTGATCTTTTGTGTTTATCTAATTTGTTCCTTATGTTTCTCAACAAGTGGGTAAATAAAATAAACATCATGGTCAATTTCGGACATGAACAGAGTAGAATCATTTTCAGATCCCTTACTTAATATTGAAAACATGTTCTGATTTACTTTATTGTTATCTGAAATGACACATAATACCTTGAAACCACTATTTTCAATAATATGTACAATCTTTCGTGTTATATCGGCCATTTCAGAACCCGATATTGTTCTTACAGGATGAAGGGAAACAACATATTCGAAGCTAGAGAATGCAGAAGATATTAAGAATGTGGAAACTATTTTAGCCTCAATGAGTATGGACATATATATTTCGAGTTGCAAAATAACTCACTTTTCCAGTCCTGATAACTTATCGCCAACAGCTTTTAGAAAATTGTTCTCAAATTTCTGGTTTGGAGAAACACCTAATGAAGTTACAAGCCGCTGCAAATATTTAAGGTGGGGCAATGATAAGATTTTATTTTCTCGTAGTGTTTCGTAACATTTTTTGATTGCATGTAAATAGTGAAAGCTATCATAATAACGCGCGGCGAATAGATCTTTTTTGATACTAAAGCCAAGGAGAATTGTTTCAAAAATAAGTCCACTTGTTCAGCAAAACTATCGTCATTAACATTTACTAAGGCTTCTTTTAGATTTGTCATATTTGATTTTACGTTCTGTAAAAGTCTGTCTATACACGGCGAAGCATTTGTGTTAATGAATTTGTTAAATAACTGCTGTAAACAGCTCCACTTTTCCAATAACAAATTCGGTCCAAGAACATCACTTAGTTCTTGATAACAAAGTGAATTATGATTAAAATAAGCAGATACTTTTAGATTTTGTTCTACATTTATATAGAATTCTACTGACTAGATTCGAAATTAACGGTATAGAGAACAAGTTTATCACTGAAGATTTTAAAATTAATTACCTTATTTTCTAATTCTGTTGTAGGCAAATTCTTCTCAATTCTCGCTATAACTCGTCGAAGTTCGTCATTCTGTCCTCTTCAGCAGCCCTTTCTTCAGGATTCTTTCTTTTTACCGGCGGCTTTTTCGAAAGATATGCTGGTAAACCTCCAAAAATTGTAGGACTAGAGCTAATTTTCAGTCTTGGCCTATCATACACAAACATCCTTTCGAATCCAGATATGAAATTTCGCGTTCAATGCAGTCCGATTCAAAATGTTTAATACACAAGATATTGTATCTGAAGGAGTCCAGTCTTTTCTTGGAATATTTCTCACGGACTTGTTACGTAATGTTTTGTCTTTGGGAATAGTAAAACACGTCATATATTCATTAGAAACACTTTTCAATGTATAATTACTTTTGCACAGCACCTTGGCAGCATTTTGACAATGGAAAGACTACCGTTAACATTGACTTATATCACGCCGTCTCGAGACTGGATGGACTAGTGACGTCACGCTCTCCTCCACCAGTATTCCCGCCTGTAGTAGAGTACGCCGTGTCTGATTTCATAGAATCAAAACTGAATGTGTTTAAACACCTGCAACAATGTCACGTGGATTGTAAATTTTCATTTCATCAAGAGGCAGTTTAACTCTGACAAGTTTTACTGCACAACCAAGTGAAGAACAATTGCATGATCGATATGCTTACAAATTTAATCACCACCTGTCTCATTAAGGAATTTGAAAAAAAAAAATGTTTACATACTAATCCTATTTTATATCATTGGTATGCAAACTGCATAATATTTGTTACTTAATTAAAAGAAAGCATGTCCTACCAACATTAATTATCATGGAGCATTTAAGTGAGCACATGTACTTAATAGAAATGTCCATTACTATTATTTTTTTCTTGTCTACACGCATCTTGCACCTTAGTGAGAGTGTGTCAATGCAATCTGAAACATTTCATTATTGAAAAAATAAATTAAGTTAAATATTTCATGCATAATTTATATACAATTAGTAATTACTACACTTAAAGAAAAAGAAAACGGATTTAATAAAAATGATGAATTGATGAGAATTATTATTTTACATTATTTTCATATAACATATTATTATTTAACTAAATAAACCTCAAATGTATTTTTATGCATAGGAGTCATTCCACGTCAAATCGCACAAAATTATACAAATTTTGACCTTCATATTTCTGATTGCGTTTATATTTTTTTTACCAACTCTATGGGTCTAATAAACCAACAAGTGTATTTTTATTTCCTCCTAAGTTCACATGTTTTTAAAATATTACATGTTAAAATTCGTTAAAAATGTCGCACAATGCAACATTTAAAGCGTCATATTTCTGACGATATTGATGTTAAAAATTTTTTGAAAAAAAAAAAATGCATTTAAAAGCTTAAAGTACTGTCTTTTGTTAAATATTTACTAACTAATTTTAATATAATTATTACAAATATTTTTTTATAATTCAATTTTTAAAAGTTATATATCAATGTGAAATAGCCCTATTAAAAATCTAAAAAAATTCTTACTAGGTGCACTGAAGTATTCTTAATAATTCCAAAAAAAAAAAAAATCAGAATGGGATCTCCAATAGTTTAATGGAAATTTAATTACTTATGACATAATGTGTAGCGGTCGGTGCAGCAGCAGTGGACGGGAAGTGTTAAAGCGCACTGGGAGCTTTATTGGCGCTGGATGATTGACTGAATGTTGCATTATTACACCCAGTATGGATCAAGTCACTCGAGGAAACGCTGCTTTTTAAATGTTTCTTTTCATTCACACTTTAAATTTTCATTCGCCTACCTTCTTTCTTGAAAGAAAATTGTTTTACTAAATCTTCAGTTTTTGACAACAGAATGAAAGAATGTAATTTTAATGTACCAGTTATTGGTTTTAGATTATGGTATCTGGCCTGCAAATTTTCAGTGTGGTTTTTGTGCTTATTCAATGGACAAAATATAAATGACACGTTAGAAATGTTTTTTGTGACCAATCAAACAGTTTTTTTTGTTGGTGTTGTTATGGGATCTTGTATAGGCTGGCTCTCGTGGCAAGTCTTTTAACAGTTTCTCCAATGCCATCACATGGACCTTTACCATGCGCCGTTGCAAAGAAGTGTCATTCAGCACTAATTCCATAATCGTCTTCATGTAAGCAATTATTTTAATATTTTTTTTTTTTTTGTATTATGAACTTGATCCATTGGAAAAGTAGATGATTTTTTTTCATATCGTTGAATTTTTGCTTTAAGAAATTGATTGCTTCGGATTGAAAAAAGTGAAAGGGATCGGTGTCATGTTTCATGGTTTCTGAGATGACAATACTTTTGTGACGAATTTCTGTATCTCCTTTGAAATATACTACGAAAGGATGTATTGTGGCTTGGCATATGTTCCAATGCACACCTTGTATTGAATCTTGTATTACAAATGAATAATTTTCAGAAAAGTCTGCAATAACTATGTAATTTTCAGGTTGTACATTTCTTTGCATTCCGTCAAAAATAAAATATGGCTGACTTTTGAAGGGATGACGATGCATCTTCTACATGAAAAACTTTACATGCTAGGGAGCCTTTTACTTTTTGAAACTTTTCACAGGGGTATCGTTTTTGTTGTAGCTTTCTTTTCTTGATAGGGGATTCTAATGACATCAAACTCTTGTTTAATTCCTCAATATTAGTTATTTCTAGCACTGTATACATAGAACTGCTAGAAGAAGAACTGGGATAATCACTTTCTCTGTCCGCACTTTCATTTGATTCATGTTTATTAATATCACAAGAACTACCGGCTTCACATATAATTTCACCTGACCTATCCGGAAATTGATTGATTTTTATGGAACGAATCACATATTTGCACATTCAAAGACTCCTTTAAATTGAGCTTTATCAATTAGTCGCGACTTACGCGTCTTAGTGTACTTTTCTTTTTAAAAGCGTGATTAGGAAGGTAAATGGATTTAAACACTTGTTATATATTACGCGATCTTTACCATCACTCATGTTGTATAGAAGTTACGTCACTCCGTGAAATTCAAACCCAAACTGATTATTTTTCTCTTCTATATTTTGTCTCCTGCCATCTATTTACTGCCATAAAGTTTACTGCCTTACCCAGCCTTGCTATCATCAAACACTTGGCTACATTACAGTATAAACATACAGCACTGTGAAGGGCTTCCCCTCTTAGCTGAGCTGACAATAATAAAATAACTTTAGATAAGATATTTACTGTTCCTTAAGGTATTAATCATTTGATGATTAACGGTGACATCAGATGCAACGGGGGATTTCGTAAAACTTTCCCCGGGCAGCCTTCTAGCCTATGGCTGCAAGCAGTTCATTAGCTGGGCATCGCGAGCGCGTGCATGCCTCCGGAAAATAAATTGTTACAAATGTATGGGTGCCGATCCCATATTTATGAATGCAGTAGTTTACAGATAGTACATCAGCGAACAAGTCTATATTTTTTTTCAGATTTTTAACTTGGCTATTTAATATAGTAATTTTGCTTTGAAAAAGAAATGATTAAAAAAATAGGCCAAATTTGAAATTTATTTGTGATAGGCCTAAAGTAATAAAAAGTGTTGTATTTAGTCTTTCAAATGCGCCAAACCGCAAATCTCAATTATATGTAGACACAGAGTTCCAAGTGAGTTTATGTAACAGTGCACGCATAATTTGCGTAACTTCAAATAGTCATAACTACACAAATAATTAATAATTGTGAAAATAAAACAATACGGGTCTCCTTATTTGATGTCTGGAATTCATGAAAAAAAATTCGACCATTTCCGAGAAGGTCGTGTTTTATTGCTGTGCGATTTGACGTGGAATGACTCATATACTTACATTTTTAGCGCATATTTCAATAATTTTTACTGCATAGTTGCATGCATATCTTCTGAGTCATTAATGCATAAGGTTCCACAGTCTGTTTATTTGATTACATTAAAATTTTGAAAGAAACAATGTCATTGCCGTCATTGGTTAACTTCACTAAAATTATTATAGGCTATATCTTAGAAATATAATATAAAAACTGTAAAAATGGACAATAACTGATGTGCTGCTGCACTGAACTAAATATCAGAATATAGTAGAACCTCGATTACCTGTTCTCAATTAACCAATGATCAGATTATTTGACAGCCTTCTTGTTCCTCCTCCCCCCCTCTAATTAAGGACAAAAAAACCAGCTAATAATCCATCTGCACTCTTCAATATAAAAGGTCTAGCAAGAGACCCTGTGAGGTTACTATGTAAAGCTAAACATGGGATCGGCAGTGTGCAGGACTTCAAAATCGAAGTGTGTACAACTACCCCTTCCTTCAGCACTCTGTTGTCATGCACAGCAGTTCATATCCCCACTTGCCCCTGACATTCCAATACAAGGCAATAACCTTAACATTGGGTAATTTGCAGATGAATTTCAAGGGTCTGACGAGAATGACTATAGTAGAAGAAAATTAATGGAAGACATTAAAAAGTTGGGGAACAAAATGACCAGTTCTTTGATGTGGATAGAAAAAACATTAATCAGTGGCTGAATAACCACTTGGTGCTTCCCAGGCATAAAATAAAAAGCGATGATGTCAGTAATACTGACCTTGTCTGTGAGACTACAAGTATTAGTGACAATGATAATACAGGAGGGGAAAAAAAGACAGTATTTGAATCACGTGTTTCACTAGAAACTGCACTTGAAACAGCTTAGACTCTCACGAACTTTTTAGAGCAAGAAGATGACACTTCATTCCCGAACATTGTTTTATTTAGGAGAATTAGAATTGAGATCAGAAAAAAAAATTGCTAATAGTAAGTTCAGAAACACGTGACAGACTTCCTTAAAAGAGCATAAAAATAACGCTAGAACAAGCAGAACGGATTATTCGTCCCTTTTGATTAACTGTTCCTGCCCTCCCCTTCATTATGATGGATAATCGACGTTCTACTGTAAATTTCACTGAAAAGATCATTAATCACCACTGTTACTTTGGCACATAGGACTAGCTACAAATTCCTATGCTTCTCATGTAGTAGACCAACTATGAAAAGTTGTCAGAACAGAGCAAAATAAGTATAGTGCATGATGTTTATTATGATCACTTTGGAATGCTGCTAATCTGATAACATTAACTGATTAATAACAATGACCGAAAAAAGTTGTTTTCAGTTTTCGAAGTTACTTACTCATACAAACAAACTTATTCACTAAAATAAAGTACACTGTAATACAACATAATATAAAACTGGAAGACAATACTATAATATTACCAATTAAATAAATAGTTTGTTAACAATCTTTCACTAAATCAAGTAGGCTTACTCTGTAATACAATATAAAACTGCAAGACGAAATTACATTACCAGCACTTAAATAAATCGTCTGCTCACCATGTGTTCATCTGTACACGACATTTTCTAGTTTCTTCCATTCGTGAAACCATTTTTCTCTTGCTACAAAATCGTCTTTTCCCATTTTCTTAGAAAATTCCTCCGTTTTTTTTTTGTCACATGAGCGGGCCATCAATACAAGCATCTTGTTCATCAACATTGGTAAACCATAGTTTTAAAGCTGACTCCACTTGACTATCTTTCCCACTACAATTCTCCTTACATTTTAAGTTTTCGTTTTTCTTTGCTGCACTTGGGATACTGTTTAGGTTTTTTAACAGCTTGCACAAAAGGGGCTGTGAAATTTGTAACTGCACTGCTACATTGTGTTGACTCATTTTCTGTAATTTGTGATAGGATTCAATAATTTTATTAAAAGTTCATCTTTAACATTCAAGTCTTTACATTTGCCATACAGTTAGTAGGTTTAGTTTTACCAAGCTCGTTTGGTTTCACAGCTATTTGCACACAATTTGAAAGCTACCATTGCTCCCGGTCATGTTTTTTAGGGTGGTAGAGGGAGGGGCGAATGTGACTGCATTATGTTTCAATCACCTCTATCCCCATCCCCTTCTCGAAAGCTTGTGCAACACAGACAATGTGCATTTTATTGCTTGAGAGGGAAAACCACCTCTTCAACTGGTGATTGTCCTTGACACATTGTAACACTGAACAGAGACATATCTTACACTACAGTATCTCCAATGTGTATTAAGGGAAGAAATCCATAAATCGACAAAATGTGATAACATAAACCGAATTATTACATTAAACAACATTTTTTCCATGTATCTCTTCATACGAAATTTCACAGAAGTGATAACATTAGCCGACTGATAACATTATCCATGATTACAATAAACGGCTTGCACTGTATAGTTCTCGCTGAGCTTAGACGACCTCACTGACACCATTTTACTGACTCGTACCTTACCCAAAACACAACAAATCATATGGTGCATGCATCTTAGTTATGCAGTGTTGTCACATTACGACTCTGAATTAGTCCAGCCGCTGAGGCAAGTACGTTGTTTTTTTAACAGAGAAGTTAGTAGTTGTCTCTTGCGAGAAGACCCTTATCAGCCATTGCAATATCTCTGAAGTATCACGAGCCTATCGTCGGATAGTACACATAAACATTTGCAGCAAGATGAGCTGACCTCTCTACTCAGGCTGAGGCCATCTATAAAGCAATTCAGTCATCGGAGGTGACCAATTGAATAATATAAACATTGAGAGCATGTTGACGTGACTTCTTTCCTCTGAGCTGGGGTCGTCTAAGTTTGGCGAGTGCAGTATGTAATACTGTAAAAAGTGACACAGCACAACAGTAAAGTTCACCATGTGATCACTCAACATCATGTTATCTAAAATACTACATATATGTAGACCACTGTTTATATGCAACCACACAATACTTATTGAAACCACCTTTTCTTGTTTTTTTAATTGGTTATTTAACACATTGCAGCTGAGGAAAGCCTCAGATGAAAAACCCAATCAGGTAACCTGTACAAGCGGAATTCGAACCATACCCAAATTTAGTCTCAAGGTATTCATCGATTCTAGAAATGTTAGATTTCTTCAACATTTTGGTAAATAATGTTTTTGCCTCATCTGGAAGCTCATTTCTTTTAGTTTTCAAAAATATATAACTTGTACCCATTATCTCAATAACTTCGTAATTATTTGGGCATTTATAATATAAGCGAACTATAATTTCTATACCTTACACCATCTTCAGTGTCTGTTTTCTCCTATTTCACATTTTCCAACATTTATTATCCTTTCAACGGACAAAATGTAGACTTCCAATTGGGCAAAAGACTTCATTAAGGTACCAAATTGAAACTTAAACATGTGGCTATGTTGTAAACTAAAATTATTATTTTCAATAGATTATAATTATTTTATCCCATAAATATACAAATATATGTATATATTTTTTCTAAAATGTTTATATGAGTAGCTTAACCCTTAACTACTATCGTCAGGTCAGTAATGACCCAGTCACTTTATTTTCTTAGACATCTGTGCGAGTTTTAATAATTCATTGTTGTGGCTTTCTATTCTTCCACGGCGGTGTTCTGCATCAATTAAAGCTTGATTTTCGTCAGAAGAAGTTGTATCTTGTTCAGGAGGAGGAAGTCGGGTCAGCAGTGACCCAACAATAGTAGTTATGCAACTTTCTTTGCGATAAGTGTTTTTATATTGTATTTTCTTTTGTGAATAATTGCGCCATAAGTGAGAAGAAAATTACTGATTGGTTAGACGAAGTTTCTGGCAATGATTTAAGTGATGCAGAAACTGTAGTAAGTGATCATGATACACAGATTGAGGAAGAAATTCCAGATGAAGGTCCTAGGGAAATATTACAATTCTCAACAGAAAATTCAAGTGAATTAGATCAACCAGAGATATTTGCTGTGCCAGATGGTAAATCACACAAATTAACAGTGGCGTCTCGTGAACTGGATTAGTGGCGGCTCATAAAGTTGTTTCATCTGCATTTCTACAACGGGAACCAGCTATAACTACAGGACCAGCTCAAGAACCAGAGGCATCTACATTGGCAGAACGTGAACTAGAGGTATGTGCAGTGGGAGATCGTGAACCAGAGATATTTCAAACATATAGTACAGGAAATGGAGAAAGTGTTTATGGAAAAAATAGATACAAATTGTTTACTGCACCTTTCCACAGTTCGAGGACCAGACAACGTAATATAGCTAGGGTAAAAGTGCCTCAACTCATAGGTGCAGCAAGAACGATTCATTCTAATGAACCAATTGAATTTTGGAAGTTACTTTTTGATGACAAGATTCTGAATTGTATTGTTACTAATACAAATGCAAAAATAACAGAACTTTCTGCAAACTATGGTAAAACAACTTTATTCACTAACCACATCGATACTGTGGAACTGAATGCTTTTCTGGGGTTACTGTACTTGAGTGGAGTTTTCAAGTCTGGCAATGAGGTCGCAAAGTGTTTGTGGAATGCTGACGGTACTGGCAGAGATATTTCCAGAGCCACAATGAGTTTAGATCGGTTTCTGTTTCTATTGATTGCAATATGGTTTTATGATCCTGCAGAGAGAGAACTAAGGAAAAAAATGGGGATAGAACTGCCGCTATTTCAGAAATCTTTGACAGATTTATTGCCAACTGCAAAGCGAACTATACACCATCTGAATTTTTAACTGTTGATAAAATGTTGGTTGGATTTCGTGGACGGTGTCTGTTCCGTATGTACATAAAGAGCAAGCCATAGAAATATGGTTTGAAGATTGTGTGTTTGTGTGATTCTAAAAGGTACTACCTGTTAAATGCTTTCATATACAGTGGCAAATTGAATTTTCCAAATCCAAGAAAGTTGAGCATTTCAACACAGAATGTACTCTCATTAGTCATGCTATACGCACACTCAAACAGAAACATAACTGGTGACAACTGGTTTAGTTCTGTTGAGCTAGTCGACGAACTATTGAAAGTTGGACTGACGTACATAGGAACCGTAAGGAAGAACAAGCGGGAGATACCCGAGTACATTATCCCAACGAAAAAGGATGCAAAAGGAACTAGGAAGTTTGTATTTACCAAGGAAAAACCCTTAGTAAGCTATGTGCTAAGAAAAAGAAAATTTGTTTGTCTTATTTCTTCAATGCATCACGACAGCAGCATTGCCGAAAATGGAAAGCCAGAAATTATTGAAGATTGGAACAGAACTAAAGGAGAGGTAGATTCATTGGACCAAAAGTGTGCATACACTCTGTTCAGAGAAGAAAGAGAAGATGGCCACTTGCAATTTTCATGGCATCAATGGACATTGCTTCTGTCAATGCTCATGTGCTTTTCAAATCGAAAGACCTACATGTAAACATAAGTCGTAGGGATTTCGGTGTAAATTTAGGGAAAGCTTTAGTTAGCCCACATATTCAATGAAGAATGCTTGAATCTAGACTTCCTAGAACATTACGAGTAACCACGAAGAAAATTGTTGGAGAGAAGGACAAACCTGAGAGAAGAGAGGAGCCACCTACGAAAAGGAGGTGCTGCTATGTTTGCCCATCTTCTGTTGACAACAAGCATTCCACATTCTGCAGTGAATGCAATAGCACTGTTTGCAAAAAAGCATTGCACCGTTAAGATCATCTATAATCCTTGCGGTGAAGAGATACATAGCACTGACATTGATGAGTGAAAGTGTCAATGAAGATGAATATTGTTGGTACCTGGTGACACTGGTCATGGATTATTCATATGTCTTTTAGCTCTTCTTTCATGTATTCAGTGATTTTTTATTGTAGGAATGTTTCATATTTGATGTTTAATGGCCAGATAATGAAGATGATAAATTTGATTTTCTTTCTTTTTCATTCACAGTTTTCGTTATACGAGAGTATTAGTTGCTTGCAATTTTCTTTAAAGAAATCATATTTTCAACAATTTCCTTGGCAGTTTTGTTGTTTAATGCTTCAATAACAATAATAATGCATATGTATACTGATTAAATTATTAATTACACATGTTTTGTATGTATTTACAAATCATTGAAAATGTAGGATGAAAATTTGACTAACATTTAAATATGATGTAATTAGAGAAGGTAAATTGGATAATTTCAATAAATGTTATGAATACGGTCTTTAAAACCTTCAAAATACTGTGTGCTTTAATAGAAAGTTCACAACTTTCCTCAGTCTCGCAATATATAGAAAAATGTTTTCGGGTCAGATTTGACCCGATGATAGTACTTGTGTTCCAAAAAAGGACAATAGTAGTTAAGGGTTAATATCAAAGACGGACATCTGTCGTCTCCATAGTTTTGATCTAGAGGCAATTTTTTAATTCAGTGTTCTTTGTAATATTTAACACAATTTATTTTATAAATATAGTGTTAGAGTTTGCATATGGTTTCACTATAACTGGAAAGAGCATGAAAAATTGTATAAAAAAACCACAGCTATCTAAATTTCGATTGAGGTCAGATGTCCGTCTTTGATATTAAGCTACTCATATCTTTTGAATGGTTAAAGATAAATAAATAATTTTAGTATGTAACATTCTCCATATGTAGGGGATCATTTTCGCGAAAGAAGGTTTACCCTGGGTCAATTTCTAATGAAGTTAGGGCAGTATAAAAAAAAAAAAAAAAAAAAATTCCGAAAACATTTTTTCTTTGGGCCCCCAAATTCGATCTTCAAATTTGAATTATATAAATTGCTTAGTTTACTCCCAAGAATCATGTCACCAAAGCCTGAAAGATATTAAGGGAAAAATGTGGGTTTTTGTCCTAAGAGTTGACGAATCATAATTCGAGCTTGCTTAACACCTAAACCATACCAGTGACCCCACCATCATTTTGTATGAGACAATGCATTATGGCTTTTCATTTAAAGATCTCTTTAAACTACAGGGGCTATTCAACAGTCCCATGACATGATGGCACACAGACAATCGAACAATGGTGAAATAAAAATTGAGGAGAAACGAAATGCATTGAGAAAACTGCTTTGTTCACCACAAATCTATGCCAAGAATCAAACACCTGCCACTCTGGAGGGACTCATGAGCCAAGTTATGTCTGTCTTCTCCATTCCAAACCAATAACATGCCATGTGAACCTGAAGATGAAACTGTCTGTCGGTACAATCAGTGTTCACATCAGTATGTCATCTGCGTGAGAGATTTAATAAAAATTACATCAGTACAAATTTCAGTACACTTGGGAATTTACCTAAAAATGCACAATTGTATACAAACTGATCACCAAATACTTGAAATGATGTAAGCACTCAGCCGCAGGAGCTCATGAGCGTGAAAGCAAACATTGTTTGAAGCTATAAAAGGCAACACAAATACTGTGAATAAATATGAAGTTATGTAAGCAGTGTGTTTTTTCTGTACCATCACATAACACAGAAATCTCATGTAAAAGGCAACAAATGAATTGCTGTCCATACAAATAAAAATGTTTCTGTAAGTGAATTTTGCTGGGAGTCATTCATAAGTTTTGTCAACTGAAAATGTGACTACACCTTTCTCCAATAAGAAAAATTTTACTGTTACACTTTTCGCTGTATTTAGTCACTAATATAATACGGTAACAAACTGGACAGAGGATGGATCAATAGAAATTATATTTGAAGGAATAAACTTTTGAATGCAATTGAAAATTTCACGTTTCAGAATTCCATGGAAAATTTGCTATTCATATTTGATGATCACTCAAAGATGATGGATTATTTCCTATTTATTTCATTTAATTTGTGTCTTGTTTATAAGGTGATCCAACTACATAAATGCAACAACTTCAATTTAAATAAAATAAAAATTTAGAAAGTGACATGGATAAATAATAGGATGTGAAACTATTGTCAGCACCATCTAACATCGACTGGAAAAAGTAACAAGACTGGCACCTGGCATTTTAGGTGGTGAACATTAGAACTACATCATGACAAAATCCTGTTCGTTCTCCCATGACTTTGCACTTACCCATTAGGTGAGAAGAGATGATGGAAGCAATACATATTTTAAAATATCAAGGGAAATGTTCTGGCCCTGGATGCAGAAGTGTGACGTGTGTATATGCAGTGTATGTTAAACAATGTTGTTTATGGTCCTTAGACGTATTGTTAAAATATTGTAAAACAGTAGATAGTAAAATATAATTTTAATTACAGTTATCTAACCTTTTCTTTTCTGTTCATTTTGAATGTATTTTAATAAGTTGTATTAGAAGGAATGTAAAATATATTGCGTTTTTCTCACTTATATGTCATGATACCCACATTCTTTCATCTTCCTGTTTGCTCCAATACTTATTTTCAGTCAAAGATGGAATAATAATCTAAATGATTTATTTTAAATTGATGGTTCCAGAAGAAAAAGGAGAATGCTTAATGCACGTAGTTATACTTTTCGCAACTTGGTATGCTGCTAGATGCATAGAGTAATTACAATACTTATTACTGGCCAAAACAGGTGGCAGCAAGATCAATTTTACATTAGTGTCTCTAGCATTTGAAAGCGAAAGTCAATAAGTTTCGCATCCTATCAGTATTCATCCATGACAGTTATCTCATCACAATAAAGCAATCACAGTGTTCAATACAATAAATTAGATAATAAGATCTGATAAATTTGAAGAGAGATGAAGAAGTGTGACAAAACTTTTAAAAGACTCACTTGCCTTACATTCGTATGCCTATTCATTACAATTATCTACTACAAGAATTAATAATCATATAGTGTAGTATAATATAGGGTGTTTCAAAAGTGATGGTCAATAATTTACACATGAAACGTACAAACTGAAAGAAGCAAAAAAGATCCAATAAACATTGATCCGCAAATTGACTGTTCATGTGATATTCCCTCAGGCAGAGGAGAACCTGTACTGTGGCCTCCTAGGTCAATGGATATAAATCTGATTAGATTTTTGTGTTTGGGATCACGTAAAAAGCCTGGTTTACACTTCAGGAATTTCGGTTTCAGCAAATAAGGAATAATCCAGGACTGCCCAAGAGGATTCGCAGCTCACTACGAAGATGAGGACAACGCTGCATGGACAGCATATTGAACACATGCTCTAGGTAGATTTAGTTAGGGATGTCTACACATCTGCTCTTAGTCAGTGAGGAATCTCAACAGAAAATGAGCATTATCTTAACAACAGTTAATTTGCGGACCAGTGTGTAGTGTAGATCTTTTTGCTTGGGTTAATTTGTACTTTTCATTTGTAAATTACTGACCATCACTTTTGAAACACTCTGTATATTCGGAAAGCATAGCATTTCATTTGTGTAGCATGAGTACTTACAGCTTCTCCCATTTTTATGAAATATTTAGTTTATGAGTAAGGAGGCACTGTGGTATGACTGCACAAATAACAGATCACATTTCGTGAAGTTATGCAACAGCAGAGTAAAAATTAAGCATAAATACAAAAAAAAAAAATATGTTAAAACATTGGTCCCATTTAACATGATTAAAATGAACCTTATAAAAACTACGTTACATTATTATAAATCACAGCTGGCAACCTATTGTCCAGTTTTTTTTATCTCCAGCAATAAATAAACTGGCTCATACTAACAGAATACAATTACGAAGTGCTTAAAATAGATCATCTAAAGTATGCATTAGGCAAAATATTGTTTTGCTTTTTTGTTTTGTTTTGGTATTGTTAACAATTAGTAATACTAGCATAAGTTATTGACATGATTTCAGTCATGATACTGTAAACAAACTGAGTGGAGAGAGTTATCCTGCAGACTGTCACAGTGTAGTAGATGTGACAGCACTAACACCATGCACTAGCACAATTGGTGGTAAGTCGGCCGTCAGTTCAGTTAGCAGTTGTAGAAAAGTGGGGTACACGGATGCTTCATCTCCATCTGGAGGCACAGGCAAGTACAGGAAGCTTGCTGCAGTGCGCTCTGAGTGCTGGCGCAGCAGCTGGTTCACACTGCAACAAACATGACTTACTTTTATTGTCATATACTTATATTTCGTCAAGGTTGTTGAATATCACAAACTTTGTTTAAAATGTAAATACATGAAGCACTGCAAGTTTGGAAAAGAAAATGTTCGTGGATAGGTATATAAGTTTCAGATAAATTTATTTACATTCTTCAATTCGCTGATGATCAAATAGTCATAGCTCAAGATCAGAACGATATGGAGTATATGGTCAGGAAATTAATAGAAAAATATAATATGTGGGAAGTAACAGCAAATTCTAATAAATCAAAATATTTATTTATTGGAGACACAAAAATACAAAGTTTAGAAATTGAAGGACAAATAATTATGAGGTTATGACGAACTAGAATACTTAGGATTAAAAATAAATAAAAATGGAAATAATGATGAAAAGATTAAACATAAGAATAATGAAGGTAAATTTGCTATATCAACTTTAAATGGAGTATTGTGGGATAAGAATATAACACCAACAAAATAAAAAATTAATCACACAATTATTAAAACTATTATCCTTCATGGAGCAGAAATTTGGCCAATGAAGGGAACAAATAAATCTAAATTACTGGCAGCAAAAAAGGATTTTTGGTGCCGAGCATCCAGAACCTCAAGAAGAGGAAAAATAGAAATGAAGATATTAGGCAAGAAATGGGAGTCAAACATACAATTTTGGATGACGTCTCAACAAATCAGTTGAGATGGCATGGACATGTGCAAAGGATAAATGGAGACAGACTTCCCAGGTGTATTCAAGTGGGTACCAGAAGGAAGAAGGAAAAGGGGAAGACCAAGAATTACCTGACGAGATGGGATAACAGCAGCGATGACAAGGAATTTGGAAGATGATCTATGGTGTAATAGAAGATGTCAAAGACACTGAAACCACGACTTATTATTATTTCTATCTATATCTCTGGATTATGTTATAACTTTATTTTCAATTCTACAATCTTCATACCTTTCTGGAAACGTATCAATATGAATAAACAGTTTTCCAACTTCAATTTTTGATTCCTTAGATCTCGTTCAACTTATTTCAGACTTCTTGATACGCGTTTTCAAAAGATTAGTTACTTAAAATAACTACTGAAGCTTTCCTGGCGACGTGATAACTCAAAATTTTCTCAGGCTTACAGCCAGGTCATAAGTTGGTGATCCGACTTTTCGAGGATGTTCATCTTCCTCATCTTCAGGGTTAAATGATATCTAAGAGTACCCAGCTCCTTAATTTTTAGTGCCAGAGGGAGGAGTCAGCCGAGGAGCTGTGCGCTGATTGGCTCTTATTAGTGCGGACCACGGCGTGAACACGGCTGATGTGTCGTCTTGCTTCGTGCTGTTCGGCTGATTGACAATGGGTCTCACGATGGGCTTGGTGGACGAGTTCTTATGTGTCCTCTGCTGATGATGGCCCGTCGTCTAGGCGTTGAGAAATTTAATAGCCGGTGCCCACACCACGCTTAGTTGGAGACCTGAGTCCCGATTCAGGTTACCGCGTTCCGCTGCTATGGCCAGGGTTTCCTTTACTCTTCTATCCCAGTAGCCTGAACACTTCGCCAGAACTTCGGTGTTATTAAAATTAGCCCTATGGCTTTTTTCAATACAATGTTCAACCAATCCGGATTTTTTGGGCTGCATTAATCTGATGCTTCTTTGATGTTCCGAAAGACGTGTAGTTATTGTGCGTCCCATCTGTCCAATGTAAGCAGACTCACATTCACAAGGAATGCAGTAGATCCCTGGTACTCTGAGGCCTAGATAATCTTTTATTGATCTGACCTTACTCCTAATTTTCGGCGGAGGTTTGTGGATTGTTTTTATTCCATGCTTGTAGAGCAGTCTGCTTATCTTTCCCGACAACTTCCCTGTGAATGGGTAGAGAGGCTATGGCTGGTTTTTCCGCTTCTTGTGAGTCCGTAATGGGCTGCTGCTGCTGCTTCTTCCTGTGTCTTGCTCTATTCAAAGAGGTCGTGATGTCTTTAGCTAAATATCCATTCTGCTGGAGGGTGAGTTTCAAGTGTTGAAATTCGGTGTCTAATTGCTCCGGGTCCGATATAGAGACTGCTCTATGGGCCAGTGTGTTTAGTATGCCCATCCGCTGCACTTGTGATGGAAACTATTCGCATTCAGATACAAGTTGGTGTGTGTGGGTTTACGGTATACCACATGGCTAAGAGATCCGTTATTTCTGGAGATAAGGATGTCCAGAAATGGGAGTTTACCATCCGTTTCAACCTCCATAGTGAACTGGATCTGGGATCGTAGACTGTTTATATGCCTGAGAAAATCTGATAATGTGTGTTGTCCATGAGGCCAGATGACGAACGTATCGTCTACGTATCTGAAGAAATGTGTAGGCTTTAATGGCGCTGTAGCTAGTATTTCATGCTCCATATAGTAGTTGGCGATGGCTGGTGAAAGTGGAGAACCCATGGCGACTCCGTCTATCTGTTCATAGTATGTGTTGTTGTGTAGAAAATCTGTGGAGGTGAGAGTGTGGTGGAACAATTCAGTGATGTCTGGTGGAAATTGATCAGAAAGCAGTAGCATGGTTTCCGACAGCGGAACCCTGGTGAAGAGGAACACTACATCGAAGCTGACTAGAAGGTTGGACTGCTTCACTTTGATGTTGTCGAGGATCTGTACAAATTGTGTTGAGTTCTTCACATGATGTATGCACCCACCCACCAGTGGTTGCAGCAGGTTGGCGAGATAGCGGGCCAAGCGATACGTAGGGCTGCCAATAGCATCCACTATAGGCCTTAGCAGTATCTCAGGCTTATGTATCTTAGGTAGACTATATAACCTGGGTGGTATACTGCCTGACGGTGAAACTAACCGTTTACTCTCGGCATGTAGACTGGATTTCTTAATTAGCTGGTTAGTGCGTCTCTCTACTGAGCTGGTGGGATCTTTCTCGAGAATTTTATAGACCGGATCGTTCAGCAGTTGATCGATCTTCTCTCGATACTGCATTGAGGAAAGGAGGACTGTGGCGTTTCCCTTATCCGCTGGCAGAACCACTAAGTTGTTGTTCTTCCCAGGCGTCTGCAAGGCTCTATTCTCCTCTCGGCTGATGTTGAGCTTAGGAATGGTGGCCTTGGTAACAGCCCTGGCAACTTCTCGGCGTATTTCTTCCGCGCTGTCTGGCAGGAGCTGGTAGTTTGCACCTTCAATACTGCTAATGATGTCTGCGACTGGAATTTTCCTTGGAGCGGGTGCGAAGTTGAGACCCCTGGCAGGTACTGATGTGGTGGCCTCATCTAGCTGCTGGTCCGCGAGATTGATTATGATGCGACTGGTCTCTAATGGCTGTACTGACTCTGGAGGTTTGACTAGGCCTTCGAATTTCATGGTGTGTCTTTTTGTGCAATGCAGAAGAGATGCCAGGCCTTGTGTGAATGAGGACTGGTCCACCCTATCCCAATCCATAGGTGAAAGTCTATTTGAGAGAGCCAGACAGGATTCTAACAGTTTTTGGTGATTACTGACAGCTCGAACCGGAGATGTTTAATCCGTTCTCTAATCAGCGCTAGGCTAGTGCATCTCAATATCTTGGCCATTGTAGTGTTCTTGACTGGATAGTGGAGTCTGACAAACTTCGGTGTGACTTCCTTGTCCCGGCATCTTCTTAGAAAGGCCAAGGAGCTAAGTAACTTCCCCTTAGTCTCTCGCAGGTTTTGGTGTCTTCTAACTGCCTGGTAAACATCCTTCCTGTAAAGGAATTTGAAATAACTACTGAAGCTTTCCTGGCGACGTGATAACTCAAAAATTTTCTCGGGCTTCCAGCCAGGTCATAAGTTGGTGAGCCACCGACGTTTCGAGGGTGTTCATCTTCCTCATCTTCAGGGTTAAATGATATCTAAGGGTACCCAGCTCCTTAATTTATAGTGCCAGAGGGAGGAGTCAGCCGAGGAGCTGTGAGCTGATTGGCTCTTATTAGTGCGGATCACGGTGTGAACGCGACTGACGTGTCGTCTTTCTTTGTGCTGTTTGGCTGATTGACCACGGGTCTCACAATGGGCTTGGCAGACGAGTTCTTATGTGTCCTCCACTGATGACGGCCCATCGTCTGGGCGTTGAGAAATTTAATAGCCAGTGCCCACACCGCGCTTAGTTGGAGACCCGAGTCCCAATTCAGGTTACCACGTTCCGCCGCTATGGCCAGGGTTTCCTTTACTCTTCTATCCCAGTAGCCCGAACATTTCGCCAGAACCTTGGTGTTATTAAAATTAGCCCTATGGCTTTTTTCAATACAATGTTCAACCAATCCGGATTTTTTGGACTGCATTAATCTGATGCTTCTTTGATGTTCCGAAAGACGCATAGTTATTGTGCGTCCCATCTGTTCAATGTAGGCAGCCTCACATTCACAAGGAATGCGGTAGATCCCTGTACTCTGAGGCCACCGAGGTTCTGGCTATGCTTTGTGTGGAAGAAGAATCGCAGAAAGCAATTGTTTTAATTTTTACTTGGAAGAACATACTGTTTACTATGACTAAATGAGTAAGACATTTGTATGTTCTGTGGGATAGTAAAGGATAAAATAATATCACAGTCTACTATATACAATCACGAAGCTTGGGGTGATTTTTTGCATTTGTCGCGATAGTTGCTAGCCGCTTGGAGCGTTGTGAGTAGTAGGAACAATAGACTGTGTCACTGCCATCGTGATCTAATACAGGCGCCCATGTGACTCACTTAACCCGATTACAAAGGACAGCGTTTCAACCATATAAATTAATTGGAATGCATAAAGAGTAACATATATTTCTCTAAAATGTAGTGTAATTGCATTATAAAAATTTAAAACAATGATTAGGAGACACTTCAGACATAATTCCTTGCGAATTAAGGTGTAATATTATTTTTGGTGTGAAAATTACGTTGTTCATATGTGTAATACCTGCCTTTATTTCGATTAAATATTGCGAAATTCTTGTACATTCATTTATGCACGATTCAATAATTTTCAGTTGCACCGCACGAATATTTAGATATGTTGAAATTATAGGTAGTACCAGTTGTCCATTTCTGTCTAATTTTAGTGGCCTCCAATGCCCTGCCACTATATATGTATGTTATGTCATATGGAAATTACAGGTTATGTTTACTATATTTAACTTACATTCCTATATCCGCAATTATACATTATAATTAAACATAATGTCATGTATGACACCTGTCACATTCTATTTGTCTGTATTTTAATACTACAATTGAGTATTGAATTATTGTGTTTATCTACTACCTAAGAGACGAAATAACACAATCGTAACTAATTTCATAGGAGTGGTATGGTAAATTTTCTGTCTACAATTAAGGAAGATAGATGTACTAAATTAAAATCACAACATAAATTCGTTTTTATTGAACCTCAAAATAGCTTCCATTCTAAACTATGTTGATGCGAACATACAGATTATGTTAACACGTAAAATTCTCTTCACATTAAAATAACACAGTTTCGTAATTATTTCTGCAACATATTACGCAACAATAAGTAAACGGAACTTATGGATACATTACACTAAATAAAACTTAGCAATGATACGCAATAAAGTTATAATATAATATTTCACTGAGCTCCATACACTGAAATAAAAAACCCGAACATACATTACTGCCTGGTCTAGATTGAAAAGGCATTGACTGTACCGTATTTCGCTTTGTTGTGAAAAGTTGTGTAAACTGTGAAATGTTCGTTATTGGTTGTAATAACTGTAAATGTCTGAAATACAATAATTTTAATAATAATATGGGACAAGAAGACGTTTGTGGTACTACAAATATTGTAAGAAAAAGAGGTCAGAGTTATCCTTCTTCCGAAAGATCCAGTTAGGTGAGTTTATAAAATATAATATATACTTTATGAAAATAATATATAAACCTTATGTATTTCACATTTCAATAGTGGAAGGAAAGTGTTAATTTTTTCAAAAGAATACGATATCGAAAGTACAATACATTTTATCATTTGCTGGGAAAAGGGTCTATGATGAGGCGATAGTAGCGATCCTGGTGGTTAGCAACTATCTATGGATGCATATTTCAACTGTCTATGTTTGCATATTTAGTAAGTATTGAGCTTCGTGACTGTATATACTAAACTGTGATAATATGTAGAATGATATTTATGTTCATTCTGATTTGTAATGCAATTCATTATATTTTGTGCTCAGTTTTATTTTGTACTTGTATTTTAAATGCTTTATAAATCAAATTCCATATGCATTTTTTATTTTTACGCTACTTGAAACTTAAATAATTTCTATATTGAATTATATTTTTAGATCAAAAATAGAAATAATACAGGATGAACCATAATTCGCGCATATGCAAGCCACCACGCAATTATTCACCATTGCAAACTATGTCAAAATTATTCTCTCCGAAAATTGCGCCCAGGCCCTAATTTCCGAGAAAAAGTGAATTCAAATTACACAATCTGACAATGCTGGATAAACAATAGCATGGGAGTAGAATGGGTCCAACATCAGTGACCTACGTAAGTTGTTGCTGTCCTAGCATCGTGGTAACGCGAATGTCTTCATATCAAAGCACATAACTGTATGTGTTCGAATCCATGTCTCTCTGTTTATTTTTTTTATGTACAAAGTTGTTTTTAATATTAACATTTTATTGTTTTTGAAATTTATTTATTTCGAAATGAATTACAGTACACAGTATTTTCATTAACTCATTTACTGATGTAGCTTTCCATTATGCATTATTAAATGTTAGGTTCTTTCTTTAGTAGTTACAATGCCTTTTTACACTGACTGTACTATATTTACTACCTGTGCTCAAAAGCATTACTCTCCATATGACAGCAAAGTCTGCGTGCCTAATAATGTCTAGCTGTATGTTATGCCCTGTTGACAGTCGTTACAGCTGCATGAAGCTGTGCAACAAAATCCATCAGCCTCTGAAGGGGTTTATTATTTAAAATTTGTTAGCAGACTCGAACCACTGAACCTCATGTTGCAGTTCTACACTCCCTCACTTTACCCCTAGACTATCAGAACACGTAACTGAAGTGGGTAAGTAATGATGAGTTGACTTTACTGCCATGTCAGTGTTGTCAGAGTGTGTAATTTGAACTTAATTTTTCTCGGAAATTTTGGCCTGGGTGCAACTTTCGGAATGAGTAATTTGGACATAGTTTGCAATAGTAAATTGCGTGGTGGCTTGCATATGCGCGAATTATGGTTTTACCATGGATAAGAACAAATACCATATTAAATTGAGTCTTTGGTTCGAAAATGAAATAAGACAAGAATAACAACTAAGAGCAACTTAATTAATTAGTGACTTATGTTCGTTCTCATTTGGATTCGATTTACATTTTAATGTATCAATGAAAATTAAATATGCTGTTTTATCCTTATACACTGCATCAACCGTAAATGTAATTCCGTCACTAAATCATGTGACTATGCATCAACAAGAACACAACACTTTTGAGGCCTAATGGCTTGCTTAATATGTATTTGTGGCATAAAAATTTAGCATCCACAACCTTTCTAGTTTCCCCATCTGGATTCACCCATACATGCTACATGCCTTGTCTATCTCAAATGTCGGGTTTAATGTTCCTAATTATGTTAGGTGAATAATACAATGCGTGCAGTTCTGCATTACGTAACTTTCTCCATTCTCCTGTAACTTCATCCCTTTTAGTCTCATATATTTCCCTAAGCACCTTATTCTCGAACATCCTTAACCTCTGTTCCTTTTTCAAAGTGAGAGTCCAAGTTTCACAACCATACAGAACAACAAGTAAGATAACTTTCCTGCTTTATAAAGTCTAACTTTCAGCTTTTTTGAAAGCAGACTTGATGACAGAAGCTCCTCAACCAAATAATACAGTAGAAGGCATTTCCCATATTTATTCTGAGTTTAATTTCCTCTCGAGTGTCATTTATATTTGTTATTGTTGCTCCAAGATATTTGAATTTTTCCACCTTTTCAAAGGATAAATTTCCACTATTTTTATACTTCCATTTTGTACCATGTTCTGATCACGAGACATAATAATATACTGTACTTTGTTTTTTCGGAATTTACTTCCAAACCTATCTCCTTGCTTGCTTCAAGTAAAATGTCCGTGTTTTTCCTAATCGTTCATGGATTTTCTCCTAACATACCACCTTCTCACATATGAGTGAAATTCGTAAATGCAGGGCTCTATTTCCAATATTCTCGCTGCAGTAGAGGAAATACCAGTAGTTTTTAATTTCCTTGACAGCTATTACTAGTGGTACTTTTTCTTATGATTTAGGGTGAATAGTGAAAGCAGCTTCTTTTCTTTCTTTAATCTCATCTGTAATTTTGTTTGTCATTTTTATAAAGCTAGGGATTCAATGCATGGTGATGGATTTTGTTGTACTATGTCTGGTTAAATTTGTTCATAAACAGTGTGGTTCTAACTATGAATGACGTTGTGTGATGTCTGAGGAGAATGTGAAATGTAGTGCAAGATTTTTCAGTTTCCGAGTATGAATGAATCCTCAGTGAAGATGTGGAGATAGTTCTGCTAGTTTCTTTGAATTAATTTCGGATTTAAGGAGACTGCTGTTTATTACCATTACCCAATAAGGTTGAGCACCATGTTGGAAGGTTCCGTTCTATGATAAAATATTGCTGACTGTGGGAATTACATAATTATACTGTGAACATACTGACAAGAGGCTGTAAGGCCAACTTACCTAAAAATATTAATTTCTGAACATGCTTCCATTTAACATAATTCTGTTGTCTTTTTCTTTCAATCTGCTTGAATAAACACAGTTCATTGCAAAGTTCCGTATGGTTCATGGTAAAGAGATAGCTGAAATGCTGGCAGCTTTTGAAGCGCTGTGAAGACTGGTGATGGAACTATCTTTTCTCTTGCTGTTTCATGCATGCAAATAGTGCTTAGATCCAGCTATAGGTAGAGGGGTAATAACAGAAAGAGGCAAATTAAAGTATAATGGCTTTTGCATTGTTGTGAGAAGTGGTGTTACAAAAATGGATTTGCTAGAGGATCTTGTGGATCTCTTAATAAATGAAGAACTTATTTTTCGTGATTAAGTAAGAAGGATAAATTACCAATTAAAGACAAAAACCAACACCTCATTTATTGGGTTGATGCAAAATTCGCAGCGTTTTTTCACTGTGACAAGTTTTTATTTCAGATGGACAGAAGATAGAAATTAATCAGTAATATATTCGCCTATATTATCTGTGAGTCTCTGCCGATGATTGGGTAGTCTTTCGATTCTACAATTGAAGAAATCTGTTGGTTCAGAGTTAAAGAAGTTGTCAAGCTAAGTTAGTGAAACTTCTTTGTCATCAAAGGAGTTCCCTTGAAGATTGTTGGATAGAGAACAGAAAAGGTGGATACCTAAGGGCGCAAGATCAGGAGAATATGGGAAATGTGGAATCAACTACCAACCAAGCTCCTGGATAGCTGCTTTCATAATGTTAGCTGAGTTCAGGCATGCATTATCGTGTTGCAGCAGCACTTGATGCAATCTTCCCGGACATTTTTCTTCAATTGCACCTGCAAGGCATCTGAGTTGTTGGCAATAAATGTCATCAGTTATGTTACATTTCTGGAAAGTAATTCGTAGTACACAATGCCTTCTTTATCCCACTAGACACATATCATCATCTTCTGTGGATGGACACTAACTTTTTTACAGGGTGTTATGTGTTAAGTAACAGAACTATTTTCTTGCAATGCTTTCTCCAATGACATTCTTCCCATACATAGCACAAAAGTTTTGAGTCACAATCCGCTGCCTTTGCTTGTCTATTAACCTCAAACAGAAGAATATGTTGGAAAAATGCTGAGCTTATGCATCAACCTAACATAATGAGAAAATTAATCACAATATGAGCATAATAAAGGAACTAATTTCGACAGTCTCCTTCCAGACACAACAAACATTAGTGTTTCGTGGTCATCAATCAATCTTCTTAATATATCTAGCTGTTTGCTGACAATATAAAGTCCACTATAATCCACTGTAGTCTATTCAGTTTTTGTTTTTCACGAGAAATGAGGGATCATGACGAATGTCATTTTCTATGAACAATAGGAATTGTCTAGAAACTTTAGAATTTTTAGAAAAAAAAAAAATTACATAAAAGACCATTTTACATTTAATGCTACATCTTCAAAGACACAGAATGAGCTGTTTCAGTGCATTACTAATGAAATTAATAAGTATACGCTGTTCAAAATCGAAAATAAGCCCTTTGCATTAGACTCACCTAATGAAACAACCAGTGTGTTCAGCAAGTTAAAAGAATATTATGGAAATAATCAATTCAATGAAGTATGGAAAAGCTTTCTTTCAAAAGACAGAACCAGGAGCATATATTCCGGGCGTTCTTGGTGTGGGTGCACACTAGTAAAATGGGATACTTTAATTACTTTTATCCTTTCATTTTAAACATTTCAATACTCTTAAAAAAACCTATTTTGTATTAATGCTGCTTGCCTTAGAGCAGTGATTTCCAAAGTATGCTCTGCACTTATCAGGGGATCCGCGGTTGATAATATATATTAAAAAAAAAAAGTATACAAAACTATCGGTGTTCTCGAAGCGATTGTACAGTACTGTACGCAACTGTACTTGTGAAAGTTAGTGTATCAGAATTCCTTAGTCAAAGATTCATTGCTACTAAATTCAGTAACTCATTTTCTAGTTACAGACAACCATATCGAGGTCTACCCCAGGGTGCTGTCCTCAGCACAACTTTATTCAATATTTATATAAATGACTTACTCTTCCTATTAGAGGAATCAAACATGAAAACACCATTATTTGCAGATGATATAGTTTTGTGGACTTCTGAATCTCACAGACACAGAGACAAAATTCAAAATTCTGCTCTTAAAGCTCTAAATCAACTAGACTACATGAATGGAATAGCAGGAAAGAAATGGGGATGCTCTAGAAATAATTTGAACACTACATACAAAATGTTTATGCAGCCAGTGCTGACATCCTGCGAAGAAATTTTAATTACTTCACCTTTCATAAACAAGATAGAACGTGTTCAAAACCAAGCTCTCAGGCTCATTACTGATGGAATCAAAACAACTCTAACAGATTCTATGAGAGTCCTCAATAATATTACTTACTTACAAATGGCTTTTAAGGAACCCGAAGGTTCACTGCCGCCCTCACATAAGTCCGCCATCGGTCCCTATCCTGTGCAAGATTAATCCAGTCTCTATCATCATATCCCACCTCCCTCAAATCCATTTTAATATTATCCTCCCATCTACGTCTCGGCCTCCCCAAAGATCTTTTTCCCTCCGGCCTCCCAACTAACACTCTATATGCATTTCTGGATTCGCCCATACGTGCTACATGCCCTGCCCATCGCAAACGTCTGGATTTAATGTTTCTAATTATGTCAGGTGAAGAATACAATGCGTGCAGTTCTGAGTTGTGTAACTTTCTCCATTCTCCTGTAACTTCATCCCTCTTAGCCCCAAATATTTTCCTAAGCACCTTATTCTCAAACACCCTTAACCTATGTTCCTCTCTCAGAGTGAGAGTCCACGTTTCACAACCATATAGAACAACCGGTAATATAACTGTTTTATAAATTCTAACGTTCAGATTTTTTGACAGCAGACTAGATGATAAAAGCTTCTCAACCGAATAATAACACGCATTTCCCATATTTATTCTGCGTTTAATTTCCTCCCGAGTGTCATTTATATTTGTTACTGTTGCTCCAAGATATTTGAATTTTTCCATCCCTTCAAAGGATAAATCTCCAATTTTTATATTTCCATTTCGTACAATATTCTGGTCACGAGACATAACCATATACTTTGTCTTTTCGGGATTTACTTCCAAACCGATCACTTTACTTGCTTTAAGTAAAATTTCCGCATTTTCCCTAATCGTTTGTGGATTTTCTCCTAACATATTCACGTCATCCGCATAGACAAGAAGCTGATGTAACCCGTTCAATTCCAAACCCTGCCTATTATCCTGAACTTTCCTAATGGCATATTCTAAAGCGAAGTTAAAAAGTAAAGGTGATAGTGCATCTCCCTGCTTTAGCCCGCAGTGAATTGGAAAAGCATCAGATAGAAACTGACCTATACGGACTCTGCTGTATGTTTCACTGAGACACATTTTAATTAATTGAACTAGTTTCTTGGGAATACCAAATTCAATAAGAATATCATATAATACTTCCCTCTTAACCGAGTCATATGCCTTTTTGAAATCTATGAATAACTGATGTACTGTACCCTTATACTCCCATTTTTTCTCCATTATCTGTCGAATACAAAAAATCTGATCAAGAGTCGATCTATTACGCCTAAAACCACACTGATGATCCCCAATAATTTCATCTACGTACGGAGTTAATCTTCTCAAAAGAAAATTGGACAAAATTTTGTACGACGTCAACAAAAGTGATATTCCTCGAAAGTTACCACAGTTGGTTTTGTCCCCCTTCTTAAAAATAGGTACAATTATGGACTCCTTCCATTGTTCTGGTACAATTTCCTTTTCCCAAATAGCAAGTACAAGTTTATAAATTTCGCTATATAATGCACTTCCACCCTCTTGTATTAATTCTGCTGGAATTTGATCGATACCTGGAGACTTGTATTTTTTCAGATTTTCTATCGCAATTTCGACTTCCGAAAGCGTGGGTTCGGGTATAAATGGCTCAGCAGTTTGTATTTCAATTTCGTCGCGATCATTTCTATTTGGCCTATGTACATTTAGTAGTTCCTCACTAATATTAACAGCATCAAAATGACAATAGAAGAAAAAGCACTGATTCAATACGAAAAACTTAACAGATTACCAGGAAACAATTGGCATTCATACAGTTCTCTCTGTAGATTAAAAACTGAAAAAAGTTTCAAACCCATGGTTCAAGAATTAAAACTGAAAATCAACATCCCGAATTTAAAAGAAAACTTACAAATTAAACCAAACCCTTTAACTCTTATTAAATATACAATATAATCTAAATTTAACAGAAGGAATACTGAAATCAGAAGTAAACACTGAAATAATGAAACAATTGTCTTTAGAGACAATTAATATTAGGTACCCTCCACAAAACTGGCTTCATTTAAACACCGATGGATCCTTGATCTCCAGGGAACAAGGTGCAGGTGTTACGTGCTGTCTCTTCTCACTCTTGGATATGGAACAACAAGTTTTGATGGAGAAATCATTGCAATAAGTGAAAGTCTCAGGAATCTTCCATGCCACATCAATAAATTTAAGAATGCAGTTATATTATCAGACTCCAAAGCAGCTATTCTATCAATAGTCTCTAGACACACACCTTCATCTCAAACAGTAGAAATAACTAAAGTGCTCTCTCAATAATACTCAATAAAAGAATTGTATTCCAATGGATACCATCCCATTGTGGAATCATGGGAAACGAGAATGTGAATGCTTTAGCAAAGAAGGGCAGCACTGCTACTTACAGACCTGTTACTAAATCTATGTATACTCTGTGAAAAGATTTATTAAATCTCTACATACTTAGACTTCAACAAACAAAACATGATAACACAATCTTAAGGGAAAAAATGGAACTCTCTGGGCCGGTTTTTCCAAGTATTGTTAGAACACTTAATGACTGTTAAACCTTCAACAGTTTGTTAAATACAGTTTTTCCATTTGTTCAACACCAGTTTGGCTTAACAGCTTCTTAACCGTTTGTTAACTTTAAATGTAGGATTTTAGGCCGTTAACTCATTTAACAAACAGTTAAACATGGCGGATAACACCACAGCTGTTCAGACAAAAGTTGTGAAAATAACATGTTATGTTTCTCTTTGAGGAATGTTTAGAGTAAGGGCCGGTTTCACCAAGCTTCAGTAAATCAGTCCCAATGAAACATTAACTAGTACTGAACATTAAAATATTTACACGAGTACGTTTATATGTGCGGTGTCTCCGTAGACTTCAAGCTGAGCTCCTATATGTGCCTCGTCGCGCTGGTTATGTCACGACTCTCTGATGGCGCAGTCAGTAGCGAGTTGGCTTGACATCCCAGGGACCCGTGTTCGAATCTCGGTGGTAACCTTTTTTTTTTTATCAACGTAACTAATTTTTATGCATGTTACCTTTCATTTTTTTTTAATTTTGCGTAGTGGAACGAATTATTTCGCAACTCTGGCTCCACTAGGAGAATTTAAAAAACTCTTGGGAGATCAATTTTCTTCCCGAAATAAAACAAAGATAAACAAACAAATTAAAGAAAAATAAAAGAAATACACATGTGGATCTAATACATTGTCCACATGCCACCGGCGTCTATCACTGCCTGGCATTTTCGGGGCATTGAGTCCACCAGATCGCGGAAATAGTTCTGGTCCTTAGCGAAATCTTCCCAGGTAGCCAGAACTTGATCCCAGAACTGATCTGGATTTTGAGGTGGGATGTCTCGATATTTGTCAATCCTCCTCTTTTTCATGCTTTTCCGTGAACCGTCTTTGAACGTATATGACGGAGTGCACGGGGTGATTATCCTGCTGGAAAATTAAATTTCCATCGGAAAGAAAACGATTATAAATTCCAAGAATCCAGCTCTTTCGCTTCTGTTTTAAAGCCAGTGCAAACATATCTTATCGCTAGCTATAATATAATTCTAATAAATGAAAGTTAATATACCAATTATGTTTTGTTATGTTTGAATGCACATTATGTATTAATTTACTAATATTTCTTAGGTATACCGGTATGTAGTTATAATAATCACTTTCATGTCTTAAAATAAAACTCAGTGGTATGTTACCTAGTTGACTAGTTTCAGTTTTGTCTCAGCCGTTTTTATGATATTCTAACCTACAATCAGTTTCTTCTAAAATTTTGAGTACCGGTACCACGATCTTCATGATGCGGTATCTTTTGTGAATTTTTATGTCATTCAAATTTTCAAAATGATCGGTTTTTAAATGGTTAACATTATCTCCATTTGACTCTTAATTTTCGAGCAGTTCCAGATATAACAATTCTGCGTCGAAACGTTCCGCCATTTTATATTGCAACTAATGAATAATTAAAAATTTAAAGACGGAAATTTCTATCACTAAATTTAATGATAGTTTTACTGGTTTGTTAGGCTAAAGATGCTTGGTGAGATATAAAAATGATTTAATGAACCAGTAAATACATTAATGAATCATTAAAACCTTAATGAAGCTTTGTGAAACCGGCCATAAGACTGGTAATATATAATTTAAAAGATATTTTGGAATATTAATATAGGAAAGATAATCTTTATAAGTCAACTGATTATCATACTGACACTTATTTCGATGCTGAGCTATTATCCATTTAATACTGAGGAAATGTGCGATCTCAACGTGGCAAGAAATTGAAGTCAGATTTGAATATCCTATAAACAGAAATAGGCCACTTGTTCCAATTCACCAGCTACTATTAACTCTAGATTCTATGTTACTGGCTCTTCAACTATAGCCGATGTCAATAGTGCTTCAAAATAAGCAGTGAGTAAATAATAAAATGTTTCAGCAGCAATTGCTTCTTTAGGACTAAATTACATATAATTTATACATGGACCTGAATTAGAGAATTTTATATGATACGGAATTCTCCTCGGGGTTTTGTGTACAGTTGACTACACACACATTAGTGTAATTATTGTCACCTGGTGGTAATAATGCTGAGTTTTTCTAAACAGAAATTCATATTTAGCATTATAAAATATAACCATACTTATAATAATTATTATTATTCAATAGTAGTCAATGCAACTTTCATTTATTAACTCTCTCTACTGTATGAATCATGGCTACTGTAACAGGTTACGATTTTACACATGTTTCATGACATACTCTACAGTACAGAATTTAAATAATAATAATAATAATAATATCAGCCAATAAGAAGTTGTCTTATATATGCAAAATCATTACCAACTGCTGTTGAGTAGTTAGAATAATATTAACGACAGTTAAAGTTAAGTGTTGGTTATTTTAAACAAAATTATGTTGGAAAAATGAAAAAAATCTTAACGAAACGTTAAAAATAAACCAGCTGTTAATTTAACATTTGTTAAGCCAAATTAAACATTACTTGGACAAACCGGCCATAAGTGTCATAATCCACAGTTAATTCCCGATTTACCACACAAATAATCTGTAGCTGTATTTAGATTGGCAACAGGTCATAACTGTTTGGCCAAGCATCATCATCATCATCATCATCATCATCATCATCATCATCATCATCGTCCTTGCAGGTATTAGGCCTAGTGGCCTGTTACAATCTCCGTCCATCTTTTTAGGGGGCGTTCCAAAGATCGTCTTCCATGTGGTATATAGTGGAGAATTTGTCTTGGGAGTCTGGAACGGTCCATCCTATTGACATGGTTAAGCCATTTTTGTCTGTAGTGGTTGAGACGTTCATAAATAGATGTAATTTTCAATTCCTTTGTAATTAGTTCATTCCTTTTGTGGTCAAGCATGCTGTAGCCGGCAGTCCTCCTTAGAAGCATCTGCATAGAATTGGAATATATCAGTCCCCTAACTACGCATTGTGCAACTCAAACCAAGAAATGGATTCGGAACACCTCAAAATCTATGCTTCAGTGGCTGACCATGACAATATCTTTGAAAAATATTGGAGTGCAAGAGGTCAAATGACTTTATTGTCAAACGCCTGGCATTATAAAACAACAATAATAATAATAATAATAATAATAATAATAATAATAATAATAATAATAATAATAACAACAATAATAATAATAATAATAACAACAATAATAATAATAATAATAATTTACATTTGCTTCGTGTGCACCAGCATAAACTTTTCCCTTCGCATAATTAATAGACTTTTAATCCATATTTATGAGGATTTCCTTTTATATAAACATGAAAAAATACTCGGCCTCGAGATGGACAGATAGCCTCATCAATTGTAAGATTTTCGTCTGGAGTGTAAACTTCTCGAAATCTCGTACTGAGGACATTCAAGACTGGCTTTATTTTGTAGTGAAGATCATACTCTGGCTGCTCTCTGATAATACGTTTCTCATTGTCATTTAAGTGCAGTATTATGAAAATTGTCAATAATTCATCCCGAGACATCCCAACTGTTCTTGTGAAAATGATGCATAAAATTGGCTCTTGATTCCAGTAATCCCTTACAGATGGCTTCTGTACTAAGCACATGTGAATTACTATTCAGTATATACAGATTTTGGTTTGAGAGGGTCTTAATTTTTTCTGATGTTGATTGTTGTGTAGCACATTTATTTGTTTCTGATTGAATTTCCGAAACAACAAATAAATTGCATACATCAATGGGAGAGCTTTTGTCGTTTATTTCCAAATCTGAATTTACAGAAAATATAGATTTGTTTGCTGGCGGAATATTTTTGTTCCATCTTGAATAAGTTCCTATGGGAGATGGAGAAGTAGCATGTTATTTTTTTCATCCCCTCTCGATTGTTGCAGTTCTATTGGTAGATCTACAGGTTCTGTTTCTGGTTCTACTGGTATAGATTCTGTTTATGGCAGAATCAAATCTTGCTCTACAGAAAAAACAATTAGGTTCATAAACTTCATAATTTGAATTTGAATCATTTACAATTTTCACACAGTTCAACACTAGTTACATATTGCAGCCGTGAAGGTTTCACATTTATACTCGTCCCTGGCTTATCCATTTCCCTTCCTTCATGCTACCACTCTAATATCAATTGAAGTTACTATGAAACTTTTCTTGTAAGGCTTTCTATATTTAGTCTAGCGTTATGGAGTTACCAGTTTGAACATAAACTTATGAATGCTGACACAAACACAACTTCGAAACAGTAGTTTTTTATGTCCAGCTACCAGAGGTAAAGCAGAGCTTTCCAGATGCCTAGAGCCTTCTGTTTTATTAAACCAATACTAAAAGAACAGAGCTACAATACAGCACAAGATTCCATCTCGTGGAGTGTTCCAGTGTTCGGTTTAACGAATGTCCGAGTCTTTCTCAGGTGGACGGCTTTGGATCACGAAAGAATGACATTGAACCATCCAGGAGTTTCAGGAATCATTGCAAGGACGAGATTATCGTGCACCTTTCAATTGATATTTTCTCCTCTCTTTTTATTTATTTATTCATTCATTCATTCATTCATTCATTCATTCATTCATTCATTCATTCATTCATTCATTCAGGTATTGCAGTTAGGTATCGTCAGAAGCAACAGATCATGAAACTACACTCATTATAGCTTGAGTGTTTTTATTTTTGTTAATAATTTTTTATCTCCTTAAAAAGATTAATGAAATATTAATACATCCACTTAGAATAATTAAAAGGCACAGGCTAAATTAACAATTCTCTTTTACAAGTACCTATGCATTGTGAGTTTAAAGTATGAATGTTACAATAGTAAGTCTGTACTTATTTGCTCTTCTACAAGTATTTTGTAAGTAGGCCTAATTGTAATTTTTTTTGTTCTTGTATTTGTTTACATGTCAGATTTTATCTATGGATTATGCTTATTTCCTTTATTGTTACCGGTGTCCATCAGTTGATTTATATGTTACTTATGAAGATAAATGTACCAAAGTGTCAAATCAATTATAGGCCTATTTCAAGCTAACACTTTTTTTTTAATTAGGAAATGTAGTCAGAAAATGTCATCAGAGTTCGTGTATGGTGAAGTGCACATGGTGTTCTGTCTACCGTGCAAAACATTAGGCACAACCGCTTGAAAATCGGATATTTGGTTGGATGTTCAGCCTCGCCGAAATTCAAGTTCAAGGATATAAATTCTGTATGAGTGTTTTGAAATTTATCTGTTTATATTTATTTCATTTATGTATTCATATAAGACTAATAAAAACATATTTTATTTCATGGTGCTCGATCACTTAGTATTATGTGCGGATGGTGCTTGCAATCTTCAAAAGGTTGAGAACTCCTGGTTTAAGACATGAAGGTTCAGTGGATAGAAGAAGAATTACAAAAGTGTTACAAATAAGAAGTCCCCCCCTCCCCCACTAAGATTTTAATGAAAATATGAGTTCATATTCATAGGTTGTGAATATGGAGAATGATGCATTTGTGTAATGTTTCTCTACTCTGGAAACATAAATACTGTATGTTATGATTCTTGCAAATTTCCCTCACCTAAGCAGGTACACTCTAACAGCATTATCCAAGTGAGAGCTCCCGTAACTGTCTTCCATGGACGACTTCATGTAGGCAGATGTCTGTTGCATCACAGAGCCACCTCGTAAGGCTGATACTTTCTGTCCCCACCCATGAACCTGTCAAATGAAGATATTTTACTAAGTAACATAATAGCCTTTTTCTAGCCTTACATTAAAATATCGAGACAAATTTGTTACGAAAACAACGAATGAATGAATGTAAAGTTGTTTCTTTCCAAATGAAACATGAGAGCTAGGTAAAATATCTTCTTTTCTCTGACATGCGAATTGGACTTTAGAACAGCACACAAATTCTAAACACAGAGAGCTGAGGCTTACCGCACAATCTATTAAGAGAATATGAAAGTACTTCAAAATAAAAAAAATTCTAGATATTTAATGAGCTATTAATCTATTATCCACAAATTGTAATGATAGATATCACTCTTCAAAGCAAGCATATTTTGTAATCAGTGACATTTTATTTGTTATTTAAATATTTCTTTGGAAATATATTTTCGACTCAAATGTTCTTGGTTCAGAATCCTTAGATGATACAAAGAAACATTCAATGTTCTAATTTTCGAATAAGCACACAAAAAGTGATGTTGTCGCATGAAAATATTACATTCCATTTCGAATGAAAAGAGATTACAGTTCAATCTCTAAAAGCATACTGTATGATGAAACATTCAGAAGTTATTTAAGATTAACTAGTGCACTGTGTTTCATGACATAGTAAATATTTCCATACAGGCAAATAACAGTTTTTATTCTTCTAAAGTGTGACTGTGTCACGACATATTGCTTCTTTACTTAAATTGATACCGCAAAAGATATGAAGACAAAAAAATGCATACTATAAAAGTTACTAAGCAAACAATTCCTGCGAGAAACAATCAAGTTAATTTGGAAGAAGAAATCTATGTACTGTGTGCATCTAAATTAAAATATTTTATATTTTCTTCCAAATCTATCATCCTTAATATGTGCAGCAAGGTAACAACTCAATCACTAATTAGTGAACTGTATTGCCTAAATCACATATTTCTAATAGAATCAGACAAGGAAGCCATTCATAGCAGTACCAGTACCAATAATCCGATAGATGGTATACTTAAATCAATACAGAGATTAAATGAGTGTGCAGAGAGGGAATTTAGTAATTTAAAAGAGAAATGCTCACAGTAAGGGGTAGTATAAGAGGAAAGTAGGATAGAAGGAAAATTACATATATAAATAAGAGGGTCACTCAAGAATTTGTGAAAAGAGTGAAGGTGAATAGTATAAATAGAAGAGAAAAAATGATAAAAAAACTTAGTAAGTGAAAAATGTGGGGTTGAGATTAGGAAGTTGTAAACAGTGAAAAGCAAATGTGCGGACAGTGAACTAATTGAAGAATCATTAATTATAGTGTAAAGGATCATACTGTAATTAAAATGAAACTGTGGAAACAAAGGATAGTGATAAATATAAAAAAATAAGCATAGATACAGTGATAAAGTGGAGCTGACAGGAAGATCGAGAAGAGAGTAGGAAAATTGTATAATTTAAAAGTAATGAATTATAAATATTATGTAAATAAAGAATGGTACTAGAGCAAACAGTTACGATGAATAAAGTAGGATACAGCGAAGAGTTTAACTTGTAGTGTTAACAGGGATAATGAAACTAAAAGGCACCTATGGAGTAATGAATTGTGATAAGTATAATAGTAGACAATAATAGAATGACAAAGTGGAACTGGGAAAAGATTGAGAAGTAATAGAGAAATTTTACAATTTAAAGTAGTAAATTATACTAGGGAACAAATGAAAACTTTCTTTCTGCAGTATAAATATAAATGTGCCACTTTTACTAATTTCGGTGCGCTGAATTCAAAAATGCATTTTGTTTTGCTGTAGCATGTCAGGTTTTTTTTAGCTATTTAGCAAAACGTTATTTTGCCACAAAATAAAATTATAAGTTACAGTGTGTTCATTGAAATCATATAATTATATTGTGTATCTGATTCGTTAACATGTCCATATTTTTTTTTCTAAGTTGTATAACAATAAAAGAAACAGTTAAGAATTCATAGAAACATTAGACCTATAAACAAGGAAAACATCTTACTAAACGAAATTATAAGAGCAGAAAGCTTACTTTCAGAATGTATGTTAGATGTCCTCGGTTTCAATTTTCCTCTTTCCATGGAATCTTAGTGTATGTGAAGTCCTCGAGTATTCTCTGGAAGAATCATCATGTGCAATACTCCAACAGTAATCGGCCATCATATTTACATCCCAACCTCCCTGGTAGCAATGCTCTACCTCTTTTAGATCTTGGTGGAACCTTTCACCTTGCTCTTCGCTGAGCTTTAGGTGAAAGTGAAGCTTTAGGTTCATGTTACAACTGAGCACTTTGAACTTGTCCAACATGTTTCCTACAGTTTCTTTGTACCGTGAATCCTCCACATTACGAAGAAATTTCTTCACAACTTCTTTGAATGCACGAATTGAAGCTTTAGGTTCATGTTACAACCGAGCACTTTGAACTTGACCAACATGTTTCTTACAATTTCTTTGTACCGTGGATCCAGGTTACCAAGAAATTTCTTCACAACTTCTTTGAATGTGTTCCATGCACTTCCTTCTGTTTCGTTCATTGTACTGGTGGTCCATCATCAGCTTTCGGATTTGTGGGCCATCAAATATTCCCTCTCTGATTTTAGTGTGTGACAATGAAGAAAACTTCGTACATAAGTACTGAAAGGAAGAAAGCTTTTTGTCTAGAGCCTTGACAAACTGCTTCATAACTCCCAGTTTTATATGTAACAAAGGGAGTATAATTTTCTTACGAGCAATGAGACTTACATTGTTAATATTTTTGGCTCCTGGCGTTAGTTGCTTTCTTTCAGGCCAGTATAAAATATTCCAATGTTTGTCCCTGATCCTGCTGTCCCACTCGCATAGGAAGCACGAAAATTTTGTGTATGCTCCTTGTTGTCCAATAGTAAACCAACAACCTTCAGGTCACTGCATATTTGCCACTCATGTTTATGATATTTAACTTTTTCAAGAACCAACCTTAATGCTTCATATTATTCCGATAGGACTGTAGAATGTGCAAGTGGTATGGACGCTAATTTATTGCCGTTACGAAGCAATACTGCCTTAAGGCTTCTTTCTGAAGAATCAATAAAAAAGGCTTCAACTTTGGGGCTCATATACCTCCTCTCCCAAGTGTTTTAGTAAATTTCTCACATCTGTACAATATACCAGTCTATCTTCTTGTGTATAGTATTTCCGGAAAAGTTATTGACGATTCCTGTACCACGAAAATGTAACTCCAGGTGCCAACATGTTCTTCTCATGCAGCCTAGAGCCTAGTAATTCACTTTTCTTTTTGGTGAGTCCTAATCCCCTTATCAAATCATTCAGCTTGGGTTGGGTACATTTTTTCGGTGAATTGTCAAATTTGTCTGGGATTGCTTTCAGATTCACTGTCACCTAAGTTTGTTGGTGATGTAGGTACAGGTAAATCAGGTGCATGAGGAACAGGGAACAGGCTCAAAACTTATTGAAGATTTGAATACTTAATTGATTTATTGTTTTTCTTGTTGTAACCAGTAACATTACACATACAAAAATAACAGTCACAATGGTATTGCCTTCCATTTTCCTCCATATCAGTAACACAATCCTTCTACATAACTGTTACACGCACTATGAGGTGGAAATGATTTATCCATGTCACCAACCTTTATTTTGAAGTACGCAAAATATAGCTTCTTTACAAACGAATCTATTTTACGTACTTTTTCATCGAACATATAACACCCACAAATATAGCAAAACTTCTGAGGCTTTTGTACACACTATCTTCTATGCAATCCTGATGTACTTGCCACATTCAGTTTTTAAAATTAAGCTTTTGCACTATGATTCTAGGGACACCACATAACAAAATTTATACGTGTTCACAGAAGTAAGCCAACTGTTCAACTGACAAGATTTAAGAACTGCATATTAGGGTTTTCTGTGAACAACAACTTCTCGGCAAAGTGAAAAAGAAGATGGGGTGATAGGGCATGGGATGATGAAACATCATTCTGCATTCTAAGATAAATATTACAACAAAAATATTTAGTTGTGGACATTTAATGCCATCAGCGAGGGGCACCTCGGCTTAACGTATAGTGAATACTGCATGGCGATACATATAAAAAAAATGAAAATGTAACAAAACTAGACGTGATATAAAAAACGAAATTATCTTCGAACTCAGGGTTTCGGTTTCCATACCAATAACCAACTTTCTTTTTTACTGCAGAACAGTTGTTCCCTAGTGTTATTAGTACCTACAGTATTAGAGAAATATAGAATGGTTCTAAGGAAAGCAGTGACGACAGATAAAGTAGGATACAATTAATAATTAAAGAAGGGTAGAAAGAGTAGTCACTATTGTATATGGCAGGGCACTTAGTAAGGGCTACTATCAGAATTAGTTCCTAAATAGCGAGCAAGCAAAAGAATTTAGGATAAGTATAAAATAGGAGAGACAAAGCAATAAGAGGATATATTAGCACTGATGTAGTAATTACAAGCCGAATACAAGTAAGTGTTAGGGCTGATTTCACCAACATGTTACTAACCTACAATTAATTAACTGTAATTTAACTTAAATACGGAAGTTAAATCATATTTCATTCGATTTCATTCATCTGCCTTTCACCAAACTAATAAAATAAAGTAAATTAATTATAAGTAATTAATTTATATATGTATGTTGTCAACATGTCGAACTTGGAGTCGAGCCACAAAGAGAAAAACATTGGAGGAGAGGGATTCGATCTGGTGCTATCGATTGAACTTCGGCGTAGCTCAATGGTTAGAGTGCTTGGTACATAGAACCAAGGACTCGGGTTCGATCTTTCGGAAATTATCCTTGTCGTCTTGATAAAAGTTCACCATTTTGAAATACCAAGTCCACCATTCTCTTCGCTGTGATGAAAATTATCGTCGTTAATACAGGATTAATTATTTAAATGACCAAATATTTACCAATTAACTTAAATGCAGTTTAAAGAGAGCTTGAAGCCCAATTTGTGTTGGTGAACTACACTGTCCCTTTAAGAGTGAATGAAAATAACTTTCAGTAACAATTAAAATTAAATATGTTTGGTGAAATCGGCCCTTAATGTAATAAATGGTAATGATGGCACCATAGGCTATAATTATAATAAATATGAGGTCCACCATTACATGTAAGGAAGTGCTGGACGAAATATATCATATCATATCATATATCATATCATATCATATATCATATCATATCATATATCATATCATATCATACCATATCATATCATATCATATCATATCATATCATATCATGTATCATATATCATATATCATATATCATATCATATCATATCATATCATATCATATCATATCATATCATATATCATATCATATCATATCATATATCATATCATATCATATCATATATGGTGGTTTATTACAACAACTAGACTACAAACCTGAGAATTCTGTACTCAAACTAAACTCATACCTCGTGTATTGTGGCAGCTATACGCAACATCTGAAGCAGCTGGCGCAGGCGATGGATGTTTCTCTGAGAAGGCACTCCTGCTGAGTTATTGCTGCTTACATCATCCTGTTGCTGGTACTTCTCACACAGGAATACCCGAAGATGCAAATTCTTCCAACCTGGGACCTGTAGGAACATAACAATTTAGTATAGACTGTCTAAGTAAAAAGCTGACTAAAGAAACAAACATTTAAAACATTTATTTATTTGTTATTGAACATAATAGGCAAAGCCCAATTACAATGTTCAAGACTGACAAAGTACTTTATAAAACATAAACAAGGAAAAGGAAACATACTCTTAAACTTAATACACAAAATACTCTCTAATAAGTAAACAGCACAACAATTGCATAAATGTTTCCACATTCTGTCTCTTCCTTCCAATATCAGCAATATTTTTCATGTAATGGGCTGTAAAGTTATGACACGGTAAATTATTACTTCTATTCCTTTCTCAAAATGCACAGTTAAAATAGCTGGTGAATTAACAGAAAAATTTAACATAAATATATATATATATATATATATATATATATATATATATATATATATATAATGGAGTGAGACAGGGAGATGGATTATCTCCACTACTTTTCAACCTGGTTCTGGAAAACACAATACAAGCTACTACAGTACTGTAGTTCTCACAACACAGGACCTAAACTGTAAGAAGCAAGTAAAGTCGGCTTCTCCATAAACATAAAAAAAAAAAAAAAATTACATGGAAATGTCAAGAAACCGCCAAAACAAGAGATCATTGAAAATAGGGAATTTAGAATTTGAGAAGGTCCGAGAATTTACATACTTAGGTCATACAATATAAGATCAGAACCAGTCCTAATTCATGGTATGGAAACATGTTCCCTTACAAAACAGGCTAAACACAAATTAATAGTTTTCGAAAACAAAGTGCTGTGAAAAATTTTTGGCCCAATAAATGAAGACGCAATCTGGCGATCAAGAAGAAGAAGAAAAAAAAACACAGAAATCAGATCCTTATTTTCTGAACCAGACATGATAGTCAAAAGCAAAAAACTCAGTTGGATAGGATATGATTAGAGAAGACATTCCTATTAAACAGCTTGGCAGGGAAACTCTAGTGGACAAAAATCACAGGAAAGACCCAAACTCAGATGGAGGAATCAAGTCATCTTTAACCTGAACCAAGCAGGAGGGAGTGAAGAGAGATCACAAGATAGAGAAGAATGGAAGAAGCTTGTGAATGAGGCCAAAAGCCTCCTTCAGTTTGAAGTACTAATAAAAAAAAAGTAATAAGTATCCCCTTCTGAGAGGAATAGTACAGAGTAGGTTTTTTCTATTCCTTATTATGTATGACACCTTCAATTTTACATACAGTATTAGTTTATCCCCTAAATTAATGCATGTAAATATACAGTGAAACACAGAATATGAAGGTAGTAATACTACCTTTACAAGTAAAGACTTGACACTCAATTGCTCATTTTCCTAGAATGTTTGCATACCAATGCACATAGAACTACAGATAGCACAGGCATGTTGCATCAGGCATATAAGATGTCTCCAAAGAGTTTAAATGGAACGCAGTCGACTCAGTGTTTTCTCCTTTCTTTATGTGTGAGATGGGAAGACAGGAAAAGGAAGTAGTTCACATATCTTCGTACAATATAATTTAAAGAAAACTAAAAATATTGAAGTACATGAAGAAGTACATTGTACGGTATGTGCCAAAATATACAGTACTGGATTTCGCGCAGCCTGCATGCACATGCTTGTGCATCTGCATGTTGTTGCACCACCATTATGTCTTGCTAGTTGTATAACGAACGTTGTGCTGTGTGGTTGGAATTGACAATGGGTCTCGTGACAGAGGAAAAAGTGTTCATAGTGGAGTATTATTTTCGCTCGTATGGAAATGGTTATCAAGGTGGGCCGAGTGTCAGGAAACGGTGTCTAGGTCCATATTTCATTGAGGATGATGATGGTATACCTCTTACTCTTACCCAGAAACGTTATAGGAACATGGTGGTCAGGCCATTTATTCAGGATCTAAGAAGGTTTTATCATGCCAGAAACATTCAGATGAATAGACAGTGGTTCTACAAGACGAGGCGACTTGCCACACCACTCGACAGTCTCTGGCTATGCTGCAAGAAACCTTTCCAGGACGAATCATTTCCCACGAGACTGAGTTCCCCTACCCATCACATTCCCCCGATCTTACACCACCTGATGCTTACATGTGGGGAATGTTTAAGGAGAACATTTTCAACTGTAATGATCCACCCACAACTGTGCCTGCATTACATCAGAAGATCGTCTCGTATTTCAGGACTCTGCAGCATCCTATATTCCAGAATATGTTTCAAAATCTACGTGATCATTATGAACACTGTCTACAGCACAATGGAGAACATTCTGAACATTTACATTATCATCCTGATAACTAACAACAACAAATAACAGTAACATATTGTTCCAGTACTGTATATTTTGGCGCATACTGTATATCTGAGGATAGCAGTAACAGACGAGCAGATATAATTGCTCTTAATAGACAGACGAAAAAGGCAGTAATATTGGACGCAACTGTACGGTTCAAAAAGGATGAATGTCTAGCCTTAGCGGTTGATAAAAAAAAATAAGTCATTTACCGCCCATGTGTTCCTCACTTGAGTGAGGTATAATGCAACTGATTACACATGGAAGGTGAGCGGTTTGCTTTTTGGTGCCCGCAGATCGGAATATAAATATACTACTGACATTTTGAAGCAATATGATATAACATCCCAAGATATTAAACATATTTGTTTAAATATCTTTAAGAAATCCATAGGCATTTTACATAATCATTTATATAATGTTTAAATTCTTAACTTTCTAAATTGCATATTGCACTTGATTACTATCTATTATATTAATATATTTCTTATTTCTCTCTATTCCATATATGTATTTTTCTGAAATTGTTTTCTGGACCTACAAGGTCATCTGTTATGGCAGGTGAATGAATTAATAAATCAGGAAAATGGAGGAAGTTACACAATCCAGAATTGCACGCACTGTATTCTTCACCTAACATAATTAGGAACATTAAATCCAGACATTTGAGATGGGTAGGGCATGTAGCATGTATGGGTGAATCCAGAAATGAGTATAGTGTTAGTTGGGAAGCATGAGGGGAAAAAAACCTTTGGGGATGCTGAGACATAGATGGGAGGATAATATTAAAATACATTTGAGGGAGGTGGGATATGATGATAGGGACTGGATTAATCTTACTCAAGATGGGGGTAGATGGCGGGCTTATGTGAGGACGGCAATGAACCTCTGGGTTCTCTAAAAGCCATTTGTAAGTAATTAACTAAAATGAATATGGATTAAAACTAAACGAAGAAAAAACTATAGCAACGAAAATAGCAAGAATACCAAAATCAAAACTTAGAATTAAATTAAATGGAAAACATTTAGAGGAAGTAGAAAATTTTAAGTATTTGGGAAGTGAAGAGAATAATGATGGTAAAATACAACATGAAATTACTAAAAGAAAACAGTATAGTGGTAGATGTTACCAACAAGTGAAAGGTTTACTAGGAATGGAGACATATTTGAGAAGTGCAATAAAATAATGTATAATTGACATTTTAAACCAGTCTTGACATATGCAGTGGAAGCTTCGACTATGACAAAAAAATCAGAGCAGAATTCAGGTGACAGAGATGAAATTTCTTAGCAGTATAGTACAGAACACACGAAGAGACAGAGTTAAAAATGAAGCTACAATAAATATTTTTGGAATTGAGGACATCACCCGAATAACGGCGTATACCCTTATATGCCTGTTTTCCGACGATCAAGGGATTAGATAGTTGAATGCGTATAGTACACTGTAGTAATTTTCGTAAGTCTAGCTGCAATACTTAACACAATATTACACGTTTACGTTGAACGAGTGAACGCAACTACTACAGAGGCAGTCACATGCTGTTGCAAGCCAGTCTGTAGCAGACTAATATTTGATGTTTAGGCCTACTTCAGGTTGTCAGATGCAGCAGTGAATCATGACCGAAAATATGGGAGAAAAGAAGCTTGTGAAGAAAACTAAATGGAAAACTGAAGAATGGAAAATAAATAGAAACAGTGGCAAGTCATACACAACTTGTACAGGCAAGGAAATGGAAGCGAAGTCATTTACACCGGTAAGAAGATGATGTATGAAAATGTGTACACATGAAATTTCAAAGGACGATCAACTCTCTATTTTCAAACGCTTTTGGGACATGGGTTCGAAATTAGAACAGTATCATTTTATTACTTCTTGCCTTGAAAGAGTGAATCTAAAAACTAAGAAACTTCAAGCATACAGGAATAGGGATAATTTGTGGAAATAGGCCTATAGTGTTTTCTATAATGGGGGTAAAAAATCAATGTGTGTCTAAACTTTCTATTGACTCTATTGCAAATGTTAGAGAAACGATTAACAACAGTTCAGAATAAACTGGTTTCAGGTGACATCCTCAATGATAAATCGCCCTCATTCAATCATGATGCAAAAGAATAAACAATTTCAATACAGTATATCAGGGCTATTTTCAGCTTGAATCTCATACTCGGCGAAATTTGTTCCTTTCACCATTTGGAAGACGGAAATGGAAGTGTCGCAGCTGAAACTTTTGAGTCTAACACAAATGAACCCAGTGCCTTTGGAACCCTCCAAGGCGAAGAACTTAAGAGAACTGTTACAGTTTTTAGATGAAGATGGCCAAAGTTGACTGAACTCAATTCTGAATAAAGCCCGGACATCATCCCGCAATGGTGAAGATGACGCTAACAACAATAGATGATGCACAAAGAAGAAAAGAACATAATATAAGAACAAGAAAATCATAAACTGAAAATGTGATGTTATTTTGTAGGCCTACTTGCGTAATTATTCAATATTTTTATTTAATATGTTATAGTAAATGTATATTTTATTTTGTTGAATTTATTTTATTTTACTTTTTAAGACAATATTATTAATAAAGTACGAGATATTCTCATACATAATTAATTTTCGTCCAAAGTAAGACACCTAGAACATCAGAATAATTAAAGACACTACTGAAATATATTGTCGCCGGAAAAAGGGCGTATACAGAGTTCCATATTATATTTATTTACTAATAGCAGAACATACTACTTGTTGTTATGTTTCAATAATTTTGTTTTAAATATCCTCCAAACTATTTAACAGTAATTAATCATTTTTTTCGACTCAACTATGATGAACCTGACAGCTTACAAACATTGAAATTAGTTTACATCAGAACTGCATTTTGCTGTATACGCCCTTATTCGGGTGACGTCCTCAATTGCAAAATTGCAGGATATATTGGAGGAAAACAGAATTAGATGGTCTGGGCATGTTATGAGGATGGGTGAAGGGATTACCAAACAAGGCACTGAAACTGAAAGTAAATGGGAAAAAACTGTTGGAAGACCTAGGACAAGATGAGAAGATCAAATAAGGAGGGATGTTGAAAAAAGAGGGAACCATGGCAAGAAGTATTGGAAGAGAATACCAGGGAGGACTGGAAGAAGAAGAAGAAGAAGAAGAAGAAGAAGAAGAAGAAGACGTACTAAACTAACACTCAGCAACTGCCTTGTCAGAATCAAGGATAAAGCACATAAAGAACTCACATGCAAGCTCCCACAGAAAGACAATTCTGTTCTATACTTCAACTTACCATGTTGATGATACAAGCTAACTGTAGCATGAACAAGCTGGTTGTATCAAATGGATCTTCATCATCAGGATTGAAGAAGTTCACAGGCCATACGTCAATATATTGTATATCTGATGACCTGAAGCACAAAGATTTATAGTAAACATTAGGGTGTATCGAAAAAAAAACTTTCTTGAAAAATGAAGGTGGCTAGTGCGGAAAAGTTGCTATTAGTGGCAGAAAGAATGTAGAAAAAAAAGAAAATAGTAATTCGACAATATCCTGTGTCTCCGCATCAGCTCTAAAGTTTTGTGAGCCTAATGCTCTATGTCTGTTTTCAAATTTTATTTCGTAGTGCAACTCTTCGCCTATTTCTCTAAATTTACACTCAAAAATAACCCAGGGCTCACTATGAGGAGGTGGTTGCACTTCCAGCCCCATCCCTCCACCTACCCTTAGTAGTATACTCCAGTGTCAAATGTTGATTTATGCTGCATAGTCAGACTTCGTTCCAAAGCATGGCATTTCTCAGCTATGCACACTAAATTATGTGAAGGGTTACTACAGCTCACATACAAGTGGAGAATCCTATAAGCAGTTGTAAGTCATCGAGATTGAACAACTGGCCCTGGTTTCTTCCTTTCAAGCTCTATCGGACAATGGCCAGAATGAACGGCTTGGTAGATCCCCAGAAGATACTCCTGGTCAGTAGGCCTACTAAGATCGGAGATCCGTTCCACGTTAATTTTGTTGATCCAGGGTACTTCAATAACTTTGAAATTCGCCATGATTTTGTCTCACATTGGAGTAACTCTTCTCCGATATGTCCAGAACGTGTTTCTGGACCTGTAGTGATACCAGCGAGATATTTAATGAGATAGCGGAGTCGAAGTTCATTTGCATGAAGAAGACAAATTATTCGTTGGATGGCCTGCCGATTTCCTTTTCGATGCACATAATCGATCTGTTCTTTCTTCCCATATTTGTAGGGGCTTCATCAGAACCAAGTGCTGCTAGGGACGATACATATAATTTATTTGCCTTTAAAAATTGAAGCAGCTCTTCCAATCTGTCCATGGCCAGAGGAATGGGAGACATGTCGAATATACTTTGAATGTGGTTCTTCTAATAAAGTTATAATTATGCTCCTCTTCTTTTTTTTGGCAATATAATCGGTAGTCCTTTTTCTCCTGTCTTAGTTCCTTGTCCTTTCGACCATCAAAATATATTGCTCGAGTGAACTTATTATTATGCCTTTCTTCTTTCTGAATTTTATTTCCAATCTTCATTTCTCTCATGACCCTTATTCCTAGTAGATATTATTCTCGCGCTTGTAGCATAGCTGTCGCAATTATAGTCACATCTTTCCTTCGAAGTGCCTATCTGAAGGCTGCTGAAGATAATTTTGGTAGAGGCTAGCGAGCACCAGAAGGCTTCGATTCGAAGTCAGAATCCACACTCTTTCACTGCTGTTCCGAGTGGTGCGAAGGCGAAGACTCAGAGCTTGTAACTGATGTCTGTTTTTCTCTTCCTCGGAATTCAAGTCGCACTTCTTCAGATCAATGGCGAATGGGCCTCTTCGCTTTTCTCTTTTCACTCTTAAATAGTGTCTTTGTCGTCATAATGTCGATATGATCAATAATCATATTTCGTTAATTTTTCTGATCTATTAGAAAGGATACTCCTATCAATGGAACTTTCCTACTTAACTCACATTCACAGAGACTTTCCGGATCCGGGCGCTTACAAGTGCATATATCAAACAATTTTCGACCTTTATTAATAAAAGCCTACTCATGCGCCTTGAAGTTAGCCCACTTCATTAGTGCGATTTCAGAATATTCTGATATTTACTATGATACAATTTCATCTTTTCCACTACTCTACGATTGCTGATGGTAGGAAGGCTTGCTGTTTTTCAAACCTTGATAAGTTTATCGGCAATAACATGAGCGATGTCTTTTACTGAAAGGTGTTTTCCACCTAGTTGGTTTGTCTTTAACTCTCTGATCCAAAGAAAATGTGTTATCACATCTTTATAGATTGGAAGTTGCAACTCTCTTATCGGTCCTGGTATATCGAACAAAGGACTCAGCAGTACAGCGAGTACGGAATTATTTTTTTCACTCATGACAACACGATGCATAAGAACTATTGCATGTACCACTAAACCACTGATATGGTACACGATTTCACAGGAACAACAGCGATACAAACCTGGCCTGCATAGCTCACCAAATACGACTGCTGGGCAGACGCTACCCTGACTGCCAGCATCCCTCTCTTCTCTCACTCCACAAGAAGATACTGGTGCAAGATACTTCTCTTCTTGTACTATCTTTGCTAACTTTTAAAAGATCTGGTTGACGAGGGTAGCTGTATAGGTATGCAGACTGTCGTTATAATAATTTTTACAAGAATGCTTTATAAATTCGAATCTTCAGTAAGGATGCGGAGACACAAGATATTGATTAAATTTAATTTTCTTTCTCCTGCAGTCTTTCTGCCACAAGTCGCAACTTTTCCGCACTAGCCACCTTCATTTTTCAAAAACAATTTTTTTTCAATACACCCTAGTAAACATAACTCTGGAAACTAGCATATTCACACTTCCTACTGCTGAGGAAGCATTGGTGCTTTTGTTACAAGCTTCGTCTTTGTTGTTTAATCAACTGTCCGAAGACAGGTCTGAACCTCGCAAGTGATACCAACAAGGCACTACTTATGAGGCAACTAGGCCAGGAGATAATGGGGTAAGGCAGAGCAGTGTATATTGGAGAGTACCGCATTCTTTTGATCCGACAAATGCCGCCGCGGCGGCCATATTTACTCCTGCGGAGAGACTGTACAACGCAAGACTTGCGCAGGAACAGAGGTTTCTAGTGTGATATTTCATTGTTATCTTGAAGAATACCGTGTTGTTGTGCAGTTAATCAATGTGTAATCAATTGTCGATGTACAAAATTAGCATTTAGTCACAAACAAGAAGAGTAATATACTTCAATGATTAATTTCTCAACGATATAATATTTTCACTGCGGGCTAAAGCAAGGAGATGCACTATCACCTTTACATTTGAACTTCGCTCTAGAATATGCCATTAGGAAAGTTCAGGATAACAGAGAGGGTTTGGAATTGAACGGGTTACTGCTTCTTGTATATGCGGATGACGTGAATATGTTAGAGAAAATCCACAAACTATTAGGGAAAACAAGGGAATTGAAGCAAATAAAGCGATAGGTTTGGAAGTAAATCCCGAAAAGACAAAGTATATGATTATATCTCGTGACCAGAATATTATTCGAAATGTAAATACAATATAAAAATTAGAAATTTATCCTTCGAAGAGGTAGAAAAATTCAAATAACTTTGGAGCATCAATAACAAATATAAATGGCATTCGGGAGGAAATTAAACGCAGAATAAGTATGGGAAATGCCTCTTATTATTCGGTTGAGAAGATTTTGTCATCTAGTCTGTTGTCAAAAATTTGAAAGTTATAATTTATAAAAACAGTTATATTACCGGTTGTTCTTTATGGTAGTGAAACTTGGACTCTCACTTTGAGAGAGGAACATAGGTTAAGGGTGTTTGAGAATAAGGTGCTTAGGAAAATATTTGGGGCTAAGAGGAATGAAGTTACAGGAGAATGGAGAAAGTTACACAACGGAGAACTTCACACATTGTATTCTTCACCTGACATAATTAGAAACATTAAATGCAGACGTTTGAGATGGGCAGGGCATGTAGCACGTATGGGAGAATCTGGAAATGGGAACCCGGAGGGGAAAAGATCTTTGGGAAGGCCGAGACGTAGATGGGAGGATAATATTAAAATGGATTTGAGGGAGATGGGATATGATGATAGAGACTGGATTAATCTTGCACAGGATAGGGACCGATGTGGAGCTTATGTGAGGGTGGAGGTGAACCTCCGGGTTCCTTAAAAGCCATAAGTAAATAATGACATAATATTTATAATTGAAAATATCAAGGTGGGAAAAAGCGGACGTTGGAAACCAATACAAACTGGTATAATACTGGTAACAAAAACAGTTCTTAATTCTGAAGAAAGCTGTCATAATAAAGCGAACTTCAAATATCTTATGCTAGATAGATCCACGCAGAATGCTTTAGAAAATTTATTTTCTACTCTCCGTTCCATAAATCCAATCCCGGATACAAAAGAATTCAAAACTGCATTACAATTTCTGAGTTTTTCTCATAAACGGAGCTTGGAAATTACGCAGTTTGCGATTCTGAACAATTAGTTGAGTTTCTAGGTACAGATGTAAGTAAACCCAAAACAGAAAGGTCTAGTGAAGATGAATGTGAGCAAAAGGAAATTGAGGCTAAATTGTAGTTTAATTGAAAACAGAAATATTTATTTGAGTGAACAACAAGCTCTTTACTACTTGTTGGGCACAGTTTTGTTCAAAATAAAACAAAATAAGTTATAGGCATATAGTATTTGTGAAAACTGTTTTTTCATCTCTAATAGTAATAACTGATAACAGGGATGAACCTATACATTTTATTAGCACATTAGTGACGCTCAAGTCGTACAAGGATATGTCACTTGTATACCCTTGTAAATCTGTGATTGATATAATTCTTAATGTAGAAAAATGTGTAACGGTAGAAAATGAGTTGACACTAAAGGATTTGAAGTCTTTAACACTTCAACTCATACGTTCCCAACTTGTCATAATATTTTTGAAAAAGTTATCACTGTATTTTAGAACTAGAATGTATTTGTTGCTAAGAAAATTGTCTGTTATAGCAAATGCTCTACAACAATCTGCTAAATGGTAGCAGTGGAAGTGTTGGTTCAAGAACTGCATAGAAAATTGCTGATATTATCCCTATTGAAATGGACATAACATAAATAATGAAGTGTTATCTCTAATGAGTCATTTCACTATGACAATAATGTTTATTAATTCTCGTCTCCTGTATTCAATAAACCACAACAACACGTATGATATCGCCTTTAATGACCTTCCTTCTAGCATTAATGCTTATGCTTCTGTGCCGAGCCAGGAGTAAATATGGCTGCCGCCGCCGAGAATGCGGTACTCTCTAATATACACTGCTCTGGGGTAAGGTAGCCAGTTCCTTTCCCCCTTAATTGCATACATCACCGACTAGCTGCACATTACACATACAAACAATTTTTATTCTTCTGACACATATTGTCAAGCAAGATGTACTGCCTGTAAATATACATATCAGCCAGAACCTCAATCAGAGGTAGTTTCGTCTTTGAAAGGTTTAATTTTTAATTAAATAGCAATTACGATAGTTTAAAATACTGAGTGAATAAAGTGATCCTGTGGATTGTGAAGTTAAACGTAACATCGCCATTTTACAAACAATTCCCTAAACACTATCTCACAGCATTGTCACTAGTTTCATTGATCATGCCACTTTTTTTCTGTCATACCAACGTGTTCTGCTGGCATAATAGTTATCACACTGGACTTCTACACTGGAAATCACAAGTTCAAATTCCATCACTGAAAGGTATTGGTTCTTTTTTATGTTAACACATTTTTGAGAGCTTTCTAGACTGAAAACATTCGCGAAGTGCACTTCTCTAGAGCAGAATTCTAATAAAAGAACATTCTCAAAGCCTATTGTCGTCGTCTTCCTCACAAGTATTAGGCCGAGTGGCCTGTTACAGTCTCAAACTAGAATTATCAGTCCATCTGTTCATCGGACGACCTAGAGATCTTTTGCCATGCGGATGGTAATGAAACAGTGCTTTTGGAATTATGCATTGAGCCATTCATTCGAGATGACCCTTCCACTGAAGTTGATATTTGCTGATGAACTGCATAATAGGTTCTATTTGAAGTTCTTGCATTATGTTCTCATTTTTTTATGATCCCAGCAAGTTGTTGCTCTCATGAACCTCATCTCACTTGCTGCTATTCTACTGACATCTTTATTCTTCAAAGTCCACGCTTCACTACCATAGCTTAATACTGGCTGTGCTAAGGTTTTATACAAGCCTATTCTTGTGTGTTTTTGTACTAGTGAAGGTTTCATGATTTTATGAATGATTCTCATTGTTTTGTTATATTTACATATTTTTTTAGCAATATCTACTTCATCATAAGGTGATAGTTTATAGCCAAGGTAAGTGAAAGTATTTACTCTTTCTATTATTTTATTATTCAAACAGATTTTACTTGGTACAGGTAATTTCTCACAAAATAACATGATTTTCGTTTTTTCAATATTAATTTTCATGTTATATTTTTCACTAACCATAACGATTAAAAGCATATCTGATTTGTTAACTCTACTGATAATTTAATTTTTTGTAAGTTAGTATAAAATTATTCATTTTCTTCTTCTTTCCCTTCTACTGGAGCATAGATGCCAATAACTGTAAGATAATCTCTTTGCAATTTTAATCTTTGTCCATAAATAGGCAATTGTCACTTGCTCTTTGTCAATGTACAATGATGTATTCTAAAGGGCCCCATACATGCAAAGGAAAATCTAAAGCCACAAGCAAATCTCCTCGTGTACAGGCGAAAAGTATCAAGACTTGGTCTTGAGATAAGTAGCCACATTTCAGGGACGGCTTGAAGTTTTCCAAATTGTTGTTGCTATTGTTTAGTCAACTGTCTGAAGACAAGTCTGAACCTCACAAGTGATACTAATAAGGCACCACTTTTGAGGCAACTAGGTCAGGAGATATTGGGGTAGGATGGCCAGTTCCTTTCCCCCTCCATCGCATACATCACCACCTAGCTACATATTACACGAATCAGACCTGAGATGCGTACAAACAATTGTTTTTCCTCTGACACATATCGTCAAGTGAGATGCTGCCTGATAATAGATGTACATATCAGACAGAACCTCAATCGGAGGCATTTTTCGAATTATTGTTGTTTTTAAGTCAACTGTCCAAAGACAGGTCTGAATCTCACAAGTGCTTCAACAAGGCACCACTTATGAGGCAATTAGGTCAGGAGATACTGAGGTAGGGTGGCCAGTTCCTTTCCCCCTCCATTGCATACATCGCCGACTAGCTACATATTACACGAATCAGACTTGAGATCCGTACAAACAATTGTTTTTCCTCTGACACATATCGTCAAGTGAGATGTGCTGCCTGATAATAGATATACATATCAGCCAGAATCTCAATCAGAGACATTTTTCGAATTATTGTTGTTTTTAAGTCAACTGTCCAAAGACAGGTCTGAATCTCACAAGTGCTTCAACAAGGCACCACTTATGAGGCAATTAGGTCAGGAGATACTGGGGTAGGTGGCCAGTTCCTTTCCCCCTCCATTGCATACATCGCCGACTAGCTACATATTACCCTAGATCATATATAAAACAGATTGACCAAGCTTATATTAAATTTAGACGCAACTGGAAAATAACGGACGCTATGCGTCGCTAGTGTCGAGAAATGAGCTTGCAATAACCAACACTAGATGGCAGAGTACCTGAAAAGTAAATAGAGTAATACGACTGTGGGATGACTTTTTTACGTCATGCCACCTCCAAATTTCTTTCTCATTGTAATGTGAGGTTATGTTACTTTGATGTGTTGCTAAATTGTAGCATACAGAAGCTTGTTTTACCCAAATTCATAAACACACATAGATGACATTTTGGTACATGGTTGATATAATGTTGTATGCGTTCAATATATAATCTATCATCATTTGATGTACGATATCTAATTGTTTTTAATTTTCAGTATACAATACCTCACTAGCAACAATTATCACAAAATACTAAAAAGAGTAGATTTGTCTGCGTTTGTTGAATGCACATCATGATGCTCACGAAAAGACACTAATTTATTTTGTGTGCACAAGATTACAATTTTTGAATATGAAGGAAAAGCAGGTATCCTTTTTCTGAAATTTATCCGAAAGGGGAAGAATTACAACTCCCTCCCCCCCAAAAATGTTTCCTCTTTGCTAGGCCTATATGTTTTCATTTTACAGGTGTATTATATGATGCGATATGGAAGCAGATAAATAATAACTCTACGTTTCTCGTCCACATTAAATTCAACGTGTTCTTAACGTAGGCATGATATATTGCTTCATGTAGGCTACACAGCTGGCATTGTTCTTTTTACGAATAAGCGGTCGTACTAATAATTTTCTTTTCATCTGAACTATTGCTAGAATATGCGTTTGTGTTTTTATTTGCTCTGTATGTTGTTAAATAACTACTGAACATCGTCTTTGGTTAACAAATTGTTCTAGTATTCGTTTCATATCAGTCTTACTGTATTGAATTATGTCCATAACATGGGCGAGATATTATCAGGCTGGAAAATTCGCTCTGAATGCATTTTTTTACACAATTTTTAATTTTCAGCAGATTTACGATACCCTGTGCGGTTTCTCTGCCAATGCAGAGTTAATTGCAATATACGGTAATTCTGTTATTTTCCTGACACTTTATTATCCGTTCTCATAAACGTACTGATTTAGAATCTTTACCCTACTGTAGGTATTTTGCTCTCTACAAATCATCGTTAGTCAAATGAAATAGTCTATAATAGTTGTTTGTAACGAATTAGTAGACAACCTCAATCCCTCCTGACCGCCTCCCTTACGAATTTCTTTCTCACTTTAATCAAATTTCATTTATACTGGTCCTTAAATTACTTAAACTAGTGCTGAGGTAGTTACGGTGATTTCTGAAGTGAAAATCGTTCAATTTATAAGGATGAAATCAAAAATAATTTTTGTAGCCTTTCCTTGTCCTTAATTGGAAATTTGAGTAACTTCATATGACGACAATATTTCTTCCTTCTTCTGCAGTTAACATAATCGCAGATGGACATTTCTAAATGAAGTTTGTTACACAGAAACCTTTGAGACAATATTGACACTTGAAGTTCTTTATATATATATATATATATATATATATATATATATATATATATATAGATATAGTTCATCTATAAGAGTTAAACTAGCGCTGAGGTAGTTTCCTTCATACTCAGCTTCTTCACCTTGCATACATGAGCCAGTAACAGGTTAGGTTTGGTCAGTGCTGTCATGGTAATTTTTTTCTTGGCCATGCACCCCACCCCTTGTTTTCTCCCTTGAAATATATTTCACTCTCCTCTTTCTATCTCTCCAATTGTCATTTAATTATTATTTTTTTAATATTAAAGAAGAAGTAAAATTGCTTTGCTTTACAATTTAATTGTACAAGTTTGATTTAAAGAATACACCATGTAGCACCACCATTGATGCACACTTGTCTCAATGAATCTTGGAGTGTATATTTGCAGCACTTCTTGTTTTTCAACCATTATTTTATATAATTCTGGATTCCAGTGCTGAAGAGGTGGATAATTTTTGTTTATGAACATCAAACAAAATACCGGTAGATACAGTAGAAACAGCAAGAGATGATAAGATCTGTATAGAACTCCACATACAAAACTTAGGCACCCATATGCCGTATGGCTCCTTACAGACAAAACTTTCATTTCCCCATACAATTAATTAAAAAAAATTGTAGGTTCCATACGATATATGGCCTTGTGTGGCCTCCATGACAGCACTGGGGTCAGTTAGTTTAGGCACTTTTACAATATATGATCTGGGCTTGCATATAGAATCAACTGCATCTCCACAAAAAAATTCCTTATAAATTGAACGGTTTTCACTTCAGAAATCACAGGAACCACTTCAGTGCTACTTTCACCCAGATAAGTAGTTAGCAGTTAATCATTTCAAAGCTCTTGTTATATTATGAAATTGCATCACACAATGCTGCCAAAATAAATGTTCCCAGTGTTAAAATTACAGAGTGTAAATTTCGCTTAGGACAGTTTTGCTCTGGAAAATTAAAGGAAACAAACAGTATATCAAACAGCAGCTGAGACACAAAGCACCTGAAATTCGAAAATGGTTAAAAATTTTTATATTTAGTTCTTTCTTATTTACCAGCAACAGAAGTACCGGTATCAGATTTTTTGCAGAGCTAATATCAGAGGCCCCTCCTATTAGAGAATGTTTTGAATATTATTATATTCTGGAAAACTACATTGGCACATCAACCTCTCCTCCTCCCGCCTGAATTCTTGGCTGAAGCACGAAAATTTCGAAATGTACAAACTACAGATGCGGCAGAATGTTACCACAATGGTCTTCAGCAAGAATTTTGTAAGACATATCCAAATATCTTCATGGTCATTATATGTATTGAAGTAAAACATATACTACATGTGAAGTACCTACTAAAATGAGAGAAATAGAAATGGGAAGCACAATAAAATAAAAGTGGAATGGACAAACACTAAGAAACTATTCATCTTGAATCAGTATGAACAATAGGACACTTTTTTTTTTTTTTGGTGCCAGTGGTATAGAATATGAAATTAAGTTGCATCAATAAGTTTTTCGAGTTTAGCATTACTTTAAGTATTTATTGTCCTCCTGTTGGAAAGATGGAATTACTTTGTTTGAAGCTTGATTAAATTTTATTGTACCTTAACTCAAATTTGTAAGGTACAATAAAATTCAAAATAATAACTGCAGGCCATTTTAAAATAAATCTGTTGGATGTACCTGAATTATTTCTTAATTTATTAGGACCATAAAGGTATTGTTACAAGCGATAGATTGAATCATTTTTATCTTAATAATTTAATGTAGGATGATTATTTCGGGAATTGTTATGCTCTAAATTGTGAGGATATTTTAATACTTTTTTAAAATATAAATTTGGAATATGTTTCCAGTTAGTAAAGAGTAATTCAGAGAGACAGAGGTCTCAAGCACATTTATTGACACATGCCAGAATTATTAAATATGAAAAAAAGAGTTCTTGCACTAACATACTGTTTATAAAGTAACCAAATCTTAAGAAATACAATATATGTACTGATATTGTATATAAAGGCATAGGAGTGAATATAAATCTGTTTTAAGGAATTCCTATTTAATATTTCTGCTATAGGAACATTACAAAATAAATACAACGCAGCATGGAAGCTAATTCAACTCTTTTTATCGAGTATTGTTGATGAGATGTGTTATGAAGATAGACCGAATCATTCAATATAAATGTATAAATAGGACGAATAATAGATTAATTTCAATGTATGTAGTATCAAAACTGAAAGCGGTAACTAGTCTATGAATGATGTCTTAACAAGTATAAATAAAATGGACTCTTGACAATAGACACACATTTGGCTTCAGTAATAACTAGGACTTCAAGGAATTTATGGTAGCTCACCTGTCAGGCAAAACTCTGAATAGTCAGCATTGTCGAACTATAGAAGCGCGATTAAAAAGTATTTTTTCCCCACCCATTACATATGATTGGTTTTTTCAAGTCCCGGTAATAACATTATTAAATTAATTATCCTACATATTTGGGTGGTGCCTTTCTTTGTTTCTGACATAATTTATGAGAGTTTCTCTTTTACACTTCAATAGAGACATACAACTTTCAATGGACAATGAACGTGTAACTCTAATGGAACTCTAAGAACCACAGCATTAATGTTTTCTTCTTTTCTTTCATGCCCTTTAGTTTTTGTTGCAGATAACATCATACTATTGGATAATTATACATGCACCTTTCTAATAAAATTGGCATATATTTCACTGGTCTCAGAAGTAAAATTAAATGTATAATAGCTTCTCGGTGCAAAATATTTACTGAAAATTATTGCAGGATTTGAATAGAAATGCCACTTCTCAGGCAAGGTTATTCGTGGATGGCTGTATAATATATAGAAAAAATTAGTGATAAATCTCATATCACCGCCTTGCAAAACTAGCTTGACGTTATTGAAAACTGGACTACAACAAATAAAATTAAAATCAATGTGAGCAAAAGTAAATCAATATGTATCCTTCTGTAAAACGCAAAATTAAATTCGTCTCATATACCAATTAAATGGATCACCAGTGTCACAAGTAAACACTTAGGTACTGTATATATTTTAGTAACAAACTGGTTGAAATAAGTCACTAATATTACAAGGATAGCCTGGAAAGCACTAACTTACATTTCTTTATGCGTATTCTTAAGAAAGCTAACCGAAAGTCAAAAGAATTAATGTACATAACCCATGTTCGGTCCACTGCTGTGGAGTAATGGTAGGCACATCTGGCCATGAAATGAGTGGGCCCGGGTTCAAATCCTGATTGGGGCAAGTTACCTGGTTGAGGTTTTTCCGAGGTTTTCCCCAATTGTAAGGCGAATGTCATGTAATCTATGGCAAATCCTCAACCTCATCTCGCCAAATATCATTTCACTATCACCAATCCCATCGAGGCTAAATAACCTAGTAGTTGATACAACATCGTTAAATAATCAATTTAAAAAAAAGACGTCAGATAAGCAGAGGAAGTTACAAAAGCTTGTGGTGGCGAATTTAAAGTTTCCGTGATGTTCAAGAAAGGAAAGTACTACAAATGGGAGGAAAAGTGGTGTATTCATCACATGATATTACACAGGAGATATCACCACATATGGTTGTAAATAACCAAGGACATTTTAAATCTGAATGTGTATTTTAGTGTAATCAAGTGTTGCTTTGTATAATAAGAACTGTAGGCACTGTGTATAAATCTCGATATGCATCTGAAAAAAATAGTAATCAACTTGGCAGAAATGTTCGTGTGTCACAATATAATTCGTAATATTTTATTTGTTAATGGCACTGTTTTTTTTTTTTCATTAAAGTATGTCAGCAGTTACATGTACTACACAAGTGTCTTAATTCTTTGGAAAACAACTATTTATGTCTTTTGGCACAATAATATGAACATTTTCCATTTTGATAATAAATTAAGTGGCAAGAAAATGTTCGTCACACCATGTAATATTTCATATTTTTTACATGATTAATTATTCCTTTTCATTAAGATTTTCTGTTTATATTTTGGAATGCTTATGTTAAAAGACAGTGATGTCTCTTTCATAAACTCTTAAGTATTTAATTAAATATCCTGTGAAGATCATAGTTACTTCGAAAATGTTATGTGTGTCACTATAGAATGACCATCAGTATTGTTAGTATTGTTACAAATTACAAAACCTGAAACTGTTGGAATGGGATCAGGAGTAGTGACAAAAAAATGTAATGTTGTAGGCCTACATCAACATGACTATTTTAATTCAGTGTCTAATAAGGTGTGAAGGCCTTTTGAGGTAAACAGTATTGAAAATGTGAGGGAAGGGGTATTTCTTGGTAATGGATTAGGTCTGTATATTTTATAATATTATTAACTATATATTGTTAAAGTACCTAGTAAATATCGTAATATGTATATTATATAATACTGTAAATGAGACATCACAGGCTGCAAACTAGATTATTCTTGTTTTTGTATAATTATACGAACATGTATGAAATAAACAAGACTACTATTGCTTAGGTTGGGATAGTATTACTTATATATTGTAATCAGGCTATATGCACAAATTTTCTAATATACTACTATCATAACTAAATAGGTAATGTTAACATTAATTTTCATACGTTTTTGTGGTTCAAGTTAAAATAATTCAAAGTAAAGTATAACGAAACTCCGACAACATTATAATTATGAACGTCAAATTCTCTTATTTTATTTATTTTTCAGTGTTTGGTCCCTTATTTCCCATTGTTCTTTGGATTTATCATTAGTAAAATATCAATTAACGGATAAATTATGTTATACACTCAGTTGATAATATAACTAATATTCACGACAAATAAAGAAAAACAGAAGAGATAACGAATCATAATTTAGCCGACGGATAAGTTTATAACATGGTCTACATATTCTATATTCTATATAGGTAGATTGGCTTTGCGCCGAGAGACTGTATTGTATTCTATTCAATGCAAAGGCGCACTTTATCTTATCTCTTCGCTTCGCCCACGTGACAACTATATTTAGCTGCATCGTTCCGAACTTTCCAAGGTCATATAGGCCAATAATATTTATCCATGGTCATCAGTTGTCGACAGTACATACGAGATAATCTCGTAAGCAAGAAATAATCGATTTAGACCGACCAGACCGGTTCAGAGTTCGTGTCTCGTGATGGTGTTGGTCATTGTGCCATCTGTTAACGATTATTGAACTACATCAAGCCGGCCTCCAACTGCTAACTCGAAAGTCTATATGAAGGAGTTATCTGTTAGTATATATGATCTAGGATATTACACTAGTCAGACTTCAGATGCATACAAACAATAAATGTTCTTCCTCTGACACACATCGTCAAGTGAGATGTACTGCCAGCTGCCTGATAATAGATGTAAATATCAGCAGAACCTCAATCAGAGGATTTTCCAAATTAAAGGGAAGAGAAAGTAAACAGAAACACACAATACTGTGTGCATGTGGTCGAGATTATGCCAGTGCTTCGTTTCACGCAGTTCTCTGTACAGAAATGGTGGCAAGCCATGAAAGTACATATTTGAGAAATTATTCTCTCGCATTTTTATGATCGTAAGACCATGAAGGAATAGTACTTTTTGAGTGATCGCATTTCTCCATGAATTATTAATTTCAACGAATTCTTGCGACTTTTTGTAAACTATAAGTCTAGAAAGTAAGTCTAAGCATGCATAGACAATCATCCAATTCAGACATATCTCCCTGAAGCAAGTCTGTACAATAAGTCTGTGCGTGTATGGGGTTCTTAACAAATAGTATTTGGACAGACTCTCGACAGAATGCAACAAAATGACGTCATCTTTACCAACAGAGGTTTTTGCACATCACACTTTTGCACGAGTCATGAACCATCTTCTAGTGATAGGTGCACAGCATAGCACAACTCATCCACAATCACATATAATGTGACCAGACATCCTGTTTTGAATGGGACAGTCCCGATTTTAGCCATTCCGTCCTGGTGTCCTGATAGTTCTTGCTGGGATGCCTGTTAGTCTAATTTTGTTAGAAAATGAAAAAATGAATAATGTTGAAATATGTATACATAGGTTGTTTCCGATCTCTGGAAACAAATTTTGAATGATGTCAGGAATCACACGATAGCTGAACTATATGACAGGTGACAGACCAGTAGTGAGTGATTTCATAGTCATAGTGCACTGTTTCTCACAGCAGCAATGCTCAAGAAAATCGAGCCTTTTTGCGAGGGGTACATTATGACCCTTTCCGATGCCAACTGCAGTTATGTGAAAATCGTAGGAGTCTGCAAAAAATATGATTTCTTTATTTTCAAGAAAAGCATCTTCTGTGTACTTAATAAGACTGGTAAAGCTCGAATGGGATTAATTCCAGACGGGAAAAGCAAGCAAATCCACCCCCCACCCACCACAAGCCGCACCACCCGAAATGATACAAATTAATCTCATCCGAACTTTACCAGTCTTATTAAGTACACAGAAGATGCTTTTCTTGGAAATAACGAAACCACGTTTTTTGCAGGCTTCTTTTATTTTCACTTAACTGTATTTGGCATTGGAAAGGGTCGTAATGTACCTCTCCCAAAAAGGCTCGATTTTATTGGGCATTCCTGCTTTGAGACACCATGCAACCTAACTATGAAATCACTCACTACTGGTCTGTCACTTGTCACCACAGCTCAACTATTGTATGACTGCTGACGCACATGACATCATTCAAAAGTCGTTTCCAGAGATCGGAAACAACCCTGTAGATATTACAAACTTTTCTGGCAATTCCAACATTGATGACAAAGTCATGATAAGTGAATTTGTTTATGTAAAGCATTGCTAGTGCAGACAAAGTCACTCAAAGTAATAATGAGGAGAAAGAGCACCATATGAGATGGGTAGAAATGTTCCAGCATTTCTTGCATCAACAACTGTCATTCAGAAACATTGCTAACATCATAGAATTTGACCTATCCCTGCCTAGAAACAATACTGCTGTAGAAAGAGTTTTTACCAGAATGAACGAAATATGGACATAGGAGAAAACACAACTTAAGGTTGATATGCTGAAGTCGGAAAATAGGGACGATTGAGTGTGCTGGGTTTGCAGCGCCTGTTCTTGGACAGAAAACTATGAATGAAATTAATGTTGAAGGCTTTGTTAATTACCAAATTCAATTTCAAATACAGATACTTTCACTTCAATTTCTTGAAGAAGAACAAGAAATATCTCATAGAAATTAATTCAGTAAAATCATATGCTCAATGAGTAGGTTGTAATTTTGTGTTTCGTGTTATGAGTAATGTAATTTTATTGTTTTTGAATTTTGTTATATAAACTGGGCCCCCGCAAGGGGGGAGGGTCAATTAGTACTTCGGTACTGGGGCCCGGCCATAAGCCCTCTCCCCTAAAAAAGTATGTGTGTGTGTGTGTGTGTGTGTGTGTGTGTATATATATATGTATATGTATATATCTTATGAATATACCTGTCACTTTTCTGCAAGAACTGTCTGCATATAGTTATTTTGCAGTACAACATTTGAATAGTGTGTGCAGCACTATAAATTAACACAGTCTCAACATGCAACAATGGACAGTGGCGAAGTCTTTAAGAAGCTTTTGAGGCTTAGGCTGGTATACATAGTAGACACTTTATATCACCACTTTGCAAAGTGACACTTTTGACGAAAGTGGCTCTTTCATGTTAGAGGTATTCATAGATGATTGAAGAAGTGCACTTTACAAAGTGTCACTTTATGCCAGCAAAGTGTAGAGTTACAATTTGGTTGGTAACATAAGTCCCACAATGCCTTTCAAAACAAGTGAACAAACAATAAAAAATTAATGTGTAACCCACAGATTATAATGCTTATGATTTGAGCTTAGAGCCTAATTGATCACGCAAGAAAGAAAATATATATTTAAAGTTGTTTTATTTCAGTTTGTCGTTTTTGTTGTTGATACCGGTAGTTTAGATTATTTCAGTCAGTTCAGATAGTATATAATATTTTATTAAATAGGTAGTGATACTGCTGGTGAAATTTTTGTAGTTATATACTAAAGTTAGGTTAGGTTATGTACAGTACATAGCTGATTCATTGATTTATATCGTTAAGTTAGATTTTGTATGTATCCATTCCACTCATTTATATAGTTAGGTTAGATTTTGTACATATCTTCTATTGGTTTATATAGTTAGATTAGGTTTTGTACATATCATTAGGTTAAGTTTTGTGTGTGTATATATATATATATATATATATATATTTTTTTTTTTTTCATTTATATCGTTTGATTAGGTTTTATACGTATCTGCTTCATTGATAATATCGTTTTATTCCCTTTATTTTCATTTTTGTCTTTTTCGTGAATAGTGAATAGAAGTCAAAAGAATGAAGTAAACACATTACTGAGTGACTTATTTGGCCGGGATTCCGCAGTTATGATGCACTGCTAAGCTAGCATCATAACTGTGGAATCCCAGCCAAATAAGTCACTCAACTGAGTGCGTTCCTAGTATAATGGCAGTTGGCACTAGACATATACATCAACATATACGCCTAACTTGGAGTCAGGCCACAAAGGGAAACACTGAAGGAGGAAGATTTGATCCGGTGCTGTGGATTGAATTCAGCGTAGCTCAGTGGTCAGAGCACTTGGTACGTAGAACCAAGGACCTGGGTTCGATCCCCAGCGCCGGAGCGAATTTTTCTCCTCAAATATTAATTTTAAGAAATGTTTGTATTGACGCAATTGCGTCCCTACAAAATGATCCATGCCCACCTTTTCGTTCTCCTAACCGTTTCATAGTCTCGTCCATCTAATTTTCCTCTTAATCGTCCCTTCAATCAGTTTACTAGGCCTATTATCAATCTCCTCAATCTTTTTTTTTCTTCCCTTCATTTCACCTATAGTTGTTTCTTCATTAATTTTTCTCTGATCAAATTAATTCAGTTGTGATTGTCCTTTCAGCTATTTCCCTATTAAAATGTTCTTAGCAATCTGTTATTTCACGCCATCTCGTCTGTCGTTCTACCCTAATAGTCCCTAATTTTATTTTTCTTCCCATTGCCTTAAATATTTTTTTTTTTATCATCTCTTGTCACTTTCGTTCCAATCATTTAATCACTCCTGATCGTCTAATCAGTTGCCTTCTCCTGATTATCTCTTATTACTACAACATTATTTCATAAGCCTTCTTTCACAATTGACGAGATGCTCGCTAGTAAATTATAAAGGACCTATAGGCCTAAATAGAACTGAAACGATCAAGAATGGACGAGATGAGCACAAGGAGACTGACGAGATTATTTTTTGCAGTGTAACTTGCAAAGGGAAAAGTTCGTGAGGAGGGTGGGTAAGCGACCGAAACTACATAAGACCTTGAACACTTCAGAAGTCTGTGTTCTTCCGCAGGTTTCAATAAATAATTCGATAATTTACAAGACGTCCGCCTTTTTCTACAAAGTGACACTTTCGGCTCAAAGTGTGGTCAGAAGTACACTTTCATCAAAAAGTGTCGACTGAGCAACGTAAAAGTGATACTTTGCATCTTCCAAAGGACACTTTAATCGAAAGTGTCGACTATGAATACCAGCCTTAGTCTACCCAAAAAAAAAAATTTGAGTTATATCTAATGACAGTATAAGTTCGTAATAACAATGTATCGTGACACTTTGTTTCACTCTAATCCTTCCCTATATTAAATTCACTGTTGGCAGTCATTCCACTGTGAGAGGCTTGTGGCAAAAGCCTTGTAGCAACTGCGACAGCCTCACTCACAGGCAGCAGCACTTGCAAGTTTGAGGAAAGGCCAGGGAGGAGGGGGCATCGATTTTCTTCGACTCAGTAGCAAGAAGCAAGGCTAATGTCAACTGCGATACAATACGCTACCAGTATGTTATGTTCGTATTCTATGAATGTGCTGCATTGTTGAGTGTTAGTTTAATCAAAAGTGCATGTGTTACATAGGTAATTTTGTGTAAAATGACTCATACTGAGAGAAACATTGAGATCATTATTTGCAGAATTAAAAGAGAAACCATTTTCAAGTTGAGCATATGAAACAAAATGAGCTTACAAAGATAGGAGATCGACACTACATTTACATATTAAAATAGCTGATGGAGGAAGACAATACAGATTCAATTTTCGTTGTGTAAGAAATATCCTTGGCTAACAGGGTGCTCTGAGAGTTGTATTGTTATACCTATATTGTGTTTGGGAGTGAAAATGAGTGGTCATCATCTTGTGGAGTTTGTATCACAAAAGTTTTGATAGAAAAGCTGAGAAACATCTGCTTTATAAAATATATAAGATAAGCAGATTTTTTCAGCCTACCCAGTATTTATAACTCAGCTGCGCCACAAACACTGTTACATTGAATATATTCTAACGAGTCCACACCTGTGGAGTAACGGTCAGCGCGTCTGGCCGCGAAACCAAGTGGCCCGGGTTCGAATCCCGTTCAGGGCAAGTTACCTGGCTGAGGTTTTTTCCGGGGTTTTCCCTCAACCCAATACGAGCAAATGCTGGGTAACTTTCGGTGCTGGACCCCAGGCTCATTTCACCGGCATTATCACCTTCATATCATTCAGATGCTAAATAACCTAGATGTTGATACAGCGTCGTAAAATAACCCAATAAAAAAAAAAAAAACTTTTCTAACGAAGAGCAGATATTCGCCTGAACTATTTGCTGACAAACTTTTTCACCTATTTCTTGAGGCCACGAAGCAGTATCTTTAAAATTCAATTCAATCGCCAGTAGCTCACAGAATGTATCATTGCAGCTCTTCGCAACAGCAATCCACTTATGTTGCTGCAGGTAAGACTGACAATGCTGAAAAGACTACAAATATATATATATATATATATATAAAGTTAGGACCACCAATTCCAAGACATCTTATAAACAAATTCCATAGACTGAGTAGATTCACCCAATGGGAATCTAGAGATAGGATATTCTGTATTCACTCTTCGAAAACTGATGTGATATGTGTATGCAGTGGTAATTGTTTAATTATTGTTTTGACAATTTTATTACAATACCAATCAAGTATATTTTTGTGTACTTTGTTTTTCTTTTCATTAAGTTATTTTAAAGAATTTGTAGATCTGAGTTCTTACTTCAAATTTTCTAAATGTAATCAACACAATGTTAGATACTGACGAATGACAGTAATATCGTCGTTCCAATGGTAAAGTTACGAATCTGCATTTTTGGCGAAATTTGAATTATAACGTTGTTTTTGTTGTTACTAATCAAGGCACACTTTGGTCAAGTTTCGAAAGTGTATAAAAATAACAGTTCCTGGAATCACCGATAAAGTTTTTCGAAACTGTGGGAATAAGGAACTTCAACCATGGTAAATTTGCGAAGTCAGTTTCGCATCTTTACCACAGAAGTTTTTGCCAGATTATTACGGAGACTAACCACAGTAAATTTGCGAACGTATTATTATCAGATACATTTTAATTATACAGGTTGGTAAGCAGTGTGCAACATGATAGTACTTTTTTTCTGATTAGGGAAGGCATCCAGGAGTATGTTATGGCGAGTGAAGAAAAGGGTATTCCAGCATATTCTCATAATGCTAAAACTTTAGCCAGTAGAGCCATGCCATTGAGGAAACAGCCGAGGAACCAAATGATTTTAGCGGTGATGACTGTGATGATTATATACCATTGTCCTTTGAAACTTCGGACTCAGACGAATGTGACGTGCCAGATATCTAGTCTCTTCAAACCAATTGTCCCTTTCCAACCAGCGTGCATGAAAATGATGTCCTTACAGCTTAATCCTCCAGAACTGGCAACTGGAACAATGCAAGAACTCTCAACGGAGATACACCTTCAGCAGCACCTCAACATTCGCCAGCAAAAAAAAAAGCAAATTTCTGTTCCCAGTAAGTGGAAACGAAATATACAGCAACTGAAGAGACTCAAGGGAAAGAATATTTTACGTCGAAGGGAAAACAGTACCTGTTAGACCAATGAAGCTTCCTCCTTGTTTAAACAGTCTGAATCACCAATGCTCTACCATTATTACGCAAGATAAAAGAGAGCAGATTTACGAAGAATTCCGTGAGTTAGAAAACCTGGGACAACAGCGTCAGTTTGTTTTGAAGAACATTAGACTTAATACTACAGCAAGAGAGACTACTGGTGGATTCTCAAAGAGGAAGAACACTTATACTCTTAATTGCGATGGCGAAAATAAAGCTGTTTGTAGGGAATTCTTTGTGGAAACATTGAATACAACAGAAGGTCTTATAAGAGGTCCATTCAACAAACTTTCACAATCAGGGGTTCTGCAAAGGGATAAAAGAGGGAGAAAGCCACTTCTTCAAAAACTTAAGAATGATGATGGACAGTTCATTAGAACTCATATTCTGTCCTTCCCATCCATGGAGTCACATTACTGCCGCAAGGCATCAGAGTACAAGTATCTTGCTTGACAGGTTAGTCCCCCTTAATCCCCACATATCTTACTTTCTCCTTAAGAACTGTTTATTGATTCCAAAATTTAACTACTTTTTGCGGACTACCCCTATATGGTTGTTTCCATCTTTCCTCTGTCAAGCTGACAATATGTTACGTCATTACTTAGAAATTTTACTTAATATTTCTCTTAGTGGTTGCAGTTGGATTCAGGCTTCTCTACCTATTAAATTTGGTGGGTTAGGTATTAGAAAATTGAGTGATATTTGTAGACTGGCATTTTTAGCTTCTGCGCACGGGGTTTTGGACCGAATCAAATCTATTTTTCCCTCTTACAGTGATTCGGTTCAGATCCCTTTTGTGCAGGAGGCTTTAGTTCGATGGGGTGAGATTTCCAATAACTCTGATCCTCTGTCTTTTCCAGCTGTTCAAAAGAATTGGGATGAAATACTAATCTCTCTTGTTAAGGAGTCCCTTCAGTCATCTTTTTCTTCAGATACAGATCATGCTCGTTTTTTGGCTCTCCAACAAAATGTTTCAGGATCTTGGCTTCATGCAATTCCTTTCCCTAATATCGGTACCCTTATAGATCCCAGATCCTTTAAAGTTTCCGTGGCTTTACGCCTCGGTTGCAAAATCTGTCACATTCATAAATGTATCTGTGGCAATATTGTAGATTCTTATGGCCACCATGCCTTAAGTTGTGTCATGAGTAAGGGGCGTCTCTCTCGTCATTCATCACTCAATGACATCATTAAAAGAGCATTAATATCCTCAGGGGTTCCATCCATCTTAGAACCTTCCGGGATCAGCCGTTCAGACGGCAAGAGACCCGATGGTCTGACTCTAGTCCCGTGGCAATGTAGGCAAATCCTTAATTTGGAATTCCACATGTGTGGATACACTGGCCCCTTCTCATCTGTCTTCAACTTCTAAGACACCAGGATCTGCAGCAGAAAGTGCTGCTGTCAGTAAACACCATAAATATAAACATCTTGCAGATAATTATATTTTTGTCCCTTTTGCTGTTGAAACGTTTGGATCATGGTGTAGTGAAGCCAAAGCTCTCATCTCCACCATAGGCAGAAGTTTAGTGCAGCTTTCTGGGGACCCTCGAAGCAGTCAATATCTATGTCAGCACATTGGTATCGCCATTCAGCGCGGTAATGCTACAAGTATTCTTGCATCCTTCCCCGAGTCCTCTTATTTAGATGAAATTTTCTTCCTTTAATTATTCAATTTATTTATTTGTATTTTATTATAAAAAAATTTATATATTGTTAAAGGAGTCCGATCTATTGTAATCAATCTATTCTTTAACAGACTCCATGCACCTTCTACCCTCAAAATTGTATAATATGTTTTGTACATTTTATTATCCTATATGGCTGAATGAAGAAATAAATGAATGAACAAATAAGTATCTAGATTCTTCACTCAATGTATCAACTATGTACAGCATGTACAAATGAAAGTGTGAGGAAGCTGGAAAGAAACCAATTGGAACAGAGAAGTACCGGCAAATTTTTCGAGAATACAAGCTGCATTTCCACAAACCAAAGAAAGACTTATGCAAGCGATGTGTGGCACACAAAACAATGGTTTCTGAGACAAGCCAAAATTATGACGAAACAACTTACTTGAAGCATTTGGAACGCAAAGAAGCTGCTTGTGTACACAGGAACGAAGAAAGGAAGCTGCCAAAAATGATTCTAAAGTAATCTCATTCAAATGTTATTTAAAAGTGGTTCTCAACAATTCCAAAGGTGCAGCTGGACCATTTTTATATGTGAGAAAATTTGCCGTCTACAATCTCACCATATACAATCTTGGGAATCAAGACATGAACTGTTTTACTTGGGATGAAACATAGGGGAAACGGGGAAGTATAGAAATCTCCACTTGCATCTACAAATACTTGATGGCTAAAGTGGAATACAACATGTTAGAATGATGTCTGATAGCTGCACTGGGCAGCAGAAAAATGCCACTTTTCCTAAGATGTGTCTTCATGTTCTAGGAAATCTTTCAACCATACAGCTCAGCTGATTGACCATGCATTTTTTTAAGATGGCCACAGTCAAATGGAATGTGACTCCATTCATTCAAAAATTTAACAGAAGTCAAAAGCTATCCCTATTTATTTTCCAGATGGATGGGCACAAGTGATGAGAATAGCTCACGCAAATCCATGACCTTACAAAGTGTTGACCCTTCTGCATGGCGATTTTGAAGACTTCAATAGCACCAAGGAATATTTTCAGTGGCGTAATTCCTCAAATGCAAGAGAAAAATTAAACTTCCGTGATACAGTTTGGCTACAGTATCGAAAGGAGAGAAAAGATACAGTCTTCATAAAAACTGACTACACAGCTCAGGAGTTTCAAGAATTGGCACTTGTGAGGAGAAGGGGCTGTCCACAATCATCACAATCTATACATCCATACTCCACCAGATTCATCATCTCTGCTGCGAAGAAAAGGGATCTGATAAAATTATGCACAGATTTGCTCATTCCAAGAAATTATCATGCCTTTTAAGCAAATTTACCATCATCGTCTGATGCCTGTGATGTCTTACCTGTACCTGATGCATTGGAAGAATCTGACAGTGATGAGTGATCATGTTTTCCACTATAGCTTAAGATATTTTCATGACACATAAAAATATTTTTTGCACTTGTAATAATATTTTGTTATTGTTTTGGTTAAGAGTAAAGCTATTATTACTATTATTATTATTATTTTATTATTATTATAGGTCACTAATTTTAAGTGAAATTTGCATTGGATTTAAACCCTTTATGTTTTTAATAGCTATAATAAGCACAACAGTCTTAAAACAGATTCGCAAATTTACTATTACCTGTATAGGTAACAATTGCATCTAAAATATTATTTGTCACATTAGTAAAGTTGCGAATCTGCTTTTTAGGGCGTAAGCTCTCATAACTGGTTACACTGACTAAGGGATATCATTATAAAGAGGTCGAAAAAATAGTTTGCCTTGCGTTGGTTTCAACTGAATAGCTATAAAACTTGATTTTTAATATGCAATTAAAAGTGTTTTTGACCATACTGTAAAATTGTAATTTTGCAGTTTCGCAACTTTACCATTGGAACGACGATATGTATGTCACACAACAATTCGCCATAATTACTAACATTACTTTCATTCTTAGATACAAAATTAAGTTGCAATGCCCTGCCACCTGTATATGTCATAGTGTTAACCGCATCTTTTATCTCACATCTTCTTTCTTTACATTAAACTGCGGAAAAGCAAATTGTTATGGAAAATATCTGGATTTTTATACACAACTTATGGAAATTTCAGAAGTCATCTACGGATTTTCACACCTACATTTCCACTGCAGTTAATTAATGTTCTGAAGGGCAAAAGTTAAGTGAAGTCCAGTTACAGCATCGAGATGAACTCCAAAATAAGCCTCACAAAAGGACTGCCTGGTACACCTGTTTCTAACTCAAGGTCTCCTCTTTTTTCCCACTTCTTCAGATTCAATTCCCCACAAAGCTTGCTTTCCTAGTGATGGACTAGATGGATCCGCAGTGCAGTGAAGAATGCTACTGTTCAATGTACTGAGTGATTGACAGATAAAGCATTAACTAGTAAGAACGGACTCGTCTCATTGTGTTAGCTGTTAAGTGCGCCATCAACATTCACAACAGACTCCAGATTGTGGATCATTGCCTGGAAACATAATGTCAAAACTAATAAGAAAGCATATAAGCTATAAATATGTTTCAATTTGCGAGAGTGATAAGAAGTATTCTGAAAACAACTAACGTTACGAAATGACGAAAATAGCTGTTGATGAGGCGCCACTGTGAGACCACTTATTATACGTGGAAAAAATACCAACAACCTGAGGCTTCGCCACTCAAGGACAAACTCTTCATTGTCTCTCCCGATAAATAGCAACCAACAAGAAGTCGGCAAAAAAAGAGAGAGAGAGAGAGAGAAGAAACTAGTGACTGAACAGAAAAAGGGTGAAAAGGTCGGCAGAAAAAAGAAGAAGAGAGTACGAAAAGATGGTCAATCTTGAAAGATTGCAACAGAGATAAAGGCACCTCCCATGAAAAGAGCAGTGTAAGATTCAAGGATACAGTCGAAGAACATCCACCATCTACCATCCACCACTGATACAGGGAAGGACTCAGACAAGTTGGATGACACAAGAGATGACACAACACTGCCAGCAGCCAGAACATTGGTGACGAGCTTCCTTGCAGTGTCCTAAACCCGGACCTGGATGTCATACTGGATGACTTAACAGGTCTGTGGGCATCCCATAGGGTATGTACAAAACCTTGTTTCATAATTGTATCCTAAAGCAGGAGTCATTAGTTCAGTGAATTTAGGTTCCAGAGTCTTTGCTTGGCAGTTTGGAGGGATGGGAGAAGTGTTCATAACAGTTTAGAAGTGGTGTCCATTTTTCCGAAACCATTATTGCTAACATCTTTTTCAGAATTGTACTTTTCTCCGTTACCTTTTTCCAAAACAGTGAAGTTATTTCTAATGCATTATGCACGTTAGAGGTAAATGGGTGAGGAGATCAGGTCTTAATTCATAGTCACAATCTAGTTGAATTTCTTTTTTTTACTAATGGCGGGTTACTTAACTGTTCATTATTCACCCATATGAAGCCAGTTGTGTACACCAATTTATTGACAGAGTTATTGCCCAGGGTGAAACAGAAGGATTTTACAATATACTAGTACAACACAAGGGCTTAGTATCGATACTTAGTACAACACAGAAATATTCATGTAGCTTTGTCATAAATTCACCTACAGAATAGAAGGTGTGAGAAATTAGGTACTTGTTTAATTTGGCCTTAAATGATCTTATGTTTTGAGTTTCATTTTTTTATATTCATAGAGAAACTATTACAATTTTTACTGCCATATGATGTACTCCTTTTTGATAACATGATAAACTTGCCAATGGAGTATGGAAGTTTTCTTTTGACGAGTATTTATGCTATGAACTGTTGAATTAGTTACAAAGTTTTCACGATTATATACGAGCTACCACCTTTACTTTTTAACTTTGCTCTAGAATATGCCATTAGGAAAGTCCAGGATAACAGAGAGGGCTTGAAGTTGAACGGGTTACATCAGCTCTTTGTTTATGCGGATGATGTGGCTATGTTAGGAGAAAATTCACAAACCAAACACGAGAATTTTACTTGAAGCAAGTAAAGAGATAGGTTTGGAAGTAAATTCCAAAAAGACAAAGTACATGATTATGTCTCGTGACCAGAACATAGTACGAAATAGAAATATAAAAATTGGAAGTTTATCCATTGAAGACATGAAAAGTTCAAATACCTTGAAGTAACAGTAACAAATATAAATAACATTCGAGAGGAAATTAAATGCAGAATAAATATGGGAAATGCCAGTTATTATTCCGTTGATAAGCTTTTATCATCCAGTCTGCTTTCAAAAAAGTTGAAAGTTAGAATTTATAAAACAATTATATTACCGGTTCTTCTGATAGATTGTGAAATTTGGACTCTCACTTTGAGAGAGGAACAGAGGTTAAGGGTGTTTGAGAATAAGATGCTTAGGAAAATATTTGAGGCTAAGAGGGATGAAGTTACAGGAGAATGGAGAAAGTTACACAATGCAGAACTGTATGAATTTTATTCTTCACCAGACATACTTAGGAACATTAAATCCAGACGTTTGAGATGGGCAGTGCATAGTGTAGCAAGTATGGGTGAATTCAGAAATGCATGTAGTGTTCATTGGGAGGCCGGAGGGAATAAAACCTTTAGGGAGGCCGAGACATAGATGAGAGGATAATATTAAAATGGATTTGAGGGAGGTGGGATATGATGGAGCGACTGGATTAATCTTGCTCAGGATAGGGACCAATGGCGGGCTTATATGAGGACGGCAACGAATCTTCGGGTTCCTTAAAAGCCATAAGTAAGTAAGGAATATACTGTTACTATCTGTAGAATTTCCTCAGAATATTATTCCAAAACTCATTATCGAGGGGAAGTATGCAAAGTATATTGTTTTTAAGGTATTTCTTGCATAGATCTAATAGCAAAACATGCAGAATTTAGTTTAGGGATAATTTCTTTAATATGATTTTTCCAATTTAATATATTATCAATTTGCAAACCAAGAATTTTGGTTGTTGTTTCTATTAGGGACCTACTGTTAATTCGCGCGGGTGCTCGTGTAAAGGGGGTTAAGTCAAATTGTAAGGTATATAAACTTCTCTCCTTTGGTACTGAATAAAATCCCTTTGTCACAAAATAAGGTGTACTGTAACTGCATCATGGATGGAAGAATGAAGAATGATTTAACCCCTTTAACACAAGAAAAAATTAATTGTGGATAGTTGAAATCTGTATTTATCCCAGTTTAGCGAAAACATACTTAACCCCCTTTACACGAGCACCCGCGAATTATTCCACTTGAAATTTGCGAGATTGAATTTGGGCAAGATTTAAATTGAATTATGTTAGTTTTGTTACAATTTAATACTAATTTATTGGCAAAGAACCAATCACATATTTTGAGGAGAATTGCTCTGTTGAATACTGAAATGTGTTGGATTTATTGGCTGCAATTACTATACTCGTGTCATCTGCAAATAATATAAGATGAACTACATCTTTTATTAGGGTGGCAAGATCATTTATGAATGGAATGTAAATATAATGCATCAATAAATTAACTTGTGTTTGTACCTAATATATTGTATCTCATTTTAAAGCTTTGCTGTTAACACTAGTTAATATCCCTACCCATATTCTCTGTTCCAGAGCACAAGTAAGGAGTACCAGTATACGAATTTTGGAATTGCACTAGAGAACAACAAAATAATAGAAGTGTGCAGTGCATGTTGCGACAGGGAAGCTGAGAACAATATTGATACGCTCCTGGTGGCCTGGCTGTGAAGCTTAACATTTGCACATTTGAGAGTTAAATTGGTGGTTTTTGTTGATTAAATTATAAAGATTGTTAAATATGAATGTTACTATTTTTGTGTTTTTATGTTATTTAATTATGATAAAAAGTAAACAATTTCATCAGAACAACTATAAACAAAACATTAGTTGTTCTGATGAAAATTTCACTTTTCTTAATTAGATCGTATAAACACACGTGACTCATAACATCGTCATCAGGTTCTCATCTCGAAACAAATATGTGATGTCTATTTTGTAGTTCTGTATGGCTTTCCCACCAACTTCCAATCAGAAAATTCCATTGAAACATTTACCGCTACTGGTGACAGGGCAACAAAACAATGGCCTGGACAGTCTTGCTACCAGAAACTCCTACTTCACTTTCACCCCCCCCCCCCGAATTACACTGTAAAATGCAGGTTTCTAACTACTAATCCATAGAAACTTGAGTCTTAACTGGTATATCGTAAAACAGGTGAATCCGATGTAGTATTGTGAAACTGATCAGTTATGTTTTTTTGAACAAAGAATGGTGCACAGATGTCACTAGTACTTTAAAAGCATTGTTGAGACTCATGTTTCTAAGAAAGGTAATTTGTCAGAAACAATTGATATTTAAATCACGTGCAACTCACTGTGATCAATAGCGAAAAGAATTCCGAGGTGTGCTACATTTTTGTGTTGGAAAATTCTTGTGGAAAACTTGTATTGTACTTCACTACATATTTTGTTAATAGAGTAAGTAAAGAAATATTTAATTTCATAAGAGTCTCTTTAGTGTATATAAGAGATAAAATTATTTTCGCCTTTATGTCATGCCCTTTTTAGTACAGTGTTGTTGTTTTGGAAGGTGACTCTGATCACACACGTATATAAGGAAGAAGATTTCATGATTGGGATTAAATTTTTTTACTAAGTTATGCTCCTTTACTTAATTTTCGTTATGTTGTAGGTTAAATTCAACAATGTAGGTATGTACAAAGAAGCTAGGACCAACAAGAAAGTACAATAATTGCAACTCTCTGTACCTTTGTAATATGGTGAAAGCTTTAAAATTAGGAAAATTAAGCATTAGTAAGCCTTCGGAAGAATATGGGAACTCCTACACGACACTGGATGATTTAAGCTATCAGAAAATAATTTCGCCATTATATGATTCCTCACTAAGAAAAGAATGAAATATTTCATTGGCAGAATGTATAGAAAAATATAAAAGGACTTGTATGAGAACTTCCTCAAAAAAAAAAAAAAAAAAAAAAAAAAAAATGGGAGAATGATACATTTTTTTATATCCTGCTACTGAAGTAGAAGAATGGCAGATAGTTCGAAAGGTTGTGCAACAAACCTTGTGACATGGGAAATATACATTCTTCAATACGGATGTCTACAATATTAATTAAGTCATTTATGATCTTATTATAATTAAATTTTGTCATATATATTGAAAGCCACAGGTGTGGCTCAGTAGGTTAAGGCGCTTGCCTGCCAGTCTGAAATTGCGCTCGAGCGCGGGTTCGAGCCCCACTTGGGCTGATTACCTGGTTGGGTTTATTCTGGAGGTTTTCCCAACTGTAAGGTGAATACCAGGTAATCAATGGCGAATCCTCGGCCTCATCTCGCCAAATACCATCTCGCTATCACCAATCTCATCGACACTAAATAACCTAGTAGTTGATACAGCGTCGTTAAATAACCAACTAAAATTAAAAAACACATATTGAAACAGTCTTTAAAAACGTTTTTAAAACTTCAATTAGTGAACGTTTTCACATATTCAAACAAGGAAGTGTGTATATGATATTTGTGGATTTAGAAAAGGTATTTGACAGAGTGCATTGGAAAAAGGGGAGGCTGTTCAGTAACTTTTATATGAAACGACGAGTCAAAATGAGGATAGGAGGAGAAATGTCAGAAGGTAGTGAAATAGGGAGAGGAGTATGACAAGTATGCCCTTTATCACTTACCCTGTTCGTCTACTTGGAGGATTTAGTGAAGAACTGTTTTTAAAACATGGGAGGGGTGATAGTAGGAGAAAGAAGAATAAAGTACATAAGATTTTCTGATGATATGCATTGTTAGCAGAAGAAGAGACGATACTAAGGGATATGCTAGTGGAGCTAAATGGCATCTATGAGCAGTATGGAATGAAGATAAACGCAAACAAGACGAAGACCATGGTTGTTGGAAGAAAAATAAAGAAGGTAAACGTGCGAATACTAAATGAGACAGTAGAGCAAGTGGACATCTTCAAATATCTGTGGTGTACTATAAGCAGTAACATGAGCTGCTGCTAGGAAGTCAAAAGGAGGATAGCGATGGCAAAGGAAGCTTTTAATAGAAAAAGGAATATCTTCTGCAGACCTCTGAAAAAATAACTAAGGAAGAGACTACTGAAGTGCTTTGTGTGGAGTGTGGCATTGTATGGAGAAGAAACATGGACATTACGAAGAAGTGAAGAGAAGTGACTAGAAGCATTTGAAATGTGGATATGGAGAAGAATGGAGCATGTGAGCTGGATAGACAGAATAAGAAATAAAGCTGTGTTGGAAAGAGTGGGTGAAGAAAGAATGATGCTGAAGCTGATCAGGAAGAGAAAAAGAAATTGGTGGGCCATTGGCTGAAAAGAAACTGGCTAATGAAGGATGCACTTGAAGGAATGGTAAACGGGAGCAAAGTTTGGGGCAGAAGAAGATATCAGATGATAAGATATATGAAATCATATGCGGAAACTAAGAGAAAGGCAGAAAATAGAAAAGAGTGGAGAATGCTGGGTTTGCAGTGAAAGATCTGCCATTTGCAGAACACTATGTATATATGTTCACACACTCAGATGTATTTATCCGATTTTAAGTGATACCAGTACCGGATTTACCCCTCCTATTGAGGTAACACTGATCAACAATAAAAGTTTAAAAAAATGAAGTTGAAAGCAATGGAGGATATTTACATTCAGTAGATAGTATTGTAAAAAATATAAGATTACAAAATTGAATTGATGCTTCGCTAGGATGTAACCTTATATGGTTAATGCCTAGAAAACTGAAAATTTTGATCACATTCACCCCATATTACAGTATGTAAAAATAATTTTATATTCACTAACTTATAAAATTTATATCAACCCTACTATCAATACAAAGTATATTTAATACTCACTTGGATATTAATCTCTTGTCCAGAGCATGGAAATGTCGGCATAAGCAGACATTTTTTCTCATTTTGAGAGTATCTGAAACCATGCCCACATACTCTATTGCATCCAGAACCTTCTCATTTGTGGAAGAACGCAGTGCAAAAACGTTGCGGCCATCATTTGTATATGCATCTCTGAAGGCATCTGTACTATACAGCGACCCACCACTACAACATAAATGCAAAATCAGTGATGAAGAATAAAAATTAGTAAGGCAAGATATCATTTTAATCAATTCTTGCATCCCTTTCTACTTGACATGCGCTTTGTGTGAATTTTTTTTTAAATTTATTTATTCTGGTGTAGTTAAGGCCATATCAGGCCTTCTCTTCCACACCACCAGAAATACAAATACAATAATAGATATAAGAAGGAAAAAAAAAATACACTATAAACAAAGTAAAGCCACACAAAAATATACACAGCTTGCAGTCACACGAACTTTAAATGAGTGATTAAGTATTATAATTAATTGTATCCTAACTAATTAACTAACATAAACAAGAAACTTGCAATTTTAATCCAGAGTAAAAAAAAACACAAATTAACACTTCTAGCAATACCTAAAAAGCATGAAATTAGACAAAATTTTCCAATTTAATTTTGAATTGTGATAAAGTCCGGCAGTCCCTGACATCATTCGGTAACGAATTCCAGATGCGAGGTATTTCTACAGTGTAGGAGGATGAGTATAAAGACGTTCTATGATGAGGGATAGAAAGAAGTGCTTGATGCCGGTTTCGAAGAATTGTGAGGAATTGAAAGCACGATAAGCGATAATTCGGAGAAGAAGTATGCATGATTCTACTCCGAATTATCTCTTATCATATTCAGAAGTTACGATCTGATTTACATAAAAATATGCAGAATTCCGTGGTTTTCTCTTGCATATTACTTTATTCGGAATTATATAAATCTAAATCTTACAACTTTCACATAACAATATTCAGCAGATGATGAATATAACATCGAAGCCAGTCAATCAGGAACAGTAACATCATTATTTAAAATGTTAACACAGTGAAGTCGTTATTTATAATTTTAAATAACTTAACAGTTAATCAGTAAAAAATAAATGTTGGCTTGAAATAGATTTTGATAGCTGTAGGGAATAAATTACTTGCAAGCATGAAGAGCAAAAATTTAAAGGAAAATAATTTCATTGATTTTCGAGTTCACTAATTTTCAACATTACAGCTTTCGTTGTAAATTAAAGAAGAACGGGTGAAAATGTAAAGGCAATCAATTTTATCCATAGATTTACAAATACAAAGAATAGCTAAGAAGGTATCCTACTTTAAAAAGTACTAGAAAAAGTTTACCATTGGAAATTACAGAATTATCATTTTATCACTTCACTGCCGCCACTACATGTCACCATCATCAGTCTACCATTAACTCAGACTACAATGATGGGCTGAGGTCTACACATTATTTTATATGTAATTTATTTTCAAAAAAATCGTCTGCCCAGGCATTCTGAGTTGCCAAAAATATAGAATAATATATATAAAAGAATAATAATTTATTACAATAGTTAACTTACGTGAACACAGAACACGAATTTTAGAATTGATATAAATTATACATATATTTTTGACATAATAATAATAATAATAATAATAATAATAATAATAATAATGAAGGAGCATTCCATCTGCGTGACAAACTCTACTAACACACGTGCTAATCTTATCTGCAGCTTCTGTTGTGATGTCACTCCTCAGTATGTGCTGATGAAAGGCTCAGTAATCTCTCACATAAGTTTACGCTAGAAGCCATAAAATGATCTCTCTGCAGTTTCTCAATCAAGACAGTATGTTGTCAACATCTCTGTAAATAAATCTATTTTATACTAAGATATTATTCGCTTTTGAACTTCGAAAATCTCGACTAATTCAATTATCAAATATGTTATTACATTTCCATTATACAAAATTATGGACAAAATACTTAAAATATGGATTTATACTACATATAGAAATTATACTCTTTCTACCATTATTTAATACAAAATAGTTGTAATTTAACTTACTTACTCTTCAAAGAAATCGTGAGGCAGTTCTTCATCAAAGAAACCAAGTATAATTGTATTGGGCTTCATGGCACCAAGACCAGACATGCGAATCATGTGCTGCAGCCCTTCTCGCACCGAACGAGCCACTGTCAGCTCAATGAAAGCTTTCACCTGTATGTTAAAATATTAAGTCAGAAGCTGCATTTATAATGTATATTTAATATCAAATGAAGGAGAGCGGGAATTGAGAATTTTTAAAAATTTCACATCTTTTAATGTCCTCATCCAAACCTGATTAGGTTTTCGTGAAAACTGAGTCTATTGCAAGGTATATTTATGGAAAAAAAAGTGTTTCTATTTACGATGCTCGAGTCGAACAGAAAATAGAATTAAAAACTATGAAATACCTAATAACTAAATGTGTGAAATTATAGCATTAATTTTTTGTACTAATAGCAAATATGTTTTGAAATAGAATTTTATAGCATTAATTATTTGAAGAAATAACGTTCATTAAGTAAAACCTTGAGCCGTGCTCGACATCCTAGCTGTCCACCTAATACGTCACTTCGCCCGACAGAGTGCTCTCAGTCGATATGTCATAGATAGCGCTGCTATTTCCTTCATTTTCTTATCCAAATTTTCCTATTGGCCGGTTGGTTACGTCAGACGAAGAGAGAGGGAAAGCGAAGTTACTTGGCTACGCGCAGTTATATGTAACATTACTCAGGAGTTAGAGCCCGTATCGACAACATTACTCAGGAGTCGGAGCTAGTACCGATAACATTACTCAGCAGCCAGGACACGTATCGACAACTTCATTGAGGCAATCGACGTGCACTCAGGAAATAGAACTCGAACTGTATTCTACACTTGTAACTTAAGTTCGTCGTGTTAGATTGTTCGAGAATACTGTCTCCTTAAATTTCACTTGAGAATTTATGGATTATATGAAACCTTGTTTGAAATATATCTTGGGTTTCAGTGCGGCAATAAGTTGTATCAGATTTGTTGTGATATTATTGTTATTATTGGTTGTATGTGTTAGAGATATTGTGGTGGATCGTGTATGGAAATCACTCGCTGATGATACGTCTTGGGTTAAGTGATTGGAATTGCGTGGTGAGATATACTTTGATATGTGAGGTAGTATTGAAGTTCCAAGACGGTTTTGGTGATAGCGTAATGATTACAATCTCTTGGCTTACATAGTAATAGACGGTGTAATGAACTAGAATAGTATGGGCCTCATTATCTATTCTAGTACTTGCTACTCCATATTGGTTATTATTGGTTTCCACGCCGGTACTCAGGAATCGAGTGCATTGAGTTTCAGTTGCTATTCAAACGACTATCAGTATTTGAAATTATCGTCAGTTACTTATCATCTATCGTATCTCTCTCTCTCTTTTGGGCATTATTTGATTGTAAGGTACAGAGATTACTGTTAGTGCTATCTGCACAGTTAATGTGAGACATATGTGGAATTGCTAATTTATATAGTGATCACTCGTGTGACAGTTTGTATTGGGTAAATTCTTTGTGAAACACTGAGTTCATGTGTACGTTGAATTTGGTTAATCAGATTTTATGTTATCTGTAATTGAATGGGGCTTGTGTTATGAGTTGGCATACTGACTGGGCGTTCATGTTGAGGTTTATATCTAGTTGATTATATATATATATATATATATATAATGAGAGAATGTTTCAACCACTAAATGCTTAATAGGTCAGCAACTGATTATTGAAAAATGGGTGTATCAGATTGAATTACGACTTGTGTGTTCGCCCAGTGTAGTTAAAGTCTCCACGATTCAGTTATTGGTTTACTGGTTATTCAGATTAACTTGTAATATTTTCGTTCACTTAATTTCATATCTACATGTTATCTCATTTATCATTCATGTAATATTGTTATCCATTATTTGTTAATTATATCTGTTATACAAATTCACAATATTTATTTCTAAAAGTCTTCCACTGCGCACATCCAATCATCCAATGTACCATGACACCTGGCGAGTAACAGCCGCTATAAGAAGAAGTAGAGAAGGAGAGGATGATCGCGTCCACACCTGTGGAGTAACGGTTAGCGCCTCTGGCCGCGAAACCAGGTGGCCCGGGTTCGATTCCCGGTTGGGGCAAGTTACCTGGTTGAGGTTTTTTCCGGGGTTTTCCCTCAACCCAATATGAGCAAATGCTGGGTAACTTTCGGTGCTGGACCCCGGACTCATTTCATCGGCATTATCACCTTCATCTCATTCAGACGCTAAATAACCTAAGCTGTTGATAAAGTGTCGTAAAATAACTTACTAAAAAAAAAAAAAAAGGATGATCGTACACCACCAACTCCACAACCTGTTTCGTTATTTTATATATTTGAGAGGAATAAATGAAAATAAAATTATATAATTGGTAACATACTTGGTCAGTGTCACAATGTTTAGTTAAATAATTATAGTTTCAATAGGGATATCCTGAACTAGCACCAACAGACAGCACGCGTGTACTATGAGGGTTGCGCTTTGCATGTGCATTTGTTTTCCAGTATATAAACACTGAGGATTTACGAAGTGTAATAGTATATTAAATACTCTTAAAAACAACTCGAAATGCCTATTTTTTTGTGTTCGGTATGTAAAAACGAGGGAAAGCTTTTTGCCTTCAATGAGGCCCCAAAAGATTCTGAATACATGCTTTCAACTTTAAAAAATATAACTAATTAAATTGTGCCTCAAAAGTGATAGCTATTAAACAAAAATAACTAATTCAAGTAAGGAATTGCTGGCTACTGTTTCATTTTGAAAGATGGCAAAGAAAAATTGTAATAAAAACATATGTAACCTCAACAGCAAGCTATGTTAGCTTAGATTATATCCCGATCAGGAATTATATTCAGTACTTGTAGGAGTCTCCAAAGTTTACACCTGCATTTTACAATGGGATGATACAAGGCCTACAGTAAATTCTCGATTAACTGCGATGTTTATTATCCAGGACGATCTGTAGTGAAAAAAAATATATATAGGCCTATAAATAATACAGTCTATGTATAAAATGAGAAAGTAGGGGAACCTTGGCTCCAAAAATCCATTTCGTGAATAATGCTTTTAATGTAGGATAATTATTATTTATTAACTTCACATTTTCAAAATCGTTCTACATAGGACTCGTATTCAAAACTGCATGTTCTTAACCTGCAAAACGCATGAATAATTGTTATACTACTGCGATCATATTATATCATTCTATTAAAAATTGCATTTGATTTTTCTGCAACTAGAGAAAAAATAATAAGAGGAATTCAAGCCTGATAGTCCTTTCCTTATAAAAAAAAAAAAACATTGGTGGCTGCATATCCTGTTTAGGTTCATGAACATTATATTCTGTGTACTGCAGATTTTCCCATCCATATCTTAAGGGGAATCGCTCATTATTATAAAAGTTTAAGCTATTATTTATTGTAAATTAAATTAAGAAGTCTATCACCGTTACTTTTTAACCTTGCTCTAGAGTATGCCATTAGGAAAGTCCAGGATAACAGAGAGGGTTTGGAATTGAATGGGTTACATCAGCTGCTTGTCCATGCGGATGACGTGAATATGTTAGGAGAAAATCCACAAACGATTAGGGAAAACACGAGAATTTTACTTGAAGCAAGTAAAGAGATAGGTTTGGAAGTAAATCCCGAAAAGACAAAGTATATGATTATGTCTCGTGACGAGAATATTGTACGAAATGGAAATATAAAAATTGGAAATTTATCTTTAGAAGAGGTGGGAAAATTCAAATATCTGGGAGCAACAGTAACAAATATAAATGATACTCAGGAGGAAATTAAACACAGAATAAATATGGGAAATGCCTGTTATTATTCGGTTGAGAAACTTTTATCATCCAGTCTGCTGTCAAAAAATCTGAAAGTTAGAGTTTATAAAACAGTTATATTACCGGTTGTTCTTTATGGTTGTGAAACTTGGACTCTCACTTTGAGAGAGGAACACAGGTTAAGGGTGTTTGAGAATAAGGTGCTTAGGAAAATATTTGGGGCTAAGAGGGATGACGTTACAGGAGAATGGAGAAAGTTACACAACACAGAACTGCACGCATTGTATTCTTCACCTGACATAATTAGGACCATTAAATCCAGACGTTTGAGATGGGCAGGGCATGTAGCACATATGGGCGAATCCAGAAATGCATATAGTGTGTTAGTTGGAAGGCCGGAGAGAAAAAGACCTTTGGGGAGGGCGAGACATAGATGGGAAGATAATATTAAAATGGATTTGAAGGAGGTGGAATATGATGATAGAGACTGGATTAATCTTGCTCAGGATAGGGACCAATGGCAGGCTTATGTGAGGACAGCAATGAACCTCCGGGTTCCTTAAAAGAAAGAAAGAAAGAAAGAAAGAAAGAAAGAAAGAAAGAAAGTAAGTAAATTAAATTATGAAGTAAGAAAATACTTAATTATATTAAATTGTACTAGGTTATATAAAAAAAATTATAGATATAATTTTGACATGCATGAAAACCAAAAGTGGGAGAACATAACTAGCATATGACAATATATCATTACAACATGTTGTGCCGCATGGAACGCTCTTGCCATCTAACGGTAAAACTTTGCATAAGATATTCCTACTATGTTGCCAAAAAAGGACAAACACAAATAAACAAAAACCATGATTTTAACGTGAAATGGAGTATTAATATGTGTTTCTAAGGAATCGTTTCCTCCCACAAATCGAGTATTACATACGCCACACATTAGCATGGTACTGTCGTCTGTCACATGAAATTTATGTTCCTTCATGCATTTGATCGCATGTGCACAATAATATATGATGAGGACAATACATTTTTCTATAACAGTATAACACTGAATGAACATTCGTGCCACACACGTTCCAACATCTGAAGGTCGATACTAGAGACTGCATGCGTGGTTCTCTCTCTCACAGCTGTGCTAAATCACATGGCAAAGGGGAACGAGCACATGATCTTTGACATAATCCCATAAGAAAAAATCACATGGGGCTAAATCAAGAAGAAGGGAGTCATATAGAGAAGCACGTCCAATCCAACAACATAGAATTTCGGCATCGAGGTAATGACAGCTGATATGATGAAAATGAGGTGAAGCCCTAACTTACTGATGAACGAAGTCCTGGCTGTCTGTAATTGTGGCATTAACAACTATTGAAGCATGTCCAGGTACACTGGACTGGCAACAGTTTACTCCACAAAGAAAAATGGGCCATAAGTCTAAACTTTTGAAGAAGAAACATTACAAAACATGCACACTTTAGGAGAATCACAGCTGTCTTCCACCACAACATCAGGATTTTCCGTGCCCCAAATGGATACAATGTATTGGTTCACAGTGGCAGCCAGTCTCTTTAAACTTGCACCATGCATGAATTGTTTTGACTGTAGGTGGTTCTTGGTGATATTTCGTATGACGAAATAGTCTACCATCACCACCAACTCACATTTAGCAAATTCTAACATGCAGAAAGCTTTGTTTTCACCTGTGAACGCTATGTTTTCGTTATGACTGCCTTCCAGTGGCTAAATTTACAAGTATGCCACAGCACCTATTAAAAATGCAAACTTTGAGAGATACTTTATCCACTGATATAAGTGCTTCTGCTATATCTGTCATGGCTACGGTTCTATCGACTTCCAAAACCAGGTAAAGACTTTAGAATCGTCCTGTATTATATGAATTACCTTATACCACAGGTTGTTTTATGGTGAAGTGGAAGAGAAGGCTTTAACTTACCTAATAAATAATTCTAATTCTAATAATTCTATAAAGCAAGGTATAAATGCATCAAAGTTTTTTTCTAAAAGCTGCTTAATGAACAGTAATGAGCAGTCTCAAGAGAGAGAGAGAGTACTGCATATTGCCTGCCTGTAAACATGATTTACATCACTTACAACGCTAACATACCAACTTTAAAATCTCCAACATTTAAATTATGTTAATGCATATTAAATTGTGTCGCAGTTATTGCGCTCTTACTTTATAAACACAGAAGTTATTATTTTAAGCAATGCTTAGTCAAAACAGCTTTTTAATAAGCAACACAATGCTTGATACTCATACATAACTTTGATTAAATGTGCTAGAATACACTGCTTTAAAGTAAAACCCACATAATGAATTTCAACCAATCCCATCTTTGTAACTCAAGATGTGAAAATGAATATATTTCCAATAATTTATTACACAGAATCAGTTCAAATAAATATTTCTGAGTTCTTCCACATTATGCACTGTGCTTTAAATTAACCTTTTGCACTGCCATTATTGAGGAAAAAAATAACATTGACTTCACATAACCACAAGTAGAACTTACTTCCTGGAAGTGAATTTGCAACTAATTGCACAAAATATCGACACTTACCTTCAATTTATCTACTAAGGTGAGCCAATGCGAATATTCATCTAGAGTTGGATCAACTTCCATGCCTGACAACTGCCCCACTTTGATATGACCCAGCACATAAAGACCTCCTTTCTTCAGATCATTCACAAAATGAATCAATGGGCATGATGACCGAGGATTACCCACTAGTAATAGCATCTGAGGCCTCCAGAACTTGACGTGATCTTTCCGAGAGTCAAGCAACAGCAAATACTTCCGCACCTACCAGACAAAGTACACATATACAAATGCACTACAATTTTTGTAGCATAGTATATATACTATTTTATTCAAAAGAACAAACATCAATCTACAAATGCAGACAGCCAGAAGGACCCTCAATTCTAGAAGACAGTGTATACCGAAAATTTGAACATAGATGATTTTACAGAATATTTTAAAAGTACATAAAAATGAAAACATGCAATTTAACAATAACATAAATAAAAATGTAAAAGTATTGCAGCTTATTACAGTAAGCTGAAACGGAGCTTTCAGGCTAAGATGCCATGGTCTATTGGTGCAGATGTTATCAGATGTTTCGTCTACTACTGCGGCAGACATCTTTAGTGGTTAGGTATCCCGAGGAGAAGACTTCGACCGAGGATACCTAACCACTGAAGATGTCTGCCGCAGTAGTAGACGAAACGTCTGATAACATCTGCACCAGTAGACCACGGCATCTTAGCCCGAAAGCTCCGTTTCAACTAGACACCGGCCATGAAAGCCTGCAGGCTAAGATTATTACAGTAATTTAGGCATAGTAAAGCTGACTATGTAAAATGCACAATGAGTCCTTAATAATACTGAGAATCACTTGTTCTAATATTCTGTGAAGGATGCTGAGTAACTTTAAAATATTCCAGTATACTTAGTTATTCCTCCTCGGCTACCAAATAGTAATCATCATCTAATCCTCATTCCATACAAGACTCCACAAACATAAAGGAAAATTCCTCTGTGCCCCAACCACTGATTAGTCCTATGTTTGCTCCAGAAAATGAGGCATGCATCAACAGGTGTGTAGCAATAACAGATGGCGTGACATAACACATAATTATTTTAAATCAACAATCCAACGTAAAGCATCAAATACATGTAGAACTTTTATAAGAATGTACTTACATTACGAAGAGTCCATATCAGATATCAGACTGTTCCTAAAGGTAGTCCCCTTATGATGTTTGAGCAATGAATTACCAGCAACTGGCTAGCCATTAAAGCCTACACTATTACTGTACATACCCGCAGGACATTAACAACACTCAATTTAATACAGCACTGACATCATATTCTAACATAGGACAAGGAGCAAAAGGTAACAGAAACTGATTGACCGACCACAGTTCTTATCTCCGTGTTGAGGTCAGTGTTTTAAATGGTTACACAGCCATAGACGTATTAAACAATCTCCTTGTTATGTTACCATGCCTCATTGCCAATGGTATTTGCTTGACCCTGCCTATAAATCACATTTTTTTGACATTACCTTGAAGCTACATTACCGTTTTCTTGCCTCTTGAAACCACTGCTAATCGAGTTATTATCTACGAAACAGTAAAATAATATACACATGCATGATTTAGTGCAACTAACAAACGAAAATGGACACAATTAATAAGACATCTGGCGAGAATTTTCACTTTCACAACCCAAATCTCCTCAGGGTAACCAAAACTGTCACGTGAAAAACATTAAGTCAAGTGTTAAATGTAAGGTTCACTTCAACTCCACAAAACAAGAAGGAAATTGACAGGTGAAACCCACTAAGTGACTTAATACATTGCACGTGTTTATTTTCATTCATTTCGCACTTACTGGGAATTGAAATTATTGATTATCTGATAAAGAATCATACATACGACATAATGGATTTCACCAGACGAAAGATCATGAAATTTTAAAGAAGGAACATCCAAAACCTGGAATTCCTAAAAAACTGACTTAGTGTGTTTCACAAGTAGGGCGACGATATATTATGTCTCATTCCTACTGATTTGTTGTTTACATTGTATTATAATTATCTCCTTCAGTTTTTTTTTATGTAGTGTATTTTGTAAATTTTTAGTGTTTTTTGTATCACAGTTTTACTCTTGGTTGAGTGTTAGAGAAGGTCGTATGGCCTTAACTCTGTCAGGTTAAATAAACCATTATTATTATTATTATTATTGTTGTTATTATTATTACCTGGTGGAAGATTAGAGCCTGCGAGATGGAACCCCAGTGAGCTTCACGTGAGGGGGAGAACAAATGAAGAATGATGACTAGCACAAGGCACAGCACAATGGAGGTTGATGCATAGATACTGTTGATAAGGAACATCATCACCAGAGTTCCTAAGAGACCAATGGAGGCCGTGTGCCATGTGAAGTATTTGAAGGACGGCCTGCACAAACAAGACATACACTATTGTTTAGTCAACTGTTCAAAGAAAGGTTTGCACCACGTGACACCAATAAGGCATCACTCATGAGGCAACCACATCAGGCGATAATGGGTAGGATGGCACATAACACACGAAATGACTCATTAACACCAATATTTTATCAGACTTCACATCACAACCATGTAAATGGCAACAGGACCAGACAGCAGATTTTGGGTCCCGATACTGAAAGTCAGGTGTATGTCAGTTGCAGGGAGATCATTGAACTCACTGCCATGTTCCCTCTGTAAGCTACAGATGTGACGTCTTGTCACTATGTAGGAACCGAAAATCCACTGTCTGGTAATAACAGTTCATATTAAAGCACTACACAGATTTCAGTGAATCCAGACAGTGGTATGGCAAGTTTCTCGGGGTATTTCCATTTCCCTTGCATTTTTTTACATTACACTGATGGACGAAGTTGTACTCCACTATAATGTGCCTACATATATAATGTCTGTTAGCAGAGAAATTCTTTCATACATAAGAGGTACTGACAGACTTGGTACAATAGATCCAACATAAAAGCACGCACGTATGCACACACACAACATCCAAGACTAACGTAATTGACCCTGAAAACAGTAGGGCTGCGGCCACAGTGGAAGCATCGAGCAGCACGTTAACACTTTCGAAAAATTGAGGAGTGAGGAGGGAAGAGCGTTGGTGTGACCACATAGTACAGAGTCTCTGAGCGGAGTGGCGGCACTGCATGGACATGAGTTCATGGCAGTATTTGCTTTTAGGCAATTCTTATTTAAAAAGAATAGTTCGAAATAGGAAAGGAAAAGAACTTGATGTTCATTCAACTAATAAACTTTGGAGAATTTCATTATTTGTGGCTGACAACTGTCTTTACTTTCCCACAAATCAGGGCTGTTTGGAGTGAAAGGGATCTCCTGGAAGGAAAGATTTCCTATAGTCCCACCAAAAAGGACGACGTACTTCACAAACATCGTCGAGTCGAAAAACGCCCAAGACAATGTAATGGTTCAAGAGCTTCAGAACCGCTTCGTATCTTTGGAAGCATCTTGAATTTCTTTCGAACTTTATCTTTTCAAGTTCTACCCTTATATTTGCCATGTTTACCCAAAAAAAAAATCTAATAATTAATATTTAGTGAATTAGTAATTATTAATATTAAGTCTGCTACATTAAAATGAAGAATTTAAAGTAAATTTCTAACAATTTCTTGTAGGTTTTTAGCCACAGCAGCATAATTGCGATCACTGGCATTTTCCTTCAGGGTAGGAAAATCTACAGTAATTGTAATAACAAGAGAAATATGTAACGTAATCTACAATGAACTGATTATAGAATTTATGCCCCAACTAAAATATACGGAAAAATTAATTAAAGTGGTCAGTGATCAGTATGAACTACTAATTGTTTCATAGCAATTTACGAAAAGTATGATCAGATGAAGGATCCTGATAATTCCAATTCCAACTATTTTAATTTACGTAGTACTACAGTGTGTTGCTGGTGCAGACAAAAAATTGTAACCATTGATTTGGTGGTAAGAGGAAAACAGAGCGATGGAGACACTGTCACAACTTTCGCACTTCTCAATTTGTTAGAAATGTGCCTAGTGATAAAGAACTATGAAACTCAGATGTAAAGGTATCGCTGGTACTTATTGAAGATGAAGCCTTATCTGATGGGGCCATATTCAGTGAAAGGACTAACGCCTAAAAGGAAAAGATTTAATCAACGTTTAGCCTATCTAGTGTTCGAAAAATAATGTGTGGAATGTGCTTTCGGAATATTGCGTGCTAAGTGGCAATTCCTGAATAGAAATATTGACACAAATGTAAAGAGCCAGCACATATTATCTTCTATAATTTGAGAAAAAAATTATGAGAAACAATGATCTACATTATCATGAAAGTCTCCACAAATGGCAGGAATTGGTGTGTAAACTCATTAGAACTCAGATCGCAGGAATAACAGTTGCATTGAATTTGTGAGACAAATAAGAGATAACTTCACTGATTATTTCAATCAGTCATAGACGTTAATGTAAGATTCTAGTTTGTACTTAATAAATTGTGCTTTTTCATAACAAAAGTGTTAACATTTTTGCATGGGATTGTAAATAATTATTTTTGACCTAATGGTTTTAATCATATATTTCTTTGCATTAGCAATGGTTAATCGTAACAACAGACACATTTAAATGGTATCTTTATTTCAGAGTTGGAATTTGATTAATACTATACGCAGTACTGAGTGTTTATCCCGACAGTATTTTGAGAACGAAGTATGGTGGTGGTGGTGGTGATGATGATAGTAATATGATAACATGGCATATTATAAAAATATTATTCACTTTCAATAAAATGTCTGTCTATATATTTCTCGTCATGGAGAGGTTTTTGAAGCTCTTCTCCTTGACATTCCATAGGAATTTTCGGGTTTTCACTTCATAAATGATAACTTCTTTCTCATTTCTTGGCAATTCATAACTTGCAATTGTGAGTGGCACCACTAAAATCTCAAACAAGAGTGAGTGGCCAGCGGCGCATAGTGTTGTCCTTGAATCAACTTCCCCTTCAAAATGCCACTCAGCTCACACTATGGCCACCTGCATTTGCTAACATGCGTTTGTGATTCATCCACACTGCCCCTCAACATGCCGTGCCGCTTACCGCTTGCACTGTGGCCGAACTCTAATACTCTTACACAGAGAAATCAGATGAGGTGTGGACAGGAGCGACAGAGTTTTCACTGTGTGCTGCTGACGCACTTGCAGTAGGGAACAGACAGTGTAGAGCCACAGTGATACAACCATACAAGTTTCCGTAACTATTTTAAAAAGTGTCTTACTTACCAACTTTATTGACGGAGGTGCTTAAACTAACCACCTTCGTTGTCCATACATTTCTGGCACCTCTTTATGAAATGTCCCATAACATGCTGTAGTTCTTGTCAATTATTGGTGTTAATTTCGTGTCGGATATTATGTTTCAGTTCAAGGGTGCATGTGTTTGTCTTGTATACAGCATTTTTTAATGTACAGACCCAAAAACAAATTTTCTAAGTTCCAGTTATAACATACTGCACATGTTCAGTGTTTACTGGCCCAAATTTTTTTTTCTGGGTTTGTATCCCAGAGATGAAAATCGCAGTGGGTTAGGTTGGGGAACCGAGGGGGGCCAAAAATCCCTACTAATAATTCTGTCCTGCTGGAACACACGTTCAAATTCTTGAATCGAAATATCGGCTGTATGAGCTGTGGCTGAGTCTTGTTGACATAATGCAAAATCACGCTCCCTGCCGGATAATTCTCTAAAGAAGGGGGTCAGAATGGTATGTGCGTATGAGAGGGAATTAACTGTATTCCAAAAGAAAATGGCCCTATAATTCTTCCTCTGCTCATGGCGCACCAGACATCAATTTCTTGTCATGGAGGGGTACTTCATGAACGATATCGGGTTTCTCAGCACTCCAATAACGATTGTTTTGTGAACACACCATGGTGGTAGAATTATGCCTCGTCTAAGAAAAATATTAAATGTAGTTCTATTAGTCTGTTATGAATATTATTCAGCATCCACTCACAAACTGCGCGCCCTATGCGCAGGATCACCTGGTAGAAGAACATGTGTCTTAGTTATTTTACATGTCTGCAACTTTAATAATTTAGTAGCTTTTGCACAGAGCCATAAAAAATTCGTACTTGTTGTGAAAGGTGCCTAAGTGATTTTCTAAGAGACTGTTACAATCAATGACCAATGTCATCTAATGTTTCTTCTGTGAGAACCCTATGCTGTTTGCTTTGTTTCTTAGGCTGAACACTTAACATTGCCTGAAATGTATTATAAAAATTATGGACTGTTGTAAGTACGTGATGGAATTTTTGTATCCAGCAAAAGTGTTTCAAACCACCTTCGTACTTGGCTGGCAGACTGGGTTAACACATATGAATCATAAATATATATATACATGTTGTTCAGTTGAAGAACTAGATTAGCCATTAGACAGTTTACACTTATTCACACTTTCATTTTAAATGCACCACTACGTACTGTGCCAATTGCCAGTCACTTGGAGACTGATCCATTAACCTTGACACAAGTCAGGATGAACACATGCATGCTTGCATCATTGCCTCTGCCAGCCCACCATTCCTTGCCACGAGTATGTCAGCTGCGCACATTGAAAACCCTATTGCTCCTGTCCACACCTCATCTGATTGCTCTGTAGTAAACTACGACTATTGCTGTTTCTCAATAGCTAGATACAGTCTAGATCATTAATTTTCTTGTTTGCCAATACAGACTCACTAGACCTAAGTTTCTTTCTAATTCTCCTATTCATTACTATAAATTAGTGTTGTGGGATTTAATCAATTAATCGATCAGTTTCAGTTGTAAGATTAATCGATCAAAAATATTTAATCGAATAATCGAGTCGATTAATATTAATCAGTTGTACTTGACATTAATTACTATTTTGTTAATGCAAACTCAGACTAAACATTCTGACAATATTAGTCTCTCAGAAATTGCTTACAACAATGCGCAACAGTGCAAATATTTGCACAAACACTTCAGAAAGAGATGGAGATATGAGGACAGTCACCTGGTCTCCCATATTTAAAGTTGAAATGTAATGTGAAACCCTCGTTAAGTTTTATGGCTTTCCAAGAAAACTTCCACCTTGTTGTCAGCTCGTCTTCCTAGCATATGAAATACATACTTTTCTGGAATTCGTCCCCCTCATCCCTTAGTCACGATTACACTGTGTGCAAGTGAGAGTGTAACTATAGTCTTCTCTTTCTAAAATTTTGTAACCCAATTACAATAGGGTTCAGTCTGCTGTTTTGACTGCTGCACATTCTTTACAGAATTTGTAGATGAAGCCTGTGTGTTTAGTTTGCTAAAGAAAAAAATCAGATTTCTGTAGTCTGGAAAAAGTGAAAACTCCATTATGTTATATGAGACTTTGTGAGGTAAACTCAGTGAAATGTTTCGATTTAAATGAACAATCCTGGAGAAGTGCTTCACAGAAAAAAAGTTTTTAGTAAAATTTGTGGAAAATCTTTTAGTTATAGTGGCAGTGCAAGCAGTATGAATTACCATTTGAAATACGTCCATCCATTACACAAAAGTACTGAATTATCATCTGCTCCTATCATCCGTTCATCTCAGTCGAATTTAAATCACTTCATAGCCCAACCGATTTCTGTTTTGAAGGAAGATGAACTAACAAACAAAATAATGAAATGGATAGTAAGAGACAGTGGACCGATCAATATTCTTTCAGATGAGGAACTAAAGGATGTTTCAAGGGAAGCTATTGGTAATACCTCGTATAAGTTTGTTATTAAACGCAGAGTGACACTTAACTTGGAGTATGTGAATGCACTCACATGTTTAAAATAATGGATGAAGCAATATTAACTAGGTGAGTCTTCATACTTTTTTTTATTTGTGTTTGTCTCAAAAATCCTCTGAGAAATTGACAATGAATTATAAGCCTACATAATAAATATGTTAGTAAATAACTGAAACAGTATTGTTTTATAATATAACGATACAGTATATAGAGATATACAACATTTTATGCTTATGTTTATCACCGAACACAAATTACATTTAACAATAATTGTGTATTATAGTATATTAAAACTTTTTTTAACTCAATCTATTAAATTCAAATCGTTAATTGATTAAATATTTTGATCAATCGACAGTACTACTATAAATCCATATGTCAGTACCAATTCCAAGGATTACCAGGTCAGTGCTTTCTAGACCAGTAAAAAATACATTATGTTAGGTTGATGTGTAAGTTCATAACATTTTTATTCGCCACCACAACACTGCGTTGTTAGGAGATTGTTTATCATTTGTTATTTGGAGTGGTGAGCTTGCAAATACTTCTTGAATTTTGCAGATTAGAAGAAAGTTTGTGGGCTAAAAAAGATGGAGTGTCAAGTGGAAAAGAATGAACACATCCGACATATGATATGATATATGTTTCATTACAGCATTTCTTAAATGTAATGGTGGACCTCACATTTTCACGTGCAAGGTGCCACCATTAACAGTCATTACAAATAACACTTATTTGCAGTACACTTCATTAAAGCTATCCTATTCCCACTAGCTATCTCCCCTCTTGTTGCTCAAGCCATCGTCTATTTAATACTTATCCTACATTTATTTTGCTAGTATTCATTATTTATTCACTAGTTCACATATATCTGTTTATACCAGTTTACTTCTATAGCTGATTTGTTATTCAGTTCACTACAACAACTTATTTCCATCATCGAATAGTTTCCCTATTCACACCTTCATTACTCTGATGCCTTGATAGTAATCTAATTCAGTACCATTAAACAGTTCCCACTACTTTTTTCTTATCTTTCACTAGTTCACTAATACTGGTCACTCATTACACTAAAAATACTATTCACTAGTCTTTTTTCTTACCTTAGTAAAACAGGTCGTTATCAGCACTGATCTCTACTTATTTCACTTGCTTGTTTTCCTTATCACTATCTCGCCTCCCTCACCATGTTCTTCACCACTTTTTGTTATCCCTATCGACTCGCTTAATGTTTGACTAATTCCTCGAATTTTTTTACCATCATTCTTCTAAAATCTTCAATATCTCCAACAGACATTGCATTTAAGTCTTCTAAGTTACTTCTTTCGAACCCTTATTACTATCACTTCCTCCCCCATTTTCACTTCCCGACTCCTGGATTAGCTTTTTCTCCATCACTCGTCTTCTTTCCTTTTCCCAGGCTCCTTGTGTCACTCATCCTCACATTCAAGTGCTTTCTTAGCAGACTTGCATTCCTCTCTATGTCGAGTCATCATGTTTATATTTCCTTGTTCGTCATCATATGGATTCTTCACCATGATACTATTTCCTGTTGTCGTGTGGTGACTTTCGACTATCTGATGTTCCAACTCTGCAGTTGGAATGATTTTTATCTACCATTCCTGTTCTTTCTCTTGGTTTATGTGGTTATTCTCGACTGTTGGCTGACTTGCTATTTCTTTATTCAGCAAAACTGATCCCTTCTCCATTGGAATCTGTTTGCTGTTCACATTCGTTCTTCTCTTCGGTGCCTGTAATCCAAATTCAAGATGTCCTTCGTTCTTTAAGCAAAACTCCAGATCATAAAATTTATCATTCACTTTCAGCTTATCGTCTTAAATTTTAGCAAAATGTCCTTTTGACCTTGCTGCTTTCATATAAGGCAGTAGCCACTTTCTTCTATTTCTGACTTCAACTGACATATCTACTTCTATTCTCACTCCTGGACTACTTAGTAAGGTTTCTTCAGTTAATCAGAATAACTTCCTTTATTCTTTTATCTTCAAAGGTCACAAGGACAGACCTATTGGAGCCATTTCTTAATCTGTACGAATGACCGACATCATCATCTCTCAACTTCAGATTAAAGATCATTCTACATATGTCATATACTGACTTCAAGGTTTCCATCTCTTTTTCATGCCCCATTTCTTTAACACCGAGAACTATTAAGTTCCTTTCCTCATATTGCGATTGTAGTCACTCATGTTCTTCTTTAATTTGTTCTCTACTATCAATTCTTCTATCTTTTTGCTGATGCTTTCTACCTATCCACTTAAATTTTAAAAAGTCTGTTTCTTTGTTGGTACTTCACCCTGCTTCACTCCTGTACTAAACCTCATTTCCTCACTCCTTAATTCACTAACTTTATCATTTCCTGAAATCACTTGTACCCACTCTTCCATCTTCCTTATCTATACTTAACATCTTCCTAAACTGTCACTCACGTTAATGACCTTTCTACTTGACTAGGCGGAGCATTGTGCACACGCGACTGCTTTCGACGGAGTTCTGCTGTAGACTGACTTCCGACGTATTCTTCTTTTTGAGTTTAATAGAGGAGCAAAGACAGCTCGAAACATGTGTGTCATGTATGGGGAGAATGCCATCAGAGAAGGCACTGCAAGAAAATGGTTCTGTCGTTTCAACACACAACACCTCATACAAAAAAGTTAGTGTCCATCCAGAAATATGATGTTATGCATCTGGTGGGATAAAGAAGGCAGCATGTACTACGAATTGCTTCCCAGGAATGTAACCATAACTGCTGACATTTATTGCCAACAACTCAGATGCCTTGAGGCCGCAATTGAAGAAAAACGATCGGAAAGACATCAACTGCTCCTGCAACGCAATAATGCACGCCTGCACTCCACTAACATGATGAAAGCAGCCATCCAGAAGCTTGGTTGGGAGGTGATTCCACATCCCCCATATTCTCCCGATCTTATACTACCAGATTTCCACATTTTCCAGTTTGTATCCAGTAATCATCAAGTAAACTCCTATGATAACGAAGATATTTTACAAACTTGGCTTCACGACTTCTTTAACTCCAATTCAACAGAGTTTTTCAGACACAGAATTGAAAAACCACTCAGCTTTGGCAGAGTGATAGAAAATGTATAGAAAAACTATAATATATTACTGATTAATTTCTGTCTTCTATTCATATCAAATAAAAACTTTTGGTACAATGAAAAAATGCTACGAACTTTTTGGAGAAATAAATTATTACTAAAACTCCAGAAATTAGGTATCTCCAGCAATATGTTCAGATGGATATCAGAATTCCTTACTCAAAGATTGATTGCCACTAAATTCAATAACTCACTTTCTAGTTACAGACAAACATATCGGGGTCTACCTCAGGGCACTGTCCTCAGCACAACTTTATTCAATATTTATATAAATGACTTACCCTCCCTATTAGAGGAATCAAACATGAAAACAGCACTATTTGCAGATGATATAGTTTTGTGGACTTCCGGATCTTACAGACATAGAGACAAAATTCAAAATTCTGCTCTTAAAGCTCTAAATCAACTACATGAATGGAATACATCAAATTTGATGACACTCAATTTAAGCAAAAGTAACTACCAAATATTTTCACTTGGTAAAAAAGAAAGAGAATTCAATATCCAATACAATGGCCAACACCTCTCTAGGACTTATGAATCCAAATATCTTGGAGTTATTTTCGACAGTAAATTAACATGGAACAACCATTTGAAATACATTTCTGAAAAAGCTCGTAAAAGATTCTCCCTTCTAAAAGGACTAGCAGGAAAGAAATGGGGATGCTCTAGGAATACTTTGAACACTACATACAAAATGTTTATACAGCCAGTGCTGATATACTGCGGAGAAATTTTAATTAGTTCACCTTTCATAAACGAAATAGAATATGTTCAATACCAAGCTCTCAGGCTCATTACTGGTGGAATCAAAACAACTCCAATAGATTCTATGAGATTCCTCACTAATATTAACAGCATTAAAATGACAATAGAAGAAAAAGCACTGATTCAATTTGAAAAACTTATCAGATTACCAGGAAACAATTGGCATTCATACGGTCTTCTCTGTAGATTGAAAATTCAAAAAAAGTTTCATATCCATGGTTCAAGAATTAAAACAGAAAATCAATATCCCGAATTTAAAAGAAAACTTGCAAATTAAACCAAACCCATTAACTCTATTAAATATGTTGTTGTTTTCTAATGCCAGGCGTTTGACAATGAAGTCATTTGACCTCTTGCACTCCAATATTTTTCAAAGATATTATCATGGTCAGCCACTGAAGCACAGATTTTGAGGTGTTCCGAATCCATTTCTTGGTTTGAGTTGCACAATGGGCAGTTAGGGGACTAATATATTCCAATTCCATGCAGGTGTTTGGTCAAACAGTCATGGCCTGTTGCCAATCTAAATGCAGCTACAGACGATTTTCATGGTAAATCGGGAATTAACTGTGGATTATGATGCAGAGAGTTCCATTTTTTCCCTTGAGATTGTGTTATCAAATTTTGTTTGTTGAAGTCTAAGTAATACACAGAGTAATACGCAAATTTAGTAACAGGTATGTAAGTAGCAGTATATATATTAACTCCTTACCGCATGGGACAGTCTTGCACATACCAGTTTAATATTCAAATAGCTGAAGTACTTCTTTCTTTCTCAACTTATGTCACATATGGTCAAATCCAATTCTTGACAGTATGTCATATCAGTCCCAGTATACAGTTTGAAATATTATATGGTTATATTATAAATTATATGAATATAAAACCGGTATGTGCCATATCTGTCCCAGAATGCGGTAAGGGGTTAATTACTCTTACAGCATATCTTACATCTGCAGTGTAACAAAGTTCTCATTACAATTTCTAGTGATGCGGGTGACATCACGATATGGTGATGATGGTACTATGCAGCATGAAAAAAAAAGTGACCCCACTGATTGCGTGAAAACATCTTTAATTGTTTTGTATTTTATTGTTGCTTTATATAATTAAGGATATGGTTTTTATTCTTTAATATTTTTCACTGTATAAGATTTTTGGTTGACAAAGATATGTCCGAGGTTTCTTTTCATGAACACTTGCAGATAAATTACGCAACACTCAACAGATAGCAGAACATGTAGGCTTTGGCATACACACAAAAGAAGTTAAAAATTTATTTAGCATCAGACAAGATTTATTTGAAGGAAAAATAGATTGGTCAATGAGGACAATTCAATTTCGGAAACAAAAGCAAATCGCTTTATCTCCATGCATATTTATCAAAAAAATAAGATGCTGGCTGGCTGATGCAGCACCTAATGAAGATTTTTTTAAACATTCTGTTACACTAAAAATGTTAGATTTTCTTATCAACTGCATCTCGAACGAAGACATATTCACACCAAAACACACGAAAAGTCTTTATTCACTACAAATCTCGCAGAATCTGCTAGGAATGAACCCTCATTCTTTTCTAAGATATTGAGTTATTTCCAGACCTCAAGAATGATATAATGATAACTGATAATGAATATCAAAAGTTGGACTAGTGCAGATAAAGGGAGATATAAGGAGAAACTCCGACCTTCATCAAGTTTATCATCATGATACCCAGGTATCAATTCTGAAAAACTGAGTAAGTGAAACAGTTCAATCTCAATGAGATACATACCTGAAGTTGGGAGCAGAGGCCAATTCTAGTCCAAGACAAGCTAGATTGGTAGCAAGATAAGAGAGGAGAAATAAAACAGAATTGATCTGGGCAATAGTATTAAGTGACCCAATCAGCAGAATCAACTCCACCAACACCCACGAAGTCAGCACTGCAGCAATTGGGTTTCCACGCCATGTACCATTCACAACAAACTGCAGCATGGAGCCTGGAAGAGTCATAAATAAGATATAAAATATGATATTCCATTCAAATATTGCGTTAAGTTGATAATTCAACTTTATCTATAATTTTGTTTTGTCTTAATACAAGAAATTTAAGAGATCTCACCATGTCTATTCTTCAATATTTTGTTTGGATAACAAAACTACAATGTCAGGAAACATAGTTCCAGTCTCTTAATATAATAATCAGTGTGTCATCTGTACAATATCTCAATGTAATTATACCTGGATCTGTATTTAATTCATTGTTAATAGTGTATGATTAGTTCAGTTCCTTTTTTTTCTGTTACTTCATTTTGTGAGACAACAGACAAACTAGGCAATTCACTAAAATTAACAGTTGCATGAAAGTCAATGGGTACATTTCTAAAGTTATCAATAAGTTTGTGGAAAAGCCAGTTCATATTCATAAGATAATCTTCAAATGCTGGTGATCTCTAATGGAAGCCAATTAATCACACTCATTAAGTTGCATGTGTAATGGTGCAGCCAGTGATATATCTGAGTTTATGAATAAGAAAGGAAAATAGAATAATGCCATAGACAATCATTTATAATATAACAAACACGGATATTTTTGAAGTTTACGTGAATTGATCTACAGCAGGCATGCCACCGAAGAGGAACATGCTTTCCTCTTCATATAGTCTGCAATGGTAGCTTGCCACAAGTCTTCCATGAGTCAAGGTACAGTAGCTGGAATAAATGTGTAGGCCTATGTAACAGTACCAACAGTGCTTCAGTGATCGACTATTTTATAGCCATACACATGAGTGCATTATTCCTGGAAATTAGGTTCAACTGATCAGTTTTTTTGGATACACCGCAACTGCTGATCTCAATTAAGAAGACTTCTTAAAGATTATTTTCATAGTCTCTCTTAATACAGATCTTGACCATTTATATCTTTTATATAATATGAATGTGTTCTTTTATTGATAAGAATTATATTTTCATCATATACTTGATGTAATTGCTTGACTGTAAGATTCTTTCTAAGTGTATTGTCATTATGTAAAATTTTATATCATGTATGTAAATATTTACACTCTGTGTGTCACTTTTATAAACCTGTTGTTAAAACAGTTCAGCAAATAAATTTTTGTACACTGAAATATACATAATATTTCTGCCAGTGTACAAATAACAACTAAGCTTTTCTAGCTACTATCTTGCTAATATCTGGTTGCATTGTAGACACATCTACCCTCACTAGAGAAGATAAATTTTAGTAGTAGTCACTAATTCTAGACCTGCTTTTGTTTTTAACATTATTCATAATTGAAAAAACTGCTCGCACACATATGTTGCACTGAACATTGTTACCAAACGCCCAAAGAAACTGCGCAAATTCGGAAAAGACTCTTTATTTAACATTTTATAAAATTCAATCCCCAACTTTCTGCAGTTTCATATAGAGGCATTATTCTGAAATTCTATAATCTCTAATTTTAAATCATGAGAGGTTCCTTCTGTACCGATAGAAAATGGGTCAGGCTATTGAAAATACAAAATTTCTCTCCAATGACAATACATCATGAAATCTTATTTCAAACTCTGAATAAATGTTTTCTAAATGTCTCTGATACTTAGGAAACAAATGGACACTACTTATTATTGAAGACAGATTTCAAATTTGGAAAACAACACAAATCTATATTTTCGAGTTGATCCAGACTTTGAACTTATTCATAAAATATTTTATGTTAATTACTGACGAAAACCAATACCTGCGGCATTTTAAAATAAAACCTCTTTCTGTAAAGAAACTTTCTGCATCAGCTATTAATTTAGCAACTTCGTGGCTGGCACATAACAAATTGACACATGAATCATTCTGATTTTGTTGCTTATATTTGAAAACTTCAATTTTAGTTAATTGAACATCATTTTACACGAAGAATTAAGAGAGTAAATAAAAAAACAGTAACTAATGAAGAACATTCACACAGCAATTCTCCAGTTCTATGAGGATGATAGGATATCACACCAAGTTCCTGGGAGAGAAGATTTCAGAAGAGTCTGTGTTAATGGTGAAACCCAAGTTTACTTTAAGCTATATGATGTGCCTGTCCGAAATTTTAGATGTCCTACTGAATGACACGTCTTTGAATCGTACCATGAGAAAGGGACACTAGACATTATTACAGGGCATGTAAAAAGAATAGCATAGTTGGCTTCAAAATTTGGAAAGACAATACAAAATTCTAAACAATTTGTCCAACTTGTGAGCAAAAAAAGCCAGCACATTAATATTCAGGAAGTGTTTTGAAACACTGAAGTTTCTGGATAAAAGATGGGCACACATTTCACTTATACCAATAACTCCGAAAGTTCATTATGCAAGAGCATGCTGACTTTTCACGTTCTGAGTCAGAGTTAGCGTGTGAAATTGATGTATATATTATTATTTTTTGATGTGCTTCTTGCTTACTGGATTCCTGCAGTATATAATAATGTAATGCACGTGTGTGTTTTATATCACTGACAGATATCCAAGGCAAGATCTTATCACTCCATATAACCTACAGGTCAAGACAGCATTGTCGATTGCATTTCTCGTGTCTGATAAGCTTGGACATATTATAACATCTAAAGGACAACAGACTGAAGAGAAAAAGTATCTAATTGTGAGTTAAGATTCCCATGGCCATAGTGTCAAAAGATTCTTCAAGCAATTATTTATAATTTCAATTCTATTATATTTTTATATTAAATGTAGCCTACAACATTAAAGTTACAATTTACAATAATTTGTGTGTTCCATTTCATGAATGACACTAGGCTTTTGCACTCAGCTATTAGTTTATTTCTGGAGGTACACACTAAAATAATAATAACCGATAGTATAATATTCAGAGATGTCAGACCATAACGCACAACTTTTTAAAATCCCTAACTCATCTAATCATAAGTTTCAGTGAATTTGCTTTTTATATATGAAAACAAACCTTCTTCTCCAATGTATGACAAATTTTGTTTCTGACATGAATTTTCTAAATTAACATAATCTCTAATATTTTCTTTTCTTCAAACCATGTGATTCAATTTAATTTATTGAATGCAACATATACTCTTAAACACAGTTTTTATAGAAAAATGTATTCTGAATGTCAGATAGTAAAGCATGGAATCCATCTTCAACTTCAAAGAGAATGCATCAGCTAAAACTAGTGAAAAATATTGCATATATTTCATACCAATTATGCAATATTTATTTCTTTTCCTAATAATTTTGTTGTATTATTAATATTTAATTCTTACATAATCATATGAGGCAGAGAATTCACTTATATTACTACATTTTGTTTTATGGAGGGGGGGGCCGAAGGATTTTTCATAGATATGTGAAATTATGAGCAAAGTCAATTCAAATACCCATTTACCATCGTACAGTGTCTTGTGGTAATTTAAATGGCTACTCATGAAAGGGCTAGGGCTGGTTCGCAATAAACAGGAATTAAAATGACGAGAACAAGAACAGAAAATTAAATGTGAGCATTCACAATTCGGAAAATTTTTAAAACAGATGTATTTAAATGTGAGCATTCACAATTAACGAGAATTTTGCTGGCGCCCAGGAACAGAGAGTTGGTCAAGTTTTAACTTTGCTGTTCTCATTTCCGATCACAGCCTACTATATTAATTCTGTTGTCATCAAAAAGCTATTTGGCCGTCATATATTTTGTAGCAAGGAGGCCATGACATAATATCTTGTCCATTCATTGCTTGTAACTAATGCAGAAATTCAGTAGAATCACTTTCCATATATGCTATGTGTATATGTGATCAGACTACCACATGAATTGAATTCTTAAATATTCTGTCTTAAATTTCTAAGTTGGTTAACCTGTGTTTGTGTTGGCTGGCTTGTACTTATGAGAGAACACCGTTGGTCAGTTATACACAAATAACATCAGAATGCGTAATATCGACTTTACGTACCGTTATTGACATACATATCGATATGCACAGCCGTTTCTATTCTTGGTTTATCGTGAATAAAAAATCTTCACTTTCACGTTCTTCACGTCTCGTTCTCATTCTGGTTTTCATTCCTGGTTTATTGTGGACTGGCCTTTAATCTCCACTAATTGTATCCTGTGAATTCTGCTACAGTTGCCCATTGTAACGTCTTTTTCTTGCATTGTGATAGCTCCTGTACTTGCGCTTTTTTTATGTCACCACTATTTGAGTGCACTAATTCTATCTTCCCTAATTGAATATAATATACGTTTTAGTCCAATGTCCTCTATTGTTACCTATCATTAAAACATAAAGCAGATCTGATAGATAAGACTGGTGCGACATGAGGTGACAATTTAGCTGGACTATTACTGAAACCTTGTTCTTACAATGCTAAGCCAAAACTGTTATCAATTGTAATCTACAACGTGATGACCAGTTAGTCATAATACAAGTAATATTCCATGGAATATGTTAATGATATTATGAACATTTAATAATTCCCACAAAACATTAAAGAATCATTAGGCCTAACTTTTCAAACTTCTGCATACAAAAACTTTGTTTCATTGTAACTCACCAAATACATTATCTTTAGCAAGGGCCTCAAGAACTCTACTCGATCCAATAAGGTTGCTAAGACTAGCTGAGAATGTGGCAGTCACAATTCCAAATGTTACAAAAGGAGGCCACAAGTTGATAGGCATCATAAAGATAAAGTTGTTCTGCAGCAAATTTGTTGAACTGGTAGCAGCTGTCAGGAACGACACCACCACGTAACAAATGAACGTGAATACCACAGCTGACAGTGTTCCTCGTGGGATATTGCGAGCCGGGTCACGTAGTTCACCTGTATGCAGACATTTTACAAATAGTAAATTAGTAGTCTTCCCTTAAACAATGAGTACTTAATTTAAAGGTCCCGCGCCATGGCATCGCGGTCTAAGGCATCCTGCTTAGGACTCAAGTTGTGGAATGCGCGCTAGTTCAAGTCCTCATGGGGGAAGAAATTTTCTCATGAAATTTCGGCCAGTGTATGGGACCGGTGCCCACCCAGCATCGTGATGCACTTGGGGAGCTACAATAGGTAGTGAAATCCTGTTGCGAATGCCAGCTATAACGGCTGATGGCTGGAGGGATCATCGTGGTGACCACACGATACCTCCATTCTGGTTGGATGATCGTCCACCTCTGCTTCGACATGTGGACGTGAGGCCAGCAGCCAGCAGGTCGATCTAGGCCCTTCACGGGCTGTAGCACCACGGATTATTATTATTACTTAATTTAAAGACTTCAAGTCCATAATGGTGGTGAATAATTCTATCAATAACATCATAAGTCTCACGCTCTTTCGGATATTAATTCCTGAAATACCATATAAACACCCATTGCTAACTTCTTATCAGTTACAGGTCATTGCTGTTAGGATGATCAACTTCATACAATTAATTTCCAGTCACCATCAAATTATCTGTATCTATATTTTAAATTCAAATACCTTGTTTACTTTGTGAGATGAAGTTAACAAATAGTCAATAATAAATACGAGGGTTGTTTAATATGTTTTGCCTCCTGGGCTGTAACTCGTTTATCAATTGATAGAAGTGAAAAATGTTACACTCAAAAGGAAGTCTGAAATGCTGTCTTTCCGAGGAATACATCACTTTCCAATACAGTCCCCACCAGCACTGATGCACTTCCACCATCGCTGCATTAGTTTCTGCAAGCCGTCGGAGAAGAATGAGGCTGCCTGTTGACGACACCAACAACACACTGCACTGGTGACTTTGCCAGGGACTAAACACATGTCCATGGAGTACAGGTAATTGACTCATCCCATCATCCCAATAAGTTCAAGACACAAGCTGGCAAAGTCATGGTCATCATTTGGGACTGTGATGGTGTGGTGCAGGTTGAAGTTCTGGGACATGGTGCAACTGTCAACTCAGCACACTACGTGCAGACGCTGTGAAGAGTTCGTCCGCAGAAAAATGTGATCATTCAACACGACAACGCTCGGCCCTACACAAGTCGGGAGACAATTGCCACATCGGAGAAACTGCAGTTCCAAAATGTTTTGACTCATCCATCTTATAGCCTGGACCTGGGCCATGTGACTTCTGGCTCTTTCTGAAGCTCAGGGAACATCTGAATGGCACACACTTCATGTTCAACAGAAAAGTCACCAATGCAGTGTGTTGTTGGTGTCGTCAACAGGCGGCTTCATTCTTATCCAACTGCATGCAGAAACTAATGCAATGATGGCGGAATTTATCAACGCCAGTGGGGACTATATCAAAAAATTATGTGCTTCTCGGAAAGAGGACATTTCAAACTTTCTTTCATTAATTAATAAACGAGTTAGAGCCCAGAATTCAAAACTTATTAAACAACCCTTGTACACCTTTCAAGCAAACTCTTCGTTGAAAGATGTCAACTGTATTTCTATTTCCTTCACTATTATATTGAATGTTTTAAAATTACTTTCTATCTGGCAATAATTTTTAACCACTGCAAAAACTAATTCCCAAATAAGAGGTAAAACCAAATTCGTTCATTCATTTTCTTACCAATTGTTAATTCGGTAATTCCTTTATTTTTTAATTTATTCATAGTACAGTATTATTTGTTGCATTCAAACTATTCTTCGTAATAATTAATATTGTGAAACGCGGAAATATTTCGATAACATGCAGTAATGATTAAAAATACTTGAATTACTTTATCCACCGAGGCTTACCTGACATGTTGGCACCTGCCATGATTCCTGTTACACCACTGAATAAGACGCCAAACACAGTTGCAAAGTCAACAGCCTTTCCATCTGATGTGTAGTCCAGGCCATACTGTTGATACCAATTGTCCTTTAAAGTTTCGACTCTGAAGCCAGTGTAGTTAGCGTACTCAGGTTCAGACCCATTTCTATGAAGTTTGTTTTCCTCTGGGATAGAAACCTGCATAAACACAAGTTTAAAACATCTTGTACACATGTTGCTATGCTGAAAAAAAAAAAAATTCTTTTGCACTGCTGTTCCAATTGAGATTTCTGTGTCAATAAGGTTTCCCCTGCTCCTTATCTGAAGACGAAGCTTTCGAACATTACGTGTTTTTTAAACAATGCAAGTAATTCTCTTAATAATAAATCCTTCTCTTATTCTGACTTCAAAACCAAGTGTTGCCAACATTGATATTTTCTATACAAAATGTTGTTTAAGGTTTCATACTCATATATTTAGCATATTTGCTGATGTAAAAGACGCACTTTTTTTTTCTTTGAAAATGGGTGCATTTTATAAGCCAATATTGAGTTTGTGAATGGGTTCAAAGCTTCATGGGTTGCTGTGAAAACTGAGACAGTGGCTTAAATCATTAAGAAGTGTCGCATTAGTAATGCATTGGACAATTATTTGTTGTATGAGGACTCAGATTCTGATTTAGGAGGGATTTCAAGTGACTCTTCATTTAGCTCTGGAGATGAATTTCTGGGTTTTGACAAAGAATATTAAAAGGTGTTCTTTTCTAGTTAGACTAGATATTTGGTTAAAGTAGACCTACATATTATTTATATTTGAAATACTACTGTAAATTCATTAGAATATTTAGTACCCAATACAGTTTTTCCCTAAAAAATGTGTACAAAAATGGGGTGCATCTTATATGCCGGCAAATATGATAAATGGTATTCTTCTGAAGATTTCATACAAATAATCACAGAGTTACAGCATTCACATTGTAGGAAACAATATTGTCAATAGTCAACAGAGTATGTTAGCCTTACATGATGGAAAACATTGCTAAGTCTACAGGAGTCACATAAAAATCGTAAGAATGACGGCAAACAGAGAGCGAAATTGAGAACATATGGTAAGAATTGGAAAAGCAGCTGCAACAAAGACAAGAATGTAGGTATTTAGGAAGTGCACTGACGTGTAAACTAATGGTTTTATTCCAACCCATCAGAGCATTCATGCCAGAAGTAAAAAGGCTGTAGAATTTAAAAACTAAATTTGATTGTAGCATTAAACCATTATAAACACACTGTTTCATAGGTTCCTCTGATAAAAGCCGCCAAAACTTGCATAAATCCAACTCATAATATTCCTTCTTCAGTCCACATGCAGGCACACACACAAATGATGTTAGGTGTTTCAAAAGTAACACATACTGCAATTTAAACTGAATGAGGGGATTTTGGACATGTCAAACCTTGTAATTGGAAAGGAATATTATCACAACAAATATTTTTTGCGACTATTGTTGTGCGAGTTATGACGTCATCGAGAACAATTTTAAATGGTGCCCTGTAGCTATTTCAATAATTTTTTTGATAAAAATATTCCTCGAACTTGAGCTATAACTTTATTTATCATACTTAATATTTTCGTCAGACAACCATTACAATGATATAACTCACCAACATTGGACCCTGGACACAGAAACTGATGACTACAGAAATCAAAGATATGCAGACGATTCCTAAAACCACAACACTAGTCTTGGCAAACATTCCAGCGCCTATCAAGCACACCATCAAACTTAGAACGTTCAGGAAAGAGCAGTAAAGAAATCGCCACCATCTTCCATCTGGCAGACCAACACTGCCTTCTCCAACAATGTAACCTGCAACATGTCAGAGAGAGCTGGTAAATGAAGCAATCTGTAAGATAAAACTTGTATTCATTTTAAATTTTTTCCTAACAAATAACAGTACCGGTACTCAAATTTTTATAATTATTGAACACTAGACAGTAGACAGTATTAGGCCTACTGTACCTGTACGGTAGAGATGAACAAAACTGTCACTCTCACTACCTGTGTTCCTTGCATTTGTCTTTCGAGTCTCGTCTCGTAACTCTTGTGTGCTTCGAGTCTTGCTCATCATTCTCAAAATAGCATTTGGTCGGCATGGAAAGATTTCGTAACATTGAATAACACACATCATTGAAATAAATAACATTAGAAATGTTTGAGACAAAAAGACAAAACAGTATCTTAGTTATCAAAATGTTCTGGTTCTATTATATTATTGTATATTACCTATGGTTATATTAACTGAAAAAAAAAAAAAAATTCTCAAATAAATTTGCATTTCTAAGAAACATAAAATAAAATGTTAAATAAAGCATTAATATATATTTTACTTGAGATTATACACTTGATCTCAAACATACGAAATGAAAATTTCTAGCCTTTTAATAAGGGCCCAGTGATTAAATAAAGATTGGGGAACGGATTATTATATACTGAAAGGTAGAGATGTTTAAAATAGGCTACTTGACTGTTTATACATATATAACAGTTGCCAAAATAGATAAAAGTTCAGTCTGGTATAAACAACTATGGCAATTCAAGGCTGCTTGACATTTGAGAGTTGATTACTCCCGAAGTTCCAATGTCTTGAAACACTCACAAGCAGTCTTTACATCAACGACGCGACATACACAACACTGTCGTGCGGGTTTTTGTCTTTGCGGGTGCTGTTAGACTTGCTTTCTCGATTGTTGTTCAACTCTAATGTACGGGTTGCTATTTGCAGACAAGAGACAATATTATTCAATATATATCATACACTGAACGAAAAACCAATATGCCATATAATTTAGCTTTTATACATTTTCTCCAATTATAATAAAGTCAAGTACAGTACTGTACTGTATTTATTTATATTCCATGGTATTCATATATCGCTTCACAGCTAGAATATGTATGTATTTATTCAAACTGCAAATGGGTAAATACCCAGTGGCAGTGGTAACTAATTATACTCAACAATGACAAGTAATAATAAATTACAATTAATAATAATAATAATAATAATAATAATACCGTGGAACCGTCTAGAGTCGACCTGGGTGTCTAGATTCGACCACTGTGTACACTTTCTAATTTCACGTGTTTATTCCAATAGAATTGCCTACTAGCCGCCACTGCTTGCTTCCAACTGACTGATAACACTTCCCCTTTCAATCTCGCAAGGTAGTGCCAAACGTATTTTGCGTCCTTGATTATGTAAATTTCATTGTTGCCAATAGCAAAAATAGTAACAAAAAACTACTCTGTCTAACTTTTAACAATTTAGCCTTGTTTAACTGTAATGCAATACAAAATAACTATATTTCTGTAATCAGAATATTAAGCTTAACAACATATTACAACAAAAAATATTTTTCCATATTATTGAGAGATGTCAGAAGTTGAAGTTGTATAGTTGTATTCCAGTATAGAGTCGACCATGCAGGCCTGTGGAATTAATCCATTCGAGCCACAAAGAGTCCTTAATAAACTACCATAATCTGGTATGACAGAGTCTCCAGAATCTCAGTCCACACCAACACTGGTGGGAGAAGCGGTCATCAAAGTGCTCCAGGGAATGAGATATGAAAAATAATTGGCTTCCAAGAAAAGAAAAAGGAAAATTGAAATTGAACCAGGAAAAAAATATTGTATCAGTAGGCCTACTGAAGGCAGAACATCTCAGTCAAATGAAGAAATCTCTCATCCTGTCTCAACTGAGGAGACCAGAAAAAGAGAAGCCAAGAAAACCACCAAGAAAAGAAAACAGAGAGGATACCAGGAGTCCAGTGATGAAGACGGACGACATTCCACTAAAGATTCGTCAGATGAGTGGGTTGAAGAGGAAGATAACAATGATAATGACAATTTCGATGACCCTAAATCAGGGGATCAGCTTTTAGTGAAGTTCCCAACTAAAAAGACAATTAAATTTTATGTCGGTTGCATTGAGCAACTGGTTCCAGGAGAAGGACTTGAACTTCGTTTTATTAGAAATTGTGATGGATTCCAGTTCAAATATCCTGAGGTGGAGGATGCAAGTCTTATTGACTATGTTCAGGTAGACAGAAAACTAAGTGCTTCTGTTCCTATGGAGGAAAAGGAATTCGTAAAATTTGGTGTTGATTTTCAGGGTTATGATATTAATTAGGAGATGGAAACTGTATTTTCTGTATTTTTCAGGGCTACTTTATTAATTAGTACATTAATGTGATAATGTTGTGTGTAGTTTGACGTAATTTTATGTCTGCTAATTAATTAAATATTTCCTATTAAATTTATAAGCCTTAACCTATTTAATGTAAGCACATTAAAATAACTGTTTTAAATTTCGCATTTTTCTATGCCAAGTAAATAAAAAATAAGAAATAGAAAAGTAAATAACAATAAAAGCATCCAAAAGGAGGTCAATATCGACCGGAATGAGAGCACACGTTCATTTACATGTATTTTTAATATGGTGGTCGACTTAACACAATGTACAGGGTTGACTCGACCGGCGTTTAAAATTTGTTTTCCTCAGTAACCATGGAAGTTCATAAAATTAAAATAACAGAAAACAATCCCTGAGTTGTGCGCTATAACATAACATTTTCAGTGAAATAGTAGATCACATTGTCTGTGAAGTAGCGGTAAAAATACGAAAAAAAAAAAGCGGTCGACTCTAGACGGTTTGACAGTAATAATAATAATAATAATAATAATAATAATAATAATAATAATAATAATAATAATAATGATGAGTGTTAGTTGGGAGGCCGGCGGGAAAAAGACCTTTGGGGAGGCCGAGACGTAGATGGGAAGATAATATTAAAATGGATTTGAGGGAGGTGGGATATGATGGTAGAGACTGGATTAATCTTGCTCAGGATAGGGATCAATGGTGGGCTTATGTGAGGACGGCAATGAACCTCTGGGTTCCTTAAAAGCCAATAAGTAAGTAAGTAACTAATAATAATAATAATAATAATAATAATAATAATAATAATAATAATAATAATAAAATAACAATAAAATAACAATAGTATAATAATTTCTAAATTAAATGAAGCACAATCACTTAAAATAACATTTGAAGTAAATCTAATTTGTATCTTAACCCTAAGTTCGAACTTAATGACTATATATATGATAGGTTCCTACATGGAACATGTCAAAAAAATTCTTAATAGTACTACAAAGCAGGGGCGTATTTTGCGGACGACCGGGGCTACCGGTGGTAGCCCAAGGACATTACAAAAGAAAAAGTTTATAATATAACATAATGTAATAATTTTGTATTATTAGTTTTACCATAGTAATTAAAATTAAAGTAATTGTTAGATTTATATGCGCTCTCTGCTCTCGGAAAGAAACAAGATGTCAAGGCGGCATCGCTGGAGAAACCGCTTGCTACGTGAGGTAGCCTGTGACCGTATCGCGCACGCTGTCCTGTCCCCCCCTCACCCTTCTGTTTCCATCGTGCAATGTAGGCCGGGAGAGTTACCGCTCTTGTGATCGGTTTCTTCGCAGGCGCGAAGCAGCAATACGCTTAGCACGCTAGCTCATGAATGTGATTGTGTTCTTGCAGTGCATTATTTTAAATCTGTGATTTGTTCGAGTGTCTAAGAGTTATATTAATTGTGAATTATTAAGTTTTTAATTTCCCAATTAAGTGATATTGTGAAAAATATGGCAGAACAAGTTTCTGGAGAGGTTTGTGTTGAAAATGACTGTGTAATAGAAGGTTTATTAAAAGTGCCTTTTAACCGTCGTACATACAACGAGGAAGTTGAAATTGTGAAAATGGAAAGACCAACTCCTGAGTTAAATTTGTCCATGGACGTAAAAGAAAAATAGCGTGAGTACACAAGCCATTTCACTTCAACATCATATGGTAAGTCGAATTGGTTGTGTGGTACTTCTAAACTGTCTAAACTATTTTGCTGGCCATGTTTGTTATTTAGCCGCGAAACTAATGTGTGGTCAAAAGAGGGGTTTTCTAATATGAACTCCCTTCGAACGACAGTCTTAGAATACGACAAATCAAAAGCTCATATTTGTAGTAGCATGAATTTTGCAAACTTTGGGAAGACAAGAATTGATTTACAGCTAGATAAGCAAAAAGCTCTACACATCAACCAACACAGTGCTCTTGTGAAAAAAAAAAAATCGGGAGATTTTACTGCATCTTATTAACGCAGTCTGCTTTCTAGGAAAACAAGAATTGGCTTTTCGGGGTCATAACGAGAGTGTGGAATCAGACAATATAGGAAATTATATTGAATATTTAAGTTCCTTAAGTGAATTTGACCATATACTGGCCAATCATCTTGAGAGTTCAACAGTATTTCGTGGTACTTCTCTCTCAATTCAGAATGACTTAATATTTGCTATAAGTGGGGTTATGATAAAGAACATAAAACCTTTTGTGGCCATTGTTGTTGATGAAACAAGTTACTGCTCTAATCAGAGTCAATTGTCCACTGTTTTAAGATACGTCGACAGTACTGCCAATGTTCAAGAACGGTTTATAGGATTCACAAATGTCAGTTCGGACAAAACTGCTGCTGCTTGGTTTCAGCATGTGGAAGGTGTTATAGCAGAATACAATGTCGGCAATAAGTTAATTGGATAGATATACGATGGTGCTTCAGTTATGGTGGGAAATATTAATGCCTTAAAAACAAAAGTTCAAGGAAAGTATCCTCAAGCACTATTTGTCCATTGTTACAGCCATGTTCTCAATTTAGTTTTGCAACAAACTACTTCATCCATTCCAGAATGCCGCATTTTTTTTTCAAAACACTGTCGGGTTTAGTTGCATTTTTCTCATCATCTCTTAAAAGATCAGAAAACTCAAGGAATTTATGAACAAGAAACTCGCAAAAGTAGCACCAACTAGATTGAATTTTACATCTCGGCTTGTAAATACAGTAAAGGAATACAGAGAAAAACGGACTGCTTTCTTTAAAAATATCATTTGTAATGACTCTGAAGAAAACTGGGATGATGCTGTAAATGTGCAGGCTCAATGATATTTGAATTTTTTTCACACAGTTTCAGAATATATTTCTTCTTGAAGTCTATGCTAGAGTGTTCGCACATACAGATGTGCTCTACAATATTCTTCAGACAAAAAGTCTAGACACAGCATACTACTTGCAAGAGGTATCAAAGTTAAAAAAAATACTATATCCGAGTTCAGACGTAGTGGGTTTCCATCCATATGGAGTAATATGGAAAATGAAAATTCTTCAGCCAATACAATGGAACCAACATTAAAGCGAAGAAAAGGAGATGATGAATTGAAATACAGGCAACTGTACTATAGCATACTAGATCGTATGCACATGGAAATTACTGACAGATTTTCTGATTATGGAAAGCTTCAGTTCACACATCTTCTAGATTCTCAAAAATTTTCAGCTTATAGAGAAAACTTCCCGAATGAGGCACTAAACAAATTATTTCAGTCCTATAACAGTCACTTTGATCAAGTACGTTTGAAAAATGAATTAAGTGTAATATATTCAGCAGAAGTCTTTGATTTTTCGAACAAACCTATCCATGAAATATTATCTGCCATGTATGAAAACCAGCTGACCCAAGTTATTCCTGAAGTCCTTAAATTGGCAACATTAATTGTGACAATACCAGCTATGTCAGCATCGGTAGAAAGAAAATTTTCTGCGTTGAAGAGAATAAAATCCTACTGTAGATCAACTCATACACAAGAACGTTTATCCGGCTTGGCACTAATATCCATTGAAAAGTCATTTCTACAGAAGCTTTGCAAGTGAACCAACTGTAATTTCAAGGACGAAGTCATCAACGTATTTTCGTCCCAATCAAGACGTCTGGAATTCACATAAATATGTAAGGAATTTTATTATAGGGATTTTAAAATATATTTTGTGTAATAATAGGGTCAGTGGTAGCCCAAACCCTTTATCCAGTATACGCCACTGCTACAAAGTCTTAATTATAGCCACAGTCTAGTTGAAATATATACAGAAGGGTTTTACAATAAACTAGTAGAACACAAAGGGTTAGTATCGATACTTAATAAAATACAGAAATATTCATGCAGCATTGTTGAATGTTATAAATTCACTTACAGAATAGAAGGCATGAAAAATTAGATACGTCTTTAATTTGGCCTTAAATAATCTTATGTTTTGAATTTTATTTTTTATATCAATAGGGAGGCTGTTACAAATTTTTACTGCCATATAATGCACTCCCTTTTGATAGCACGACAGACCTGCCGATGGAGTATGAGTCATTTTTTGACGCGTATTTATGTTACGGACTGTTGAATTAGTTACAAAGTTTTCATGATTACGGTACATACATGCAAGTTTATTAATGAAAAAAATATAATCACAAGCCATGGGCATTATTTGTAGTTTTTTTTTAAATGGTCCTACATGATTTCCTAGATTTGGCACCTACTATCATTCTAATTACTCTGTTTTGTAGTAGAAATATATGTTACTATCTGTAGAATTTCTCCAGAATATTATTCCAAAACTCATTACCGAGTGGAAGTATGCAAAGTATACTGTTTTTAAGGTACTGGTATTTACTATCTCCTACATAGATCTAATTGTAAAACATGATGAATTTAGTTTGGAGGTATAGTCGCGACGCTGTTATTCCCGGCATGACTCCTCCTCTTTGCTTACGTCTTAGGAAGTGAAGGCTCTATAAAGTCTAGGTAGGTAGTATCATTCGCCATTTCTGTTCTTTCGTTTCCGAGCTACCATACGAGGAATCTATTTGCCACACCGTTAAACATTATCATGTCATAGCTCCTATGATAATAAATCAAACGCACTGTAATTCAGCAAATAATTGAGTGGCAAAAAATGTCTTCGTGTGCTTTCTGCGAACACCAATGAAAGAGCGAAAATGGCGCGCGATTATATTAAGTATTTATCGAGCCTTAAGAAATTAATAACGTCTTCATAAGCGAATCACAATACGCACACGTTTAAATGTAGCCGACCTGCAACGCAATTGGCTGTTGGAAATTAGAGCGATGGGACTATAATTTCTTTAATACGATTTTTCCAATTTAACACATTATCGATTTGTAAGCCAAGAAATTTGGTTGTTGTTTCTATTAGGGACCTATTATTAATTATTGCACTTGAAATTTTCGAGGTTGAATTTGGACAGGATTTAAATTGGATTATGTTAGTTTTGTTACAATTTACTAATTCATTGGCTGAGAACCAATCACATATTTTGAGGAGAATTGCCTTTATTGAAGACTGGAATGTGTTGGAGTTATTAGCTGTAATTACTACGAGGGGGACCCAAAAATAACAGGAATGATTTTTTTTTTTTTGCATTTTTATTGAACTCTACATTCACAGTATTTTAGTCCCCTTCAAAGTATTGTCCATGTGCATTAATGCACTTTTCCCAATGCTTTTGCCACTGCTGAAAACAGTGCTGGAACTCTTGAGGCAGGATACTGTTCAAAGCCGTTAGCATGTTTTCTTTGACGTCATCCACATCACTGAATCGCTTTCCTTTCAGACATTTCTTCATCTGTGGAAACAAAAAAAAGTCCGACGGAGCCAGATTGAGTGAGTAGGGTGGATGAGGCACAAGCACCATGTTGTTGTTTATCAAAAACTGTCGGACTGTCAGAGCTGTGTGGGCTGGAGCATTGTCGTGGTGAAGCAACCAGTTCCCATTTCTCCACATTTCGGGCCGTTTTTGTAGCACACTCTCTCGTAATCTTCGTAACACATCCAAATAGACATGTTGGATCACTGTTTGTCCTGGCGGAATGAACTCTTTGTGGACAATGCTATTCAGATAAAAAAAAACAAATCAACATTGTTTTCACATTGGATCACACTTGACGTGTTTTCTTGGGTCGTGGTGAATTTGGAGTTTTCCACTGGCTTGACGCTTGCTTTGATACTGGATCATACCCACAGCACCAGGACTCATCCCCAGTCACAATTCTTTTAAGAAAATTTGGATCGTTTTGCACTTCACTCTTCAAGTAGCAAACTCTCACGTGGTTTTCTCTTTGGTCATCTGTGAGCAAGAGAGGAACAAATTTTGCAGACACCTGTCTCATATGCAAATCTTCAGTTAAAATTCGCTGGACAGTGTTCCATGACAGGTTCGTTTGCTCAGAAACTTCGTCAATGGTCTTTCGACGATCTTCATCAATTGCACATTCGATTTTGGCAATGTTTTCGTCATTTCTTCCTGTCAAAGGATGCCCAGTTGACATGTTGCCAGGTTTGAAATGGGAAAACTACTTGTAGACCTGTGATTTCCTCAAAGCAACATCATTAAAGGCTTGCTGAAGCATCCCAACGGTCTTGGCTGCAGTTTTCCCTAACAGAAAACAAAATTTCACACACACTCTTTGTTACTTGTAGTCAGCCATCTCACTAATCGCCAAACAGTTGAAACAGGAATGCAAACAACACAACATCACAAACAAACCACTTAACTCAGACTGACGCCAGCTCACCAACAGTCACGGGAGACCCAAAACTAACACCAACTGACAGCACAACTCGTAAGTACAAAGCATGCACGTGCAACAGTTCGGTTCTGGTTACTTTTGGTTACTCACATACTTGTGTCATCTACAATAATATAGAATGACCTACATCTTTTATTAGGGGGACAAGATCATTTATGAACATTAGAAAAGCTAAGGCACCTAATATTGATCAGTGTGGAATTCCATTATTAATAGTTCATGTCGAGGCAGATTTCATAGAGGTACTGACTTCGACTTTCTGTTTCCTATATATGAGATATTAATGAAACCACTGGTGTGCAATGCCTTTAATTCCATAATAATCTAATTTGTCTAGCAGTATTTTATGATTTATATAGTCAAATGCTTTGGACAAATCACAGAAAATCCCTCCAACTTGGAATTTTTTATTAATTGCCTCCAGAATTTTGTCAATTAAACTAAATGTTGCATTTTCTGTGGGTGGTAACAATGAAAACTACAATGTATATATTTGACATTGTAGTTTCCATTGCTACCAAATTCGATTATTAAAGAATTAAAGACGTTGCACACCAATGGTTTCATTCATATCTGAAATATAGGAAACAGAAAGTCGAAATCAGTACCACTATGAAATCTGCCTCGACACGAACTATTAATAATATAATTCCACAAGGATTAATATTAGTCCCCTACTTCTTCTAGTGTTTAAAAATGATCTTGTCCGCCTAATAAAATATGTAGGTCATTCTATATTATTTGTAGATGACACAAGTATAGTAATTACAGCCAATAAATCCAACAGATTCCAATGTCGCACGCACGCACGCACGCACGCGCGCGCGCGCGACACACACACACACACACACACACACACACACACACACACACACTCTGCAAAAGAATTGTATTTAATACACCATTTATATTTATGTATTGGATAATTCAGACTCGGAAAAGGCTATCGGATGTGTTTCACTGAATCGTCTCAATGAAAAGAAAAATTGGTTATAGAATGGATACACATTGCCTCGATTCCTAGTGAAGGTAACATAAATAGAAGGCCTAACATCCACTCAGCCTCTTGCCAAGCGAAAACCAGAAAAAAAAGAATTCGGAGAGTGGTTCTAAACTTGTCTCCTTTTACTGCCAAGACTATGAAACTAGAAAACTCAAATTCCTTCTTCTCCTTGGTCATTCATGGTCTGAATCTTCAAAACAATTTCATGATGCTGCTGCTGCTCTTGAAGAAGAAGAAGAAGAAGAAGAAGAAGAAGATGATGATGATGATGATGTGACGATGATTAAGATGACGAAGATGTTGAGCATAAAATGAAAATGAGAGAACAATGGCGAGGAGAAATGTATATATTAGAACAGGGCCGGGCATGAGAGTGGCTCAATCTAGTCGGCCAGAGCTGCTCTCACTCCGCAAGGCACTTCAATTCCAAGCCAGAGCAGAAAGCTCACGCAGTGACAACTCGCATTACAGCTACCTTCCCTGTATTAATGTAACAAGAGCCACGGCTGTTCTAGTCATTCAGTCTGTCAGTACATAATAGTTTATAAGGATATTACATCAATCCATTGTACATTACAGAATTTATAACACTCTTATTCATTTAATGAAATAAACTTCGCTCTATGCATACACACAAATCATTACGCTTATTTACATAACTCATACGCACATACTGCAACCTCCTCACCACGGTTCTACGAGACAGGCATATGGCTTCCACTTCCCCTACTTGCTGTGGACAGAGTTCATCTGCCAATATAATTAAACATTAATTGATGAATTCACCTTCGTTGAATGTTTTCAATTCCTTTGCAATTTCGTGGCAAATTTTGTAGCTAATTCTCATGGCCGATTCACTAAGTGCATTATTGTCATCCTGTTAATATATAATATAATATAATATAATATAAAGATATATGATAATATAATATAAAATAATGTGATGCGATATATGATATGATATGATACGATACGATATAAGATATGATATGACCATAAATTAATACAACTTAAAGAAAATGTTTCTCAGGTACATTATATTAGAGTATCTATTCGATATTTATATTGCATTATAAGTTATTATAGTACATTTAGTAATACATAATTTTAAATTATACAAATATTATGATATATCATAGTATAGTATATTACAGTTCATGATATATAATATATGATATATAATATTATATATATATATATAGTATTATGATATATATCATAATACTTGTATAATTTAAAATTATATATTACTAAGTGTATAATAACTTATAATGCAATGCAAATATCAAATAGATACTCTAATATAATCTACCTGAGAAACATATTCTTTAAGTTGTATTAATTTATGGCATTCATTACCAACATATTTGTCATATTCAGTAGCATGTTGTAAAGAATAATGTCGTTGGATATTGAACTTCTTAATCAGTTGGAGTGTTTTATGCCAAATTAAACACTTTGCTAATCCACTGCTCTCTACCAAAAAGAACTCCTCCTCCCATGATGCATTAAAAGCATTGGGAGTAGCGGGACGCTTTAGTGTATGAGCGGAAGCTCCGTCTTCAAAGTTCGCCTTCATACTGCAGAGTCACCACTGCACAGACACTGAATGACGTACAGTATGCATACGTCACACAGCTCACGAGACCCGCTCTTTAAAGCACACAGCGCTCATTTCTCAGAATCACGTAATGTGCCCAGCCCTATATTAGAAGATACATTTCATTTCAACATCTGTTTTAGACAATGAAGCATCAGCAAATGCTCTGGGTGTGTGTCAGATGCCCTCCGTGGTTAGTTTTCACAGTCATATTCTCCGTCGAGTAAGGTCCAAAGATAATACAACCCAATTTCCTACCGGTCACATTTTATTTATAAATATAAACATCTCTCTTCTCTCCCATCCTATAGCCCAGTTCCCTTTCGGCTATTTCCATTAAATTCGGAAGTATTGATAGTATTGCACTGGGTACAGCAATATCAAAGTCCGCAGATGGATTTACTTACGTACAAATGGCTTTTAGAGAACCTGTAGGTTCACTGCCACCCTCACATAAGCCCACTATTAATCCCTATCCTCAGTAAGATTAATCCAGTCCCTACCATTATATCCCACCTCCCTCAAATCTATTTTAATATTATCCTCCCATCTACGTCTCGGCCTCCCAAAAGTTCTTTTCCTCTATCTGCATTTCTGGATTCGCCCATACGTGCTACATGCCCTGCCCATCTCAAACATCTGGATTTTATGTTCCTCATTATGTTGGGTAATGATATTATATGGACACCCAGGAGGAGCAAGGAGAAGGCAACGAACAAGGTTGAGATGGCTTCAGGAAGTGGAGGATGATATGCGGAGAGTTGGATGTAGGAGACGGAGGCAACGGAAACAAGACAGAGACAAATAGTTTCGATTGAGAAAGTCCAGATCTTTTATGGGTTGCAGTGCTACATATGAATGAATGAATTACGTTGAATGAAGAATACAATGCGTGCAGCAGTGCTGCGTTGCGTAACTTTCTTCATTCTCCTGTAACTTCATCCCTCTTAGCACCAACTATTTTCCTAAGCACCTTTTTCTCGAGCACCCTTAACTTCTGTTCCTATCTCATATTGAGAGCCCAAGTTTCACAACCATACAGAACAACCGGTAATATAACAGCTGTTTTATAATCTCTGTATTTTCGAAAGCAGACTGGATGATAAAAGGTTCTCAACCAAAGAATAGCAGGCATTTATCATATTTATTCTTCGTTTCATTTCTTTCCGAGTGTCATTTATATTATTCAGATGGATTACATTTCAAATTTAACCCTAGAATGCATGATAGTTGGAATATACAATAACGCATAACGGGGGTCCCTAGAACTCTTTGTGTAATTAATGGAGTAAATATGAATTTTCTTCTCATGAGACTACGAAAAACTTAAAATAGTCAACACATTTATTAAATAACAATGTCTAGTTCAAAATAAAACGATAAATGTATTAATTAATATTATTTCATAAAAATGCCTTGTCACTACACTAATTTAAGTTCTTTAGAAATGAGTGCCATTGATACAAACCCAAAAGACATCTGAGAGCACACTAAAAATTGTAAACAAATTTATATCATTTAACACGTAATTTAAATTGATTGAAAACAACTAAGGGTCCTGAGGACACCCTTTGTGTATCCTAGGGATAATCTGGATACTCATCCACTAAAAGTAAGAATGCAGATTCATATGTAACTGAGGCAGATAGTAGACAGAGGCAGTGGGAATTTCGTTAACCCATTGTTGCCCCCTCCCCCTCCCCAGGCTTTGTAAACTGTAAGATGAAGTTACACCATCTAAAATACTAATAAAGATTGCAGTATCATTGATTTCGTATAACCTACAGTTTGAAGTGGAAAGTGGGCAACAAATCATTCATTCCATTGGAACAGTTCCTATCATCACCGAACTACTGTAGTTAAAGTTTTTGAAAGTTTAAAGTCAGAAGATTAATCAATCAATCTTCTTAATGTATCCAGCTGTTTGCTGACAACATAAAGTCCACTATAGTCCACTGTAGTCTATTCAGTTGTTGTTCTTCAAGAGAAATGAGGGGTATTTTGATTGGTGTTCATTATGTATGCCTGTTGCTAGTAGCCCGAGTTGGGGTGTAGTCAATATATACTGCAGGGCTGTGTCTTCTGCAACTGGTACTGATGATTTTAATTTACTTCTTTTGTGGTTTATGGATGGACAGTATAGAAGAATGTGTTCCAGATCTTCATCATGATTATTACACCACGGACAAGTAGGATTATCAGAAATGTGAAATCGGTGTAGGTACAATTGAGTGACAATGTGACCTGTTCTGGCTCTTGTTAAAAATGTTTGAACATGTCTGGGCAAGTTTTTGTACATTTCCAGGTCACTTGGTTTCTTTTGTACAGACTGTAAAATTTTTCCTTTGTCAGAAGAAAGCCAATTGTTGATCCATAGATTTGTAAAATGAGACTTCACTGAAGCAAAAGCATTGGATAGAGATATCACTTGAAGAGGTCTCGGTTGCAAATATGTTGCCTGTTTTGCAATATTATCGACTTCCTCGTTTCCAGGTATACCACAATGACTAGGTATCCATTGAAATGTTATTTCCTTTTGGAGTTCTTTTAGTTTACTTAGTTGTTTCTGAATTGGAATAATTCTATGTGCATATAGGCCAAATTGAATACATTAGGACAAAATTATTACTTCAAAATAATATTTCATTTTCACTTGTCAATGTATATATACCTCCAGGCCTAAACCTAGTAATGGATGATATAGAACAACTGATCTCATCTGATCGCAAGTTTATCATAGTTGGTGATTTTAACAGTAAACATCACATATGGAATAATGGACCTTCAAATAAATATGGAAACATAATCAGAAGATTAATGATGATTTTCTATATGTAACGGTTTTAAATACAGTTTTCAAAAGACAGTGAAGGGTAGTATACAAAGATGAACATGTAGAAAAATTTGTAACATTAATTTGAACTTATGTAAGTCTGCAGTCTGTAAGTAAGACGAAAAGTTGTATTTCCATTGCACGGAGATATTGTATTGTATTTGATTGCCAACATTTACATCCATGTAATGTGGACCTCACAATTTTTGTATCCGGTGCCACAATTACGTTCATTACAGATATACCTTATATAGACGCTCTTATAATTTGACTTTACACCCCATTTAATTGATCATTTTTTCCATCTTAAAAAAAAAAAAAAACCTAACAACTTGATTTAGAACATTAAAAAATTCTCACCTTTAAAAACTTAACAACTTGATCTAGATCATTCTAAATTGCCACTTTTACGACTTTGTTTTTGATTTCCAGTACATTTATATCGAACACACACTGTTTCTAATAATACTTGTTACTAAAACATACTACCCCATTGTCCAATAAGTTCATTATTATGTATCTCACTAATTTTCTACATATTATACTTGCTATCCTAGCTAGCCTCCCCTGCCAGACTCCTCACCTATTTTCAATTATCTCACTCGTTATACTTAATTTCCTATTCACTCTGTTCTTGATTTTCAGATCACTTAGACTATATCGAACACACACTGTTTCTAATAATACTTTATACTAAAACTTATTACACCATTGTCCAATATGCTCGTTATTATGTCTGTTTCATGTGTACCTTTCATTTTCCGATCTCACTAATTTTCTACATATTATACTACGCCATCCTAGCTAGCCTTCTCCCCCATATTCCTTACCTATTTTATTAGACTATATCGAACACACACTGTTTCTAAAAATACTTGATACTAAAACATATTACACCCTTGTCCAATATGCTCGTTATTATGCCTGTTTCATATGTACCTTTCATTTTCCGATCTCACTAATTTTCTACATATTATACTTCGCCATCCTAGCTAGCCTCCACCCCCATACTCCTTACCTATTTTATTACCTCTAAACAACTGTTCATAATTCGCAGAATGTCGTCTTTTGTAGCCAGGTTACTTGATGACTCTTCTCCTGTTCTGGGTCCTGAATTAAACTCGTCATTCTTATTCTTCACTTCACTTCTCACCATTTCAGATCTTGCACTCACAGAAACACTTTCACTCCCCCTCTCAGCACTGACCTTCCTTCCCACTAATCTGGTTGAATCACTTCCCAAATCACTTGTATTTTTACTCTTGTCATTAACCTTCAGTGCCTTCGCATATGTTTTCTTCTTCAGAATTCTTGATCTCAGCATTCCTTTGTTCTGTCTTGCTTCCTCCGGCGTGATCTGCAATTCAGCTAATTCTCCGTCGTCTACATGTACCTGGTCAACGATCTTGTTTTGATAATCACTTTCCACCACAATTGCTGATTGAGCAGAATGTCCATCACCTGTCACGTATATTTTGTCCCAGTTCGAATTCCGATCTTCGCTTAACATCTGTTTAGTTGGGCTGGTCAGTATTAATCCATGCCAATGATTTTCTTCACTTTTCCTACTTTTCAGTTTATGCGATAACTGCGGTTGCTTCATTTTATTTTTCTCTTCACCATTCTCCTTCCTCACAATTGTCCTTCCATCAGTTAGTCCGTTCGTACCTTGTGACCTCGTGTCTTCAGATCCCCTCTGCTCTTTTGCATATTGATGTTCTCGCTTCTTCATACTTAATCCAAATAATGGATGATCTTCATTTGCCTTACAGAATTCTACATCATAGAATTTCCCATTGATTTTTAATCTGTCTTCATATAATTTTGCAAAGTGACCATTCGCTCTTGCTGCCTTCATGAAAGGGAGTAGTAACTTCCTTTCACATCTGATCTCGTAGCTCAGATCTTTCTCAACTCTCATTCTCGTTCCTCGCACTCTGTGTAAGTTCCTTAATATTTTTTCTTTGGTTACTATATTTGAGAATCTTATCACAATAGATCTTTTACATCCTACTACGATTCTATAAGTCTCCTCGATGTCTTCTGCTCTTACCTCCAGTTTGAAGATCTCGTAGCATACTCTGCGTACTGCCTCCCCGGTTTCTATTGCGAATTCACGTCCCTTTTCCTCTACTCCGAAGAATAATAATGTCCTTTTTCTTAGACATATTTCGTACTGCTTAATTTTTCTCTTCATTTGTTCTATTTCTTGTCTCAGCAATTCAATCTTCTCACTGTGTCCCTCTATGTTTAACTTAACCCTTTCAATCTCATGTCTGTAGTCACCTGATTCATTATTATTAATTCTTCCTTCATTATTTAGATCTCGTATATTCTGATCTACTACTTCTTTTTCCCCCCTGCTAATATTACCTGTTGAACACTCCTATGCATTTTCACTTTCTTGGATTGAATATTCTTCCGTAACATTTCCTGAGGTCAATGCCTCTCTACTTGCAATGTCAGAGCAGCGCTCAACGTGCACGGAGGTAAGGGGGTTACTAATTATCAATGTTCACAATTTAAATCCTGAGGGAATTGGTATATGACATCTGTGAATTTGATTTCAGATAGGAGAGAATAGAGCTGTTTCTTCTTACGGGAGGAAATCGGGCTACATATTTAGGAGGGAATCAGGTAACTGCGATGCTTTGGAAGAAAACAATAAGAGTAACTGAATCAAATATGATTGTCGATAATAATAATCCTGGGCACAACAGTCCATAAAGAGCCAGGGCCGACCAACTGACTGCTAGCCTCATGTCCACATGCCTCAGCAGAGAAGAGCGATCATCCAAACAGCATCGAGTATCATGTGGTCAGCACTTATGATGATCCCCCCAGCCGTTGTAGCTGGTTCACAGAACCTGATTTTGCTACCTACTGCAGCTCCCCAAATTCATTGCAATACTAGGTAGGCAGTGATCCCATACACTGGCCCAAATTACATAAAAAACATTTCTTCTCCCATGAAACCCAAACTGGCTCTCATTCTGCAGCTCAAGTCCAGGTATGATGCCTCAGACCACGATGCTATGGTGCAGTATGATTCTCAATAGAAGCTAAATAATATTTCACCATTGCAAAGTTGCCATTATATCTTATATCCTCTTAAAAACATCAATTTTTTTACTACTTCACAATTTATCACACATTCATTTAATTAAAATGGTTATACATTTGCTTGAAATTGATCCTGGATCATCTAAAAACGAATTCACAATTTTACTCCTAAACTGAATTCAAACGAAATGAAAAGCTAATTGCTTACATACCTGATGTGCCGAAGTTCTCAACTATCCCTTCAGCACAGCCTGTGATGTAGAGAGCACTGCTAACGAGGTTAGCAAGGAAGAAAAGAGTTCCAATTGACCCACCAAATTCTGGTCCAAGTGTTCTGCTTATCATAACTGGAGCTTATGTTAAGCAATCGTATGTTTCCAACAGCCACAAGTCAAAAAACATTTCTAACAGATCACTTAGAAAATCTGCTACGAATGTTTTTCTCTATCCTCACATAGTACCATGTTCTAATTGTTGCACGATCTATATATAAACACTTAAGCTTACAGGTGAAACAAATACATATAAAAACTAAATGTTTTCACATTTCAGTGGCAGAATGGAACAAAGGCCCATCCCAATTCCAATAAATTTTCAGAACTATAATATTACCAATTTTTCATTATAAATATATATCATACATTCTTTCTTGGCATGGTATTGCATACAATACACATTAACCTTCCTATCTGAAAATGTAGAGGACTCTAGGTTAATTAATGGCATAAATTTGTACATGTTTTACTGAAGTCTGTCATTTTGAAGAGAGATTGGGATGGGTTCTTACTCCTTTCAGCCATCATTTGTTGTACAGATATGGTAAATGAAAGTGGCATATTTAAAAATCTTCTTAATTTTAGTAGATGTTTTTAAAAATATATTAGAGGTGTAATACCATCACAGCAGGTTTCTTGAAGTCTACACATTTCCTTACCATCCCTTTCTTTTTTCTCCAGAGGAGGGCCTGCAGGCAAAGATCAAGCCTTAGACTTATTGTGCAACCTCCTTATGTTGGAATGATTGTTGAAGTCCATTTAGGATCACTCTTCAAGCACATGATTCACTGCATGGTGCCATCGTATCGATTCAGCCACAGCATCCAGTTCTGACTGGAGACTGTTCCTCCATCTGCCTGTGATATTATTCTGCAGTCTCCTCAGATCAATGGCATGTGTTCACAATTCATATGATTTAATCTGCTGCATCCTTAACCACGAGGCCATGCGGACGTCAATTTCACAACTCACCAAGGTGCCATCTCTCTGAGGAAGCTGCACTCCCCTTGTCACCCACAGTCCGCTTATTCAAGTTCCTGCAGCTTCTCTGAACATGTGCAGCTTCTGCAGACAGACACCATCTGTAGGTGGATTCTGGAACCACGTCCACCATATCCTGCTGGTTAACCTTTAACTATTATGATGATTAATGAAATGATAATAATAAAAGCGAAATGAGTCCGAGGTCCAATGCCGAAAGTTACCCATGAATTTTGCTTCGAGTGATTGAGAGAAAACCTCGGGAAAAAACCCAACCAGGATTTGAACCCAGGCCTGCTCGTTTCATGGTCAGGAAAGCTAACCATTACTCCACAGCAGTGGACTTACCATCCTTTAATAGTAGTGGAGTGTAATTTGACGACTTATGATTTTGTTAATTATTTTCATATTGTTTCACTGACTGATTCCTTGTGAGTTAAATGGACCAGAGAGTTCAATCCCCAGAAAGATGATAAAACTTTATTTCTCTTAAAATAACACTTGAAATAATTTAGATATGTGATGCACCATTAGTCAAATGACTACTATGTCTATTTCTACACTAGTATCCCACATTATAATCACAGCAGATCTACGTGGAATTTCTGATGAATCTAGACAGTGCTTAGCAGTAGGTTTTTGTGGGGTACCCCTGTTTTCCCTATGGATATTCCACCATTGCTTCATTAATCATCATCATGCTGTATTATGTAATTCGTCTCCCATGGCGCACCAAGGACAATGCCCATAGTGATAAAAGGAACTACAACTTCAGTGCACCACTTATAGTTGGAGACAATTGAGTAATGATGCAAATCAATTACCTATCATTGAATAAAAGAAAAGCAAATTAGAACTGAGACATGTTCACACTAGTAACAGGATTCTGGAGGCCAACAAAGGATACAGTATGCTCCTCCTCCTTCCACAGCTCCATTTGTCGAGACAGCACACACTGAAGCAACAGTGAATAGCAATATTCCATATGCTATCACAAATTGTAACAATGTCATCCACAGTCCCGCATTGCCAACAATAAAACCTGAAAAAGCAGGACATATAATACCATTAATATTGTAATATTCAGTCAGAAAATATTTACATGAAATAATTCTGAAACAACTGCATTACTATTTTTTATTATTAGTGCTGTGTATTATGAATTATAGAATATAAATTGCGCTAAAACTTCAACAATTTCACATCAGTAATACAGTTTAACACAAACATTCTGTAAAAAATATTATTCTGCATATTATTTCTTCAACATGTAAGAATAATCACGAAACACACTCACGCACACTTTCTCTCTCTTTCTAAAATTGTATATTTCATAGGCATCCACTAAAGTTAGTTTGTGGGGTTTAAAACGAGTGCGTCAACTACTATGGCTATTTGTACCCTTATCTAAAATTCTTTGCAAGTAGAATCACTGCTAGCAGGAGCGTGGCGTCCATGTAACTGGTGTTACCGGCGATAACACTAAACAAAATACAATACTGAAGCTTTTAGTGCTGCTAATAATTCATTAACAATATTTTAATAGGCCTATAACACAAAAGAACAGTATTTTCTCTGGTCGCTATTCAATAGAATAGACTGTGTGAGACAATGCAACATCAATGCAACATTGTTACCAGCAAAGGACAGTGTAACAAGCAACTCGATAGAGGACGTTGAACCCTCGCAGACGCAGACAGTGCAGCTGAAAGTGAGCAGAGTTAAAGTAACGCCTACTACGGGGTCCTGTTACTTCTCGGCTTGACGGTAAAAGTGCGTACTCAGAACAGGCTGGGGAATCTTAAATGTAACTCCCACTTAGTGGCCCTTTTAACATGCTGATACATTGTGAGCTTGCCAATTGAGAAAAATTATAGTTTTTTCGTGTGGTGATTTAGTGACAAAATATCATCAAAAAGAACAAAGACTCTTGATCGACAAGTCAGAAGACGAGTCCCTATGACATCTAATACAAGATGGAATTACAAATCAAAGCAAAGTCTTCAAAGCTTTAATTTTGAATTTTTGCTAGAGGTTTTTTCCTTCATTGATTAAAGTTCTCGTTAACACTTTGTTAAAAACATAAAATTTACTCTGTCACACGTTAAAAGTGTTAAAATTGTTAAAAAGGTATTTACCTTCGACAGACGGCCCGTTTCGACGCTATTTGTCGTCGTCTTCAGTGTCTCTTGAACCACTGCTGATTTTGGCTCTGCGATGTGCAGTTGTCGATGGTAGGGGTGGGGGTGTGTTGCTCCTATGGTGGGGGTTGGTTGTCTGTATGCTATGACGTACTATGACGTCAAACAATGTGTGCGTATTGAACTGTAGTTGCGTATTAAGTATATATTGTGGGTGTGCTATTGTATTCTTATATATTTCGTATTGTTCTAGGATGTTTAACTGTGAACTTTTTGGTGTGATGTGTAAAATTTCCATATCTGTTTCTATATTATTGTAGTCATGATTATTGTCGATAATGTGATCTGCATAATTTGATGTAATGTAAGGTTTGGTTATAGCTTTAATATGTTCGTTGTATCTTGTATGAAAGGATCTTCCTGTCTGTCCTATGTAAAAATGTGGGCAACTATTGCATTTTAATTTGTAAACTCCAGTTGAATTATATATATTTGAATGTTTAGTGTGGTTATTTAAGTATTTCTGTGTTGTGTTATTTGTTTTGTATGCAATTTTGTATATTAGTTTTCTGAATGAAGTTGCAATTTTGTAGGTATAGGTATTGTGATATGTTAATGTTATGTATTTATTCTCGCGTGCTGTTTGTGTTGGTTTGGTCTGTTTTTGTTTTGCCTTTTTTATTAGTGTGTCTATTATGTTAGGGTTGTATCCATTGTCTTGTGCTATATATTTTATTGTGTTTAATTCTTCAGTGTAGTTGTCATTGTTCATTGGTATATTAATTAATCTGTGTGTCACTGTACGGAAAGCTGCATATTTATGTTGTATGGGATGATTTGATGAATTGTGTATATGTGTTGTGGTTGTAGTGGGTTTCCTGTATATTTTGAATTCTCTCAACCAGGAATTGAACCCAGGCCCGCTCGTTTCATGGTCAGGCATGCTAACCATTATTCTACAGCAGTGGACCATATGATCTGAATCAAATTCTTTGAAATAAGTGATACAAGGTTTCAATAACACTCATAGATTGTTCTGTGCAACAGATCACGAGAAAAGTTGTCACTTCAGTCAGAAAAGAATTCATTCTTCTTCTTGTGTTGTTTAGTCCAAATATGATAGTTGTAGAGACTGATGGATGAAATTTTCTTTACTGTGATAATTCCTACACCTGTTGCATCTGCAGTTAATTGATTATTTTAAATTCTTATTTATCAACTACAAACACAGAACATTTTTAGCTTTTTCCATCATCTTCACAGTCTGTGTCCGCAATTTCTCTACTTTTCTAAGAACAATGTTATTTTTCTTTATGTGGACTTCTGAGTCGAAGAACCAGGGTTCAAATTATCTTTTGTAGGAATTCATTGAGATGAAGGGTCAGGATTTGAATTTTTCTTTTCATTTCATGCCTCACAAAGTTCCGCACTACTTAATCACAGCCAAAAAACCAAAGATATTTTGTCAATCACTGCACTTCAGATAAGTACACCGACCAGACTGATAAAAACTGAGGAATTTGTCTTTTGGTTAGAATGGTAGACACTTGTCAACACTGTATTTTTCCTTAATGAGGGTCTGGTTGCTACTGTTCGTTTGTCGGTGTGAAAGTAGTCCCATTAAGTAAATGCCTAGAAGGGCAGGCTTCTTTGCCATTTCTAAGAAATAAGGTCATCAAGACTTGCAGCACTGACCTTCTCGAGATTGCGGGTTCGATCCCAGCCCAGGTTGATGGCATTTAAGTGTGCTTAAATTCGACAGGCTCATGTCAGTAGATTTATTGGCATGTAAAAGAACCCCTGCAGGACAAAATTCCAGCACACAGGCAACGCTCATATAACATCGGCAGTTGCGAGAGTCGTTAAATAAACCATATTTATATCAAGACTTGTCTCGAATTACACCCTCGTCCTACTCAGGTATTGTGTGCAATATTATGGGATTGAAAATGGGTTTTATCACATGCACCAAACAAAACCAATCATTGTTGATCACAAAGATGTCTGTCTGTCAGACAACTTCTACATTTAGATTTTACAATTTTCATTTATGAGAACAGTTGCTCACAAATATAGGTTGGTCCAAAACAGCTTCTCCGAAACAGACAAAATTCCTACTTTTCCATATGTTTCTTCACACAATACTTTGTACAATTCAGAGAGATTAGAGCCAGCTGTGCCCAAGAAGTGACATTCAGAGCAAAGTGTAACTTAATGCCTTCAGTGTGCTCTGAAAATATAACCTAACATAGGCTCTGGAGTTCGAAGTGTCCAACTGGTAACTAACTGCACACGTCCTACAGACCTACATGGTCATGCACATCTAACAACAGTTAAAACTTGCCTACTTTGAACATACAAATTGTAAATACACACAAAATGTCAGAAGCGGCATGTTCTTTAAAGAGAATATCATCATCACCTACAATGTACTTTAATGTTCAATAGGAACAAATTTATTTATTTGTCGAATGTGATGATGTGATCAAGTGTTTAGTTTATGCAGAAACAATGGATAAAGTCACCAAATTTAATTTGCAAAGACATTACTCTTCATATTATAGTAAAGAGTGTATTAATTACGAAAACCAGGAATGTACTGCTGTTATTGATAGGCTCAAGAATAAGTTAAAGGAGATAATAACTGCATTTATTATTATTATTATTATTATTATTATTATTATTATTATTATTATTGACTTAATTTTTCACTGGACGATGTGCTTTAATGAGTTGGTTTCTGCATTACTGAAGCTTGAATATGGCTCTTTTTAAACATGAAATTAAGTACACATAAGTCTGACCCATTCTTAATTTTTAAATAAAGACAGACGAATCCATAAAATTATTTTTGAAGGTATGAAAAGAATGATACATTAAAATTTACATTCAGTCAAACCTCATTTATATATGAAGAGTCCACTGCAAGAATGATGGATGTCACTTTCTTGTCGAAAATGAACCAAGACTGTCAATGCATAGTTTAAGACATATAGAATGTACATAGAGAGTTATATGGCATTAACACTGATAGTCATTGTCCAGTAATAATCGGAAAATCACAGTTAAGCTTTGAGCGCTAAGCATTTCAAACTTTCAATTGCTTCTCCTGCAAAATGTATTCCAAATGACATCCATCATTCTTGCAGTGGACTCTTCATATATTATTCTTATACTTTTGTCATTAAAATTTAGGTGACTTCATGCTTTTCATTTATACTTTCTTTTTTATTAGGCCTATTTAACTTATAGGCTACATCATTTTTTTTCCAATCTCCATTTTTTAAATGGACTACTCTCAAAAACATGTTATCATAAAAACTTAAAGGAAGATTAACTGCCCTAACCCATAATGCGTCTATTTTCAATTTCCTTATTTAATGAAATTATGGAAGATATCATACCTAAATTTTTAAAGGATGAAGATACTGTACAAGGTATCTAAGCAAATTGATGTTTGTTTAAAGAATGTTGATATTTTACTTTTTATGCAAAGGCCCCATTTTCTCAGGAACTATAAATTTTAGAAGTATGAAATTTTAAACACATGTTCACAACAATACATTAATGAAATGGACGCACATTAAATGATGTATGTCTAGTTCGATCAGAAAAAATACTTTAGATAAAAAATAAGAAAATCAAATTATTACATAAAAGATCAAATCCTTTTTTACAACTTGCATTTCTTGATAAATCTGCGTCAATTTCCTTAGAAACTCAGCATCTATATCCTTTAAAAATGTCAGTATGATAAAAAATAATATAAATATATTTAACTATGTTCGCAACTGCCGAGGTAACATCAATGTCGCAGGTGTGCTGGAATTTTGTCCTGCAGGAGTTCTTTTACATGCCAGTAAATCTAATGACATAAGCCTGTCGCATTTAAGCACACTTCAATGCCATCGATCTGGGCTGGGATCAAGCCTGCAACCTCGAGCACAGAAGGCCAGAGCTATACTGACTATGCTACCCAGGCCGACTGTCAGTATACATACATACATACACGCACATACATACATGTTTTGCACATAGGCAGGTCTTTCACTGCATTTTTAAATATATAGTTAATTTGGAATAACAGGTACAGAACTAATAATAATCATTTCTGATAATAAAAGTGGGAAAACACACACAATAATGCTGTCGCCGCTTCCCTTATCTCATCAATAGAAGCATGGCATAGGCAGCAGAAGGGCGTGAGATATAAATGCTTAATTTTTTCAGTCATAAATGTGGCATGAATCCAACAAACTCATGAGGCAAACAATCATGTATAAGTATAAAAAAAAGTAGATTTTTCAAACCAATGTAACAAATGTTGAATGACATATTTTTTTCCAATAAGTTTTACTCTTATGTTTCTTTCACTTGTACGTCATAATTAAAGCCTGGATTTTATATAATAATTATGAAAATAAGAAATATGCACGAGAGTCGTTCCGAAAGTAATGCCTTCTACTTATTTTCATGTAAACTACAACAGACCAGAGACCATAACAACACATTTAAATAAACCAAGATTTCAGCTACAAACAGTTATTTTTCCACCACCATTTGTTATGTATTTTTGCTAGCGATGAACGAGGTTTGCATGCCACGCTCGTAAAAATCTGAATCAGCCGAGGCAAGCCACTTTGTTACAGCTGCAATGACAGCATTCTTGTTTGGAAGATGTTGCCCATGCAGTCCATCTCTCATAGGCTCAAAGAGATGGAAGTCTAAAGGCTCAAAATCCGGGCTATACAGTGATGTAGTAGGATATGGACTATTCTACTATAGGTTAACAACTGGCAAAACTCCGTTAAGGGAGGCTACTGAACCTTACCGCTGCGCTGGAGGAGTGAGAGTTTCCATCCATCAATCTGACCCATTGTCACTAATGATTGACGAGTCATCTGATGCATCACTGCTATCAGTTAAACCTTCTCCTAACGAAATTATTCTGTCAGTACACTGTCTCTTATATTAGCACTAGAAAAATATTGTTCTTGTTATTTTTAACATGCTCAACACATTTTTCCCATTTGCCTTTTCCATATTCTGTGAAAAGGCGGCAACACAATTTGTTCCTTTATGTTAAGTAGAGTCCCACTTTCTGTTACAAAAATCCAATTGAAAAGGCTAGAGACAACTGACTAAACATTTTAGTCCCTCTAAGTAAATCAAACCGATCAAAATAATAAATGCTTATTTTTAAAGCATGGTTGGTTTTGAAGATAAATAATGTTTATGTATGCAGACCACAAACAGTCAGACATAAACTTAACAAGTGATGATATCTTGTTGACTCATTCTATTAACGTGGAGTTTTTTCAACAAAGAAGAATCTATTTAGACGATTTCATACAGTACAACTACCCACTTATCTCTTCAAGAAGAAAAGTTTATAGCTGATCGATTTTCTACTTCAGTAGTATAAAACAAACCTCAATTAAGAAGTCTTACATCTGTTATATTTTTTTAAATTTTTTTTATTGGGTTATTTTACGACGCTTTATCAACATCTAGATTATTTAGCGTCTGAATGATATGAAGGTGATAATGCCGGTGAAATGAGTCCGGGGTCCAGCACCAAAAGTTACCCAGCATTTGCTCCTATTGGGTTGAGGGAAAACCCCGGAAATAACCTCAACCAGGTAACTTGCCCCAACCGGGATTCGAACCCGGGCCACCTGGTTTCGCAGCCAGACGCGCTGACCCTTACTCCACAGGTGTGGACCATCTGTTATATTGCGGTAACTCAAACCTCTAAAAAATCTGCAAACAATACTCTTCAACATGCTTTTTTTTTCCTTATTAAACTCTGACTAGTACTTTTTGAGTTATTATTAAGTATAAAAAATGCGAAAATATTCTGCTTCATTGAAAGTCTATGTAAGTAACGCCTTCTTCTGTTACTGGCTGACAATTAGGAAGGAGGAGGGGAATAGTATATTGTGTCACTCTTTAAGATTGATGCATGCGCAGACCAACGGAGTTTACTAAGTTGTTCCCCTATAAATCACCGTATTGCCAAATTTTGCAATGTGCTCTGTGGTCACGAAACTGGTATGGGACCTAGCCTTATTGTGTTGAAAGAGATGGGGCCTGGCCTTATCATATTGGTAGAGAAAGGTTTTCTATTTTGGCTTAGCCAGCGTCTTCTTGTAATGTTCAGAATTCAGTTTCTCCATTCTCCAGGGCATCCAAAAGAATCACACTCTATCTATCCCAAAAGACTGCATTTTCGATTAGCAAGTGTCAATGGATGAAATTAGTTCAGGAGAGAGGAATTTAATAACACATCTCTGTTTCTTACGCATCTCTATGTCAGGTGCCATTTTGGTAGACTGTCCTGTCGCACGACAACCAAACTAATAGGACATTAGTGTGAAGGTTCAACCTTTATTACAATGCCACTAATATCTGACTCGGATATTATAATTTAGGTCAACACAAAAAAACTGGAAGCATTCATTTCGGAACAACCCTCTTACGTAAATGTAAATAGGCCTACGTAGGTAAAAATGACAAAATATGTACATAAATATCTACGTAATAAAAAAAAAAATGTAATTTAAAGTCTAAGCTTTATTAGATATATTTTTGCACACTGATAAAAAATTACAGGTGCATGTGTGATTCAATTTCATTTCATTATTGTTTGGAGCTGCAATTAATAATTAAATATTTTTCCATATTTTCTGCATTCATCGACTGTCTCATCAATGACAACCCATACATAGAGTACATAGGGTTACCACGTTAAGGTACAAATGTATTTACATCTTTGGATTGTAGTTGAGGCATACATATCGTATATGGAACAAAAACAAATTGCTGACACCAATTTCGCACAGAAAATAAAGGTCGAAAGTTGCTGTGAAAGTACTGGCCAGCAGAGAGTTGTGGACAGGCGGGATCACTCGAGCGAGGTACAAGGGGTAGGTGGCAGGGAGGGGAAACACATCCATCTCATTTCTGTGCGTTTCCTTATTGATTTATGGAGAAAAGCGGAGTTTTCGTAAGGTCGAATCAGTGCCAGGTTAGGTTAGTTTAGGCTTTTGGTATGCAAGAAAGGGCATCGTCTTAGATAATCATGAGTATATGCAAGGCATAGCAAAAACCTAAACTAACCCAACCCATCACTGATTCGACCAAAGCGACATTCTTAGGTAAGTGTATGTAAGATACAGAAAAAGCCTAAACTAACATATCTATCACTGATTCAACTTTACGAATCATTAAGGAAACGCACAGAAATGAGATGTATATGCTGCCCCTCACTGCCGCCTACTCCTTCCACCTCGACAGAGTGATCTCTCTTGCCCGCATTTCCACACCTTTTGAGTCTTATTTTGGGTATGAAATTTGCGTCGGCACTCAATATTTTTTTCTTTACGATATGTATGACTCGTCTAGGATGTAAGACTGTAAATACATTTGTACCTTACCGGGGTAACGCTATAGTAAAGAAGAAATACTAAAATATGGGAAAAACGTAATACGGCGAACGCTAAGCTCCGCCCACGACCCCTTTCCACTTTTCCCCTACAAGCTCACCACACACTCTACGTGATAGGCTAGTGTTGTGTCGAATGCACATTTCATGTGGGTGGGGATAACTTCCCCTACTGGCGTTCGCCGTATTACGTTTTCGCCCCAACTTAAAGGTGAATCGAATTCATTATAAGGAAGGCCTACCAGTAGTATGAATGTAGCCTATGGTACAAAACTTACCAACTCTGAGAAACAATAATGCACTGAACATGGAAAGAGCCACTGGACTGAAGACCCCAGCAAATGTACCAAGAGTTCTTCCAGGTTCCACATCAGTCGCACCAAACTCAACATAGCCTCCGCTGCTAATAGTTCGGGTCGAACCAAATCCAAATGCACTTGATATGCTACTGAGAAAGCGCCGTTTAGATATCAACGGGGCCTTCTCATTCATCGTCGTCACAACAGGTGTGTTCGCAGGTGGAACGGATGACACAGACACTGGCCCATCGTTGGTTGATCCAATCTCCGGTGCAAGCATAATTTCTTATCTTGTCATAAATTCTTAACCTGCAAAAATATATCTTGCTACGTATTTCAATTACATGATTGAAGTCCGATGATAAGACCTATGCATTGCTACAGTAGGTGTTATCACTTATCAGCGTGGCTAACGCTTATCTGTAATACTCAGTAGGCCTACTATCCACAAAAGAATGACGACATATCTATAAACGTCAATGTACCCTTTGTTTGCTTTAATTTTGTAAATAATATCATATGGTCTTTCTATAAGCATAACTTATAGTGATGAGTCGTTTAACCCACAGTGCAAAATACTTTTAAAAATATGTAACTCACCTAACCTATTACTTACGTGAAAATTAATGAGATTTTGGGAAAATTTCAGTTTTTCTCGTAGATTTCACTATACTGTCACCAAATACATGTATCACACTGTACTACACACTATGTACACACTAAACGCACTGAAAATAAATATAATTATCAAAATCACAAGTGCAATTCCTCAATGTGTACACACTACAAAGAGGCACTTTTCTCGGACCAAGTTGTCTTCAAATTACAAAGTAAAAAAAATACTAAAGTCATTTAATGCCAATAAAAATGCATACTGCATAATTCCAGTCGATCATTGCATACTGCACCTTGCATAGTGCTTAAAATCGAAACTTTTTGGAATAGGCCGGCCTACGTAGTTCTTACCATACAGTACAGTACACATTCAATTACCGACAATGCACTAAATATTTTGAGATTATACATTAATTGATGACTAACATGACTACTGCGAAATTCATACTTTTTACTTCATCATTATTTAAGTTCTTCTGGTGGATAGTGAGCAAATGTGTGCACCAAAAAATGACATATTCTAATCCAGAAAAAACAAAATGTTTGAATAACAATTATATTGCTTGTTTAATATTGATCACGGAGGGAGGTCACTCTTGCCCCTCCCGCTAATTAAGTCTCGTGTAAGTTATTAACTACATTTATCGTTGCCTGCAGAATTAACCAAATAGTGTGTAAATAACGAAATCTCCATCACATAATAACCGGAAACAACTGAGCAACTCACGAGCGCGAGGGCGTCAGTTATGGTCAGCTGTTCTGAAATGACTCAAATGACAACCGGCAACGTGGAAATGATGTCACGAAAAGTTCAGCGAATCTCTCCACTGTTCCGACGATGACGTCATTATTGCTCCAGTCGTGGCTAACCACAGTATAGAGAGTATAGAGTCTCTATACATTTATTTGGCTAAGAAAGAAAATATTTTACACCCAATTACATGCAATAGGACATTGTGAGGCTTTTACACTGGAATCATTTCCTTGCTGTATATTAATATAAATTCACATTATTATTAATAAACTAGCCGTACCCGTGCGCTCCGCTGCACCCGTTAGAAATAAATATAACATAATTACATAATTAAAATAGGACATTTGATCCAGGGAACATTCGTGTTTGATAGAAGGATAAATCGTTTAATATGTTACTTAATTTAAATTGCATCCAAATAATTAAAATGCGATCATTTTGGTCCAGAGACACTCATTTGGTGCAATGACAATTCCTTTAACATGTTTCTTAATTTCTATTACATGCAACCATAGTTTAATGAAGACTGACATCATTTAGATTTAATGTGTATATTTTATTTTACTTGTTATAGGTTTCCATTGAATTATGGTAATAACTTAATTTTAACCCTTGTTTTCTACGTTTAAATGGGAGGATACAATAGAAAGAATAGGCCAACAGAAAGGAAAAACAGTTGTAGAGATGAAGAGAATGTGTAGAGACCGGGAAAAATGGATGAAATGGACGGAGAGAGGCGAACCCGACGCTTAGCAGCAGAAGGGACTGAAGAAGAAGAAGAAGAAGAAGAAGAAGTTTTCTACGTATTCTGTAAATGTCGCTAATTTACTTGAATTTTTTTTAGGACAATTGTATTATCAAAACTGACTTACGAACAAAAGTGTGATTTAAAAAACAAATGACCGACTCCCTTGCTGTCAATGAAGGACACAACCAAAAGACAGACGCATACTTACGTAATGATACTAATATTGTGATTTCTCTAAGTATGACAGGGAGTGAGCTAATGTTATGCGTATACGTGTCTATTTGTTAAGAGGTATGTGTAAACCGTGAAATCATATTTTATTACGTATCATTTGAGGTCATGCCTTATTGGTGTTACTTACGATGTTCCAACCAATCTTCGACTGCTGACTTGAAATTGACTACTATTTATTTCAAGACTGTATTTTTGTAATACGTTTTCTCATATTGCATGAAAGACAACTTGAGTTAGCTTCCCCTGCTCAAAATTTCATGCTACGCCACTGGTACATACGCAGTAAGCAATACTGTTATTATGTACGATAGCATCAACGAGTTAGATACTATAGAGAGGCTAAAGACCTCTGATAAGCGCTCCCTGCGGAGGCCAACAGTACTATGGATCGTTCCCTAAAAAACATGGCGTCTTTAGTACCGCCAGCCTCCGCAAGGAGTGCTTATCAAAGGTACACTGTAACGAGTTGGTACATGTATTATATTTTTCAGATACATCAATATTTAATTTAAACATTTCGCTATAGGTTTTGTAAAAAGCTGATTTATAAATGAAAAAGTAATAATTAAGACTTTAAAATTTCCAAAAATGTCTCATTCCCTCGGATTTAAATGAAATGTACCGTAAATCATAATATTCGTTGCTGGATAATTAAACCCTCTCAATACAGGTACCATGGCCGCAGAGAATTATAAGATAAGACGGACTGAGCATAAGCGAAATATCTGCATTAATAAGTTTGTACCATCAAGAGTTTAGTATTTATTGTGTTTATAGGGCCTACTCCAATTTTCTTTTTATTAATGCGTTAGGGCTCTTTTTGTTACCAAAGAGGAAAGTTAGCACTTGCATCACACACAATTTGTCATTACTGTTCAAAATAATGTAAGAACAGTTTTATTCTGCAAAAGCCTCTGCTTAGTTGCGAGACACGTGTGAGATCAATGCTTGTTTCAAATTATATTAGACTACACGATGTCTCCATCACGCGAAAAGAAGTGTACCTAGCTGTGGCTCCTGTTGTTTCTGATAACAATGTTAATCGTAAATATCTTATCGTTTCAATAAATGTGGTGAGTTATGATCATGAGTAACTTTCTATTAGTGTCATTCTTTAATTATTATGTTGCATGCTAAGAGATTATTGGTAGTTTTAATGATTTCAGTTTTCAAAAGTTCTCTGTGTTAATTCCAATTTCAAATGAATTTTTCTCAATAACTTAATTACTGGATTTTTTTTTTAATTTTCGCCACTACCTTTCCTATATTTTACTCCTATTAGTTACATACGTCGTCTCTCTTGAAATCACCTGGTGAGCACTGAATTACATGATTTCATATTAGGTTAGACTAGCTGTAAGGTAATTAAATTTGTGACGAAGTCAAAAAATTATTTATTTTTCTTCTGCCGATTAAATTCATCCGTCTTTAGGTGCTTTGCTTTGGTTGCATCGAGTATAGCTTGTCATTTAATATCTGGGCTATATTTAGTGAAACTAATAAAACATAGGCCTACAGCTGTTATAAAACGTAAAGTTTTGTGTGTATTTTACTTTTTACTTATTAACATAGTCTTAATATGTAACTCAATTCACAATAATACTAACTTCATCAAAGTCATTTCCTACAACATCCGAGCCACGCCCCTTTGTTTTGACTAACCGAAACATGGCGGACCAATGATCAATTGTCTTCAACTTTCTGAGATCTTTGTCCTCTCTATAGTATCTAGCTCGTTGGATAGCATTCACTGCAAGAGAGACGAGGACAACCTATGTTAGAAAAAGATAGCAATACGCTCAGGCGCTCAGCATTCGCGTCACGATTTTAAAGCATTGAGTTGTGCTTCCTGTTTAGTATAGAGCTCAGTGACAGCGACACACCATGAATTGTTGAATACTCTTTAACATCCAAGGCGATTGGTGCATCTCTTCAGCGGCTGTGAGAATCCTTACAACCAGATCCATTTCAGTGTCGACTGGACTCTGGAGTCTGTAGAGATCATGGCGGTCGACATTTTGAATAGCTGCTTTAAACGAAGTGAAGAGTACGTAGTGTACTGTACAGTATACGTTTTGTTCTAACAAATAGTGGCGGTGCGTCAATAAGAGCACAAGAGCACGTGAACACCATGTTTCCATTAATGCACGACTATTTTTATTATTTAATACCGTATTGGCGTAGTGGGGATGTATAATATCAGGATCGAGTATTTTAAACTTCCCGCATCTTGCATAAACTTCTTATGTAAACTTGGCAACATCCGTTCACGTACAAGCCGTGCTCTTTTCAAGAAGGTTACAGAAATTTCACGCATGCGCGGGAGAAAATTGTCTTTCTCTGGCCGCTTATGACTCGTCAAGAGCACAAAGTATTAAGTGAACAGTAAATCTATCCTACAGATGTCAGGTGCATCGATGCCTATCGTTTACGCTCGTTGGTTTACGTGCTATATCTCGAGGAGAAAATTGAACAAGTCTGTATTTTAGCCTGCAGATGTCAGCATCTCACTGTCGGAACGTTTACTTCATGTGGATGTGTGTACAGTGCTGCTACGAGAGTGTAGTTTGTGAATTACTATACTTCAGTGTTATAGTTTGGCTTTCAAAGACGTGCTGGCTGAATGTGATGGTGGTATGAATTTAAATATCTGTATGGTGGTGTATATTATTTAAGACTAATATTTTCTGGCATGTATTTATAGTAATCAATCTATGAGAATGGGATTACAGTACTGGTATAGGCTAAAGTGTATCAGTGTGTTGTGTTAAACACTTGAATAATATTACGTAGACGTCCAATTCCTAACAGAAATTAATGTTTTCAGAAAAGAGCTAAGATAGCCCAGCTACTAGACTTTACAAAGGGGCGAACAGAAGCAGGTGGGGGAAACCGGGATGCGACATAGGGAAACGGACGACAGTACCCGTACAAAAATATGATTCAATATTGAAAGCTCTTTCGTCACTGGAAAACGCGAACATATTTCTGAAACGTACTATACTCAGTAACTCAGTACTGCTTACGCGCCCTCGCTCTTGTGTCGTGAACGGTTGGAAGTTTACTAGTAGAAGGGGTGGGAGTGAAGTACATTCCAAAACTCAGGTACAATAACAATTGAAGTAAAAATAAAATGATGTCCCTGTACAATATTAAGGCTGGTATTCATAGTCGACACTTCGATTAAAGTGTCCTTCGGAAGACGCAAAGTATCACTTTTCCGTTGCACAGTCGACACTTTGGTGCAAAAGAATACATTTTTTATGAAAGTGTACTTCCGACCACACTTTGAGTCGAAAGTGTCACTTTGTAGAAAAATGGCGGACGTCTTGGAAGTTGTCGAATTATTTATTAGAACGTGCGGAAGAAGTGGCACAATTAGTGGACAATGTACGAAAGCGCTACATTAGGGATAGGCCTAAAAACAATCCCGTGGAATTTTATAGAATTAAAAAAAGAAAACGGTTCCGATTTGATAAAGATTGATTGAGATTGCTCATCTTTTCGATGCCCGCTTCACAAAAACGAATAATAGAGGTTTACCTGTGCCTCCAATAATACAGTATTTGACTGCATTAAAATTCTATGCTACAGATATGTACCATACATTTATATCTATAATATTATAGTTCAGATATTTCTGTAATAACATTCGAATATTTATAACCTCAATTCGATGAAGTGTTATGTAGGTAGATATGCCTATATAACCTATTTTTATTACTCAAACGAATATTTTAACTTAAATAATATTAAACTAACTTCAATCTAATGTAGGCGTAACTATCTTAAATTAGCATTGAGAGACCTCACGTGCCTGCTTTCTAAGCAGATTCCATAAAATTATATTGGGTTTAAAATATTTTGATTTCTGTTGACTACCCGTATTTTGAGATAAGATTTCTCTTGATGTTGATACGAGTATAATCATTACTGTTTTGATAACATATATTTTCATGCCGGTAAGCAATACATGTGATAACTTATGGCTGCTTCTGCTGAGATACTGTCTCTAGTTCATGTGTAGTCATAACCTCACCATAAAAAGAGATCTAGGCCTATTTTGTTTTGCATTGTAGAAAAATTTGACATTCCTGAAAAGCAGGCAATAATGGAAACAAGAGATAATAATAATAATAATAATAATAATAATAATAATAATAATAATAATAATAATAATAATAATAATAATAATAATAATAGCAGTAGTAATGTGTTTATTTAATTTATTTTGACTACTATTCACTATTCACGAAAAAGACAAAAATGAAAATAAAGGGGAAAAAAACGATATATCAATGAAGCAGATACGTATAAAACCTAATCTAACGATATAAATGAAAAATACACACACACATACACACAAACTTAACCTACTCAGTCCAACTTAACCTAACTACACAAACCAATAGAAGATATGTACAAAATCTAACCTAACTATACAAGTCAGTGGAACGGATACGTACAAAACCTAACAACGATATACTGAGTGATTTATATAGAACTCACACATTTCTTTCATTAATTGTTTCAAAACGAATTGTGCTAGCGACAACTTATTATACCTCAAATGTAGAGGAATTTTGGGAGATTATTTACATCTATAGCAAATGTTGAAAATGTCCTCCATCCTGCATAAGGCACAACTCAACACGTCGTTCCATATTACTGGCCACTCGTTGGAAGACTCTGTTGTCAATAGCTTGAATCTCCTGTGTGATGTTGTGCTTCAGTTCGTCCAATGTCTGGGGACGTGTGGCGTAAACCCTGTCTTTTAAGTAACCCCATAGAAAGAAGTCCGGTGTTGTCAAATCCGGAGATCTCGGTGGCCACAGGTTCCTGGAAATTATTTGGTTGTCACATAACCTGATAAATGGAACCATGCTTCATCTGTGAACCATGTGATGGACAATATGGCAGGATTTTGCACAATGAACGTCTGAAACCAACGACAATAATTCAATCTTTTATCCTTATCTGGTTCCTGTAGCTGCTGAACAACCGTAACCCTATATGGCTTTAGGCCTCTGACACATTGAGTAGGTGTACCCTGTCTCCTGCGACAAACGTCTTAATGATTTTTTGGGTGACTGCTCCAGTCGCGCTCTTACGTCAACAACAACCGTGGGAAGGCTAGATGAACGATGCTTACCCTTTTCACTCACCAGAGATCCAGTTGTTTCCAATTTGTTTACCAGTCCCAGTATTGTGTTTCTTTTGGGAGGATTGCGAACACTAAATTCTCTCTGGTATGCCCTTTGAGTAGCTGTAATTGAATTCGTAATCCAGTATTGCTTCACAAGGAAGAGTCGTTGATTTAATGTGTACTGCATTTTCACGTTGACACAAAATGTCGAAAACAGCTGCCAACAATAGGAATAAAACATAAACATCTGCGCATCTAGTGCTGCCAACAATAGGAATAAAACATAAACATCTGCGCATCTAGTGACAAGGAATCGAAACTCCAGAACATTCTGCTTAATTTGGTGCTAAAATTGGGTCATTGAATGAATTTCCAACGGAATAATTAAAGAAAGAAATGTGTCAGTTCTATATAAATCACTCTGTAAATCAATGCAAAAGATATGTACAAAACCTAATCTAACTATATAAATCAATGGATCAGCGATCTACTGTACAAAACCTAACCTAATTTCACTAGCAGTATCACTACCTATCAAATAAAATATTATATGTCTAAACTGGCTGAAATAATCTAAACTATCGGCAATAAAAACTAGAAACTGAAATAAAACAACTTTAAATACTTACATATTTTCTTTCTCGCGCGATCAATTAGGCTCCTAACTGAAATCACAAGCATTATAATTTGTGGGTTACACATTAATTTATTGCTTGTTCACCTGTTTTGAAAGGCATTGTGGGGTTCCTGTTACCAACGAAATTGTAACTCTACACTTTACTGGCGTAAAGTGACACTTTGTAAAGTGCACTTCTTCAATCGTCTATGAATGCCACTAATATGAAAGAGCCACTTTCATCAAAAGTGTCACTTTGCAAAGTGGTGATATAAAGTGTCGACTATGAATACCAGCCTAAGAATACAGTTACAGAATCGTTGCTGAGGAAAAGACAAATGGTATAAAAGTAAGAAGACTGCGAAGACTGTGAAGGGGATTAATGGTAAATAAAATAAGAAGACTCCGAAGACTGAGAAGAGGACAGATGGTAAATAAAATAATAAGGCTGGGATTGCTGAGAAGAGGAATAAGTAAATGTACTACGAAGATTGATAAGTTGGTGGTTAATTTTATTTGTAAATTAAGAAGACTACGGTGACTGGAATTTGTGCGAAGAGTGAGTAAAATAAGAAGTCTAGAAAAGTGTGGTAGTACAAGATTAAATAAATTAGAAAACTAGGAATAGAGAAATTGATACGGAAATTGTATAAAATGGGAATATTGAGAAGCTTAAGAAATCTTGACTGTGATACGTTTATGAAGACTCTGAAGTCTAAGCAGAGTACGACGAATATGAAGATTGTGAAAATTATGTGGTTTGAGAAAATTGGGAAGTCCAAACCTGAAGACTACTAAATTTATGAGACTGAAAATACTTGTAAGACTATGCAGATTAAGAATACGGTTGAGAAAACTTAGAAGACTATGAAATGTATGTTGGCCTAGGTAGGAAAAAAATGAGTATTTGTGTTAGTTGTTTTAATTCTGACTATTATTTTAATTGCGAATTTATGTAGGAAAAGTTATGGAAATAAAAATATGTGTACCTAAATGATTTTGTAATCGGTATAATGCGAAGATATTATCAATACATTTTGGCGATTAGGGAATATGGAACTGCAAGCGAGTCAAGAATTTACAGTGTACTGGTTGTGATAAAGGAGTAAGAATTCTACTAAAGGAAATGTCGTGAAATACAATTTGACGATGAAGAACAAGAAAATATTGCAGTTTATGATGAATAAGATGATGAAAACTGTGTTGAGAAGAATGTGAAGAAGTCAGGAGGAACTGGGGGCCGGAATGAGTTCTACATACATCTGTGATTTCTTTTGAAATTTAAATTTTGATTTTTCTGTCTCTTCTTTGTAAATCTCTTCAAACTCAATGCAAAGATGCCATTGTTTCAGTTGGAAGTTATTTATATTTAATAATGTTAAATAACCGTAAATGTATTGCGGCGGCTGACGAGACGCGTTCCATTCCAGTTCCCCTCAACAGCGAGCTGCTATGGACTTAATGCAGCTTCCTGCTAAACATTCACATGTTTTATAATCACTGTCTTACAATTTACTCTTTACTATTTGCTTCAGGATAAGTGTTCATTTTATGTTATTATAGTGAATGTGAATGTAGCTTGAAGCTGGGGGACCGGATGCGACGTAAACCAGTCCCCTTGATGTACGTAAACAGAAGGTTTGTGCACTACAGGTATACAAAGTGGAAGTGTAATAGCCTTGCAGATTTCCAAAGCGAATAGCTCATGTTATATATAACAAAAATCTATAATGTCATTCATATTGGTGGCAACTTCATACTTTTTTTTTAGAAGAAAATGTTTTTTCCCCAAATGTTCAACAATCTCTTATTCGGTAACTATTGCGAGTACGATCATGACTTTTGTCATTATCGATAAGAAATCTAATAAATAATAATTTATCCCTCTGGCGTCTTTCAACAGCATGTACGGTTTTCGTGTAAATTTGATTTTAAAAATCCCTAAATTCAAACCATATCACGAAGCGAACTCGTGGCAAAGTCTTGGCAGCTTAACGTACGGAGACTCGGCGAGTTCGTTGACCTCTTACATGTAATACGAGTAGTGTTTTTTAGCGACTGTGTTACCGGATTTCTGAAACTTCAAACTTAATGTTATAATTAACTATGCATTTAATCACAAAACGTATAATAGATGTTCTTCTCATTTAGTGTATCCTGTCGTCTCTTTCCTTCTGTAATGTTAGTTCACTTCCACCCTAAATATTGTATATATAACATAAAAAAGGTTAATTATTCGGTGTTCATAAATGTTATGAATAAAATCGTCAGTTTTATTTACTGAAAGAGTTCAACTTTGAATAAAAATTAGGTATACTGAGCATCACGTAAGAGTAATTCCTAAGACTAATTTGGCCGTCTCTTCAGTGTTGCGAACTAATACTAGATATCACCAAAAGAGGATAATCACACAATGCCATGTACTACAATAATAATAATAATAATAATAATAATAATAATAATAATAATAATAATAATAATAATAATATAGTGTTAACAATAACGATGTCTTGCTTATTCACCACATCTCATCTTTATGTTGGGGAGGTGTTTTCTAAAAGGTTCAATAATTTGTGAAAGAGTATGTTTTTCTTCTGGACCTCTTGCACAATATGTTAGTAGTTAGTAGATTAGTATATGATCTAATATTAAAATGATTTTGTCTGACAACATGAAATCCATTGCTTTGATTAAACAGATTACGAATCACGAGACCTAACTAAAAATGTATTTTGTTTGATCACGTGAAATGATTAGTATGAATTCCGAAAACGAATGCGACTTTTGAAATGTATGCTTTAGAATCTTTACTCCATTATTATGATAAAAGTCTAAACACGAAAGAAATTAATTAAAATGTGAAATGGTATTTCTCTCGATTACTCAATGGCATGTATTACACGAAATATATTATATTTATTTACACTTAGCCTACCTGACTCTAATCTTGAAATTGTAACCACAACACAAATCAACACATACAATAACTATTACGTATTAATATTAATACCGATATTAATTGATTATTAATATGTATGTTCAAATTTCACTAGCTTCCAGTAATGAGCTCATAAATCTAGAACAATTTGAATTTTCAGAATTTAAACTACGGATAACTTGTGTCACTGCTGCCAACATAACAGTTATAAAATCATTACCAGTTGTAGTATTTCTGAGTACCGAAATTCGAAACGAAGTTGGCAAAACTATAAAATCACCACAATCTACTAGCTTATGTAGTAATGGGGGAAAATGGTTAGGTTTCACCCTTAGGGTATGAAGTAAGCTGATCCGGACTATAAGAGTCTTCCACTTTGCTCGCTCACGACACTGCGATATCGATTTCTGTTCAGATTTTCTGTAGTAACTTAGGAACTAATTAATGGTTGAGGAGAAAAATTCGCTCCGGCGCCGGGGATCGAACCCAGGTCCTTGGTTCTACGTACCAAGCGCTCTGAACACTGAGCTACGCCGAATTCAATCCACAGCATCGGATCGAATTCTCCTCCTTCAATGTTTCCCTTTATGGCCTGACTCCATGTTAGGCATATATGTTGACGTATATTAGCCTACAGATGATTTTCTATATGACAAATTAATAAATCTATAATATTCTCATAGCTAGCAGTGCATATGTCTGTACAGATTACTGTGCACTTAACTGCGGAATCCCGGCCAAATAAGTCACTCAGCTGAGTGCGCTTCTAGTATAATGGCAGTTGACACTATACATATACGTCAACATATATGCCTAACTTGGAGGCGCACATAGGCCTATCTGAAACTTTTGTGTATCTTTAGTGATCTTGTTTTATATACTGAAATAAAAGCACGTTTGTTTTGCATTCCATCACATTTTGATGTTTTCTTCCTATAGATGCATAGTTTATTTTCTTTTGCATTATTTAAGATCATATGAAGGCTTAAAGTATAAAAAAAGGACCTAAGTACCATTTTTTCCAAAAATTGCGTTTTTTCTGAAATAATAATTTTTGCCCCTAGCCCTATAACATAGATTATGAAAACCAAAATTCAGACTCGTTTCTTTATTGTTTCATTAGGTGTTAATAGATGGCGGGACGTGTACAGTAGTTGCAAAAAAACGGGACTGACGGAATAATCAAAGTCCCCGAAATGAGCCACTGCACATGCCATGTCCGCATTCACAAGATAGCGAGTAACCTATTGAAATTGTTGTAGTTTCGACTGCTGACATAGCCCATTTCGTAAGCCATTAGAACTAATAATGGACAGATTCAACTTCCACTTGGAATCCACCGGACGGATACCACGGCAACAATACGGCTTTACAGCAGGAAAATCCACCGCAGACGCTATAACAGCCGTCACGGATTATGTCCACCACAACAGACAGCAAGGGCTAAAATGCTGCCTCATACTAGACATCGCTGGAGCATTCGACAACGCCTGGCATCCAGGCCTACTTGAGAGACTATGGAACCTTGAGTGTCCTCCGAATATTTTTCGCACCATTCAAGATTTCCTTCGAAATCGTACCGCCTCCTACAAACTAGGCAACGTGACCATCTCCAAACAAGTCACCAAAGGATGCCCTCAAGGATCGGTTGCTGGTCCCACCCTATGGAATATTATAATCAGTGTTCTAATTGGACAGCTTTCTAACATACCAGACTTGGATATAATAGTGTACGCGGATGACATAATGATCATCCTCAAAGGTCACTCTCACTCACACATCCTCGACACTCTCCAAACTGCTCTACAAAATATAGAGGAATGATGTCAAACACAAAAACTGGAAATAGCACAGGACAAAATAGCACTTATGCCAGTGTACATTCGAAAAAGGACAGAGTACAATACCCACCCGACAGTCATTAAGTAGGGTATAACCGTTGTTTCAAGACTGAAATACTTGGGAGTTATGCTCGACTGCAAGATGGATTGGTTTCCTCACGCGCAGTTTCTAGAGAACAAAATACTAAGGCTTCGAAATAACTTAATCCGATGTTCCAAAGCATCCTGGGGCATATCGTACTACCACCTTCTCACCATGTATAACCACGCCATCTTTCCAGTCGTCTCGTATGCTGCGGAGGCCTGGTGCCAGACAATATCCAGAAGAGCCTCCATGAAACTAACGCAGATCCAAAGATCATTCCCAACGTTTACGATCAAATCCTACAAAACTGTGTCCAATGTTGCAATGCAAGCAATAGCAGGGATTATGCCGATAGAGCAAGCCCTGCATCTGAATAAAGATATGAAGGCGGTTAGAAGAGGCTTACCCACCAATGCAGTTCTGCCCAAACTTAAGAAGACTGAACTACCAACAAGATACGGAGGAATCCATCCGAAAGACAACAGCGTAACAATAGGCAACAGTGGTACAGTCATCCCAGCCAATATACAGACCTTCACGGACGGGTCAAAAACTGAAAAACACGTCGGAGCAGGCATGGTCGCAGAAGAAAATTCAATGGAGATCTACACCGAGGCACGTAGACTGGACAACGAATGCTCGGTATTCCAAGCAGAACTTCTAGGCATCCAAATGGCAGTAGATTGGATTCAACAGCAAAGTAAAGATAAAATCTCATATGCAATACATGTAGACTCGCAAGCAGCACTCTTTGCCATCGCAAACAAAAGAACTACACAACCAATAGCAGTCTACATTAGAAAGAAAATTATCACTCTCAAGAAGTCAACTCATATCTCATTAAACTGGGTCAGAGGACATACAGGAATCAGAGGTAATGAACGAGCCGACTACCTAGCAAAGATAGCTGCCAGTTATAAAAGTACTATAGCCTACAACTCCATCCCTATGTCTCGAGCTAAGCAACTTCTGGAAACTTACTACATAAACATTTGGAATGCAACTTACATCAACTCCGAGGTAGCACATCACACCAAACAGTTCATCCCCTCTATCCACCACAGGCTCTCTATATCCCTATGGCATAATTACATTATCACCCAATTCCTGACCAACCACGGTTGTTTCCGTACATATCTTCTCAGGATGAACAAGGCACCATCTCCCCTATGTAACTGCCCAGAAAAGTCACCTCAGACAGCAAGACACCTTCTGACAGAATGCTCCTTGTACTCAAGAGACCGGCCTCGTGTTCTAACAACCCAAACGCTGCCCCAGATACTGAAGTTCCACATCAACACTGTCGCTGTCACAAACTTCATCAGCAACATCTTCCGCACACTTCAAGAATAGACTCTAAACAATCAAATTGTAGTCACCACTAATGTAAATATCTTGTGATATGCCTATGGCAAAACACAGGTTGTAAAATAGCACGTAAATAAAAAAAAAAGCCAGTAGAAAATAAGCTGGTAAAATTCATGTTCTGGAAATAATAAGTTAAATAAGTAGAAAATATCGCTGCAATCGAAAAGTATTGGGAGGAAATTTGTATAAGGAATAAAAAACAGTTTCCTTCCCAGGCAGGATTCGAACCACGAAAGTCTAGTTACCAGTCTATCGTGCTGTCACAGTGAACAAGGCTCTGAAATCAGCTACAAGGATCGGTCTGTTTTTTTTTTTTGCCTCTACTATACATATGTTCCAATAGCTTCAACGTATATCTTGTTACTACAATGCATACATTTTATCTTCCCTCAATCGCGTAAGTACACTAACATCCAAAGATTTCTGACCTACGACTTTATGACCGTGTAAGCGAACTTTCTAATTACGGGATAAGTCAGAACTAAAGATATAAAAAAATTTAAAATTTTGAAACAGTTTCGCTAGTTCTCAATAGGTAGCATCATTACTAGAGCGGCGGAAGTATGGAGGTTGTAACTGTTGTTATGGGTTATGTTGAATTGAGAGAGTTTTAATGAATCGTGTGCTAAAGGTGCTAAGGTCTTGTATGAGATAAATTAAATCTTAAAAACTCTATTTGGCTCAACTGCAGTATTTGTCCCGCTATGCTATAACATCTGAAGGAGTGCCAACATATTTCTAGCGCTTTTTGCGCTACCAACCTTAACTCATCTGCCTCCACTGCAACGAAAATGGTTACTTATGCCAATCTTCCTCTCGATAAAAACCCAATGCAGGGCGAGCAGAGAGTACAAGACGCGCAAAGGGTGTAAAATACTGCTGTCTTATTACAAAGATTGTATTTGTAGTAGGAACTCTTCATCTATGGAACCGCCACCATAGGAACCAATTTTCGAGCCCCGAAAATATATAATTCATCATTATAGGTATAAAAAATTACAGAAAAATCCAAAAAACATGTACACGCAATGCTCCACTTCCGTGAAATTACAGTCTGTAGTTTGATTCAGTGACGGCATATCATGGGTTTGAGCCCCGAAAATTTATAATTCTTTATTAGAGACATAAAAAATTGCAGGAAAAATCTAAAAACTTGTATAGACAATGCACATCTTCCGCCAAATTACAGTCTCTTCTTTGGACAAAGTGACGGCAATATTTCCTGAGTTCGAATACCGGAAGTGTAGGCTATAATTATTTATTAGAGGCATAAAAATTTCCAGGAAAAATCTAAATACTTGTATACACTGCTCGGCTTCTGCCAAATTACAGTCTGTAGTTTGGACCCAGTGACGGCATTATTTCCTGGGTTTAAGCCCCGTAAACTTATAATTCTTCATTAGAGACATAAAAATTGCAGGAAAATTTTAAAACTTGTATACACAATGCACATCTTCCGCCAAATTACAGCCTGTAGTTTGAACCCAATGACGGTATTATTCTCTGAATTCGAGCCTCGAAAATTTATAATTTTTTATTAAAGGAATAAAAATTTCAGGAAAAACTAAAAACTTGTATACACAATGCAAATCTTCCGCCACATTACAGTCTGTAGTTTTAACCCAATGATGGGTCCTGAGTTCGAGCCCTGAAAATGTATAATTGCTTATTGTAGGAATAAAGAATTGCAGGAAAAATCTAAACTTTTATACATAATGAACCCCCTCCGTTAAATATCGGACTGTAGTTTGAACCTAGTGAGCGTGTTATCTCCTTAGTTCGAGCTCCTTAAAATTAAAATTAATTAATGTGGGTATGAAGGATTTGCTGGAAAATCTAAAAAAACCTTACATATTGAACCCCTTCCACTAAATTTCAGTCATCACTGTCTTCTCAGTCTTCTCTTTCCTTCATGAACTGAACTTTGAGACGAGACAGAGTGGACAGAGGGAAGGCAAAGGGCAGAGAAGGCACAAAAATGACAGAGTGAACTAAGTTTACAGAGAGTGGACTGTGAGTAGGCCTACAGAGAGTGGAATGAAAGGACAGGCAGTGGACTGAGAGGACAGAGAGTAAACTGAGAGAATAGATGGAGCACTGTGGGGATAGCGAGGGAACTAAAAGAATAGAGAGGGACCAGAGAGTGAACTGAGAGAAGAGAGAATGGACAGAGAGGATAGAGTTGACTGAGAGAACAGAGAGTGTACTGAGAGCACAGCGTGTGGACTCAGAGGACAGAGTGAAGACAGAGAGTGGACTGAGAGGACAGAGAATGGACTGAGAAGACAAAGAGTGGACTGATAGGACAGAGAGTGATCTGAGAGAACAGGGAAGGGACAGAAAGTAGACTCTTTTTGTCCTCAGCCCACTCCGTCCTCTCAGTTTTCTTTGTATCACTTTCCATCTTTTCAATCCACACAATGTACTCTCAATTCACTCTCTGTAATCTCTGCCCCTTCTCTGTCCTCTCAGTCCACTCTCTGTTCTCTCAATATACTCAACATTCTCTGTGTCCACTCTCTGTTCTCTTAGCTCATTCCCACTCCTCTTGCTCATTCCCTATCCTCTCAGGCTACATACTGTTGTCTGAGTCCTCTCCCTGTCGTCTCAGTCCATTCTGTCCCTTCATTCCATTCTCTGCCCCTCAGTCTACTCTCTGTAATCTCTGTCCTCTCAATCCATTTCCTTTCCTCTCAGTCTACTCTCTGTCCCCTCCATCCACTCGCTCTCCACCTTCTTGTCACTCAGTTCAGTCTCTGTTCTCTTAGCTTACTCCATATTCCTCAGTGCTCTATCTATCCTCCCAGGCTCCTCTCTATCCTCTCAGCTCACTCTCTGCACTTTCAGTTCACTCTCTGTACTCTCAGTCCACTCTCGTACTCTAATTCCAGTCTCTGTTCTCTCAGTCCTTGCAAAAGTTTCTTCAGCTATAGGACATTTGTCACAGCGTTATATCAACATGCCAACAACACCTAAAGGAACGGCAAGGGTTAAGCACATATTTTATACGATTTCGCGTTTTCCTAACTATATAAGTGCAATTGACTGAACACATGTGAAAATACAATCACCAGGTGGAGGAGATTCAGAAATCTTCAGATATCGCAAGGAATTTTTTTCAATTAATGTGCAAACTGTCTGATTCTTCCTTGTTAATTCGAGACATTGTGGCTAGGTGGCCAGGCTCATCTGATGACTCACATATTTTTAATTCTTCAAGATTTAAGAGGCGATTTGAAGATGGAGAATTTGGTGCAGCCATTCTAGTTGGAGATAGTGGATATGCTGTACAAAATTATCTCATTACATCACTGACAATTACACACACGCCAGAGGAACAACTTTTTCAAGAGGCCATCATAAGGACTAGAAGTCGAGTAGAGAGGAGCTATGGGGTATAGAAAAGATTTCCTGTTTTAGCTACTGGAATCAGACTAAAATTGGACAGAATTCAAAGTGTAATTGTGGCAACAGCTATTTTACACAATATAGCTTGCAATGAGAATAAAAATATACCTCCTGTTACTGATGACCAGCTGGATGACATTAACGCTGTGCATAACTTCCCTCAAGCAGCTAACAACCACCCAAATGTAGCAGAAAATAATGTCAGGCGAAACCATCTTATCCATCAGTACTTCCATTTGTTGGTGAACCAGTGAAGGAAGAGATTAAATTAACATAAAATAAGTTTCATTCACTGCAGTAAATGTAACATTGTTTATTATTCATGTTAAACTTGCATATTTTCAAAAGTATATTATAACTCTACTTCACTGGAAATTAAGCATTACCAGCACCTTATCCATCAATACGTTCATGACTAAAATTTGTTTGTGAATCAGTGAAACAAAGGGATGAAATTAACATAAAGTAAGTTTCATTCACTGTAGTACATGTAACATTGTTTATTATTCATGTTAAACTTGGATATTTTCAAAAGTATTATAACTTTACTTCACTGAAAATTAAGCAATACCACTAACTTACACCATAAATTATTAAGCCTAAAATTGTTATTTTTTTTTTAATCTGACATATTATCTTGTGTGGTGTAGCTTTAGATGCAACACAACCACCATAATATAGAATCTAATGATGACATGACTTAACTGTAACTGTGTTGTATAAAATATTACTACTGATACACAAATATTTTAACACATTATACTGTAGTCACAATTTATGTAAAAATCCCACTTTATTTTAATTACGCAGTGATGTTACAAGTTGAAATATATCTGCATTTGTATCAAAATTATATTAATGTCGGATTTCAATGAAAGAAAGTAACTTATTACTTGAAATATGCAGTGTGTTTATTTTCTAACTTATAAGAAATTAGCTGGAGGGAATATACTGTATATTTCATATTATGTTCATGTCTATTAAAATAATTAGAAATGAAACTAACAATTGATTTATGAACATTTTGATGTCATGTTATAATTAGGCTTAGCCTACTGTTTTTTTCTTATGTATTATTACTATATTATAAATAAGCCATATATAAATTATGTGATAGGTGATAACATGCAATAAATTTCGTTTTTCAATTGGAATTAAGTTAAACTACCTACTGATTAACTTGTTATTCAATTATTTAAGAAGCTACATAAATTTAAATATCTTCTGTTTTAAGCAGCATGATAATCTGATGTGATATGTTGAATATGGCATTATTAATACAGTGAATGATATAAACCGAATGACATTATGAAAATATCAAAATGACATCATAACATATTGCGACCACTACAAGAATGAAGTTATCAGTATATAAGTTACCTAATGTGATTTAATACGTTAGATTAAATTTTTAATTTAAATAAAAAAGAACATATAGAGTTGAACAAAATAAACACCATAACTACTTGAAAATCTTGTGATTTCAGTTAGCTGTTTGTTTTAAGGTCCAATCCCTATTCCTAACATCAAGTTCAAGAATTCTTCTTTTCATCTCAAGATCAAACTCCTTATTTTTTTTATATGAAGTTCTGTGAGTTTCATCTTCACTCTATGTTCTTCTTATGTTACTGGTACTTTAAATTCATGCTCCATCCTTTGGAACTGAATTTGATCCTCTGTTGCTTGTTTTTGTAACTGCAGAACTTGTTTTTCTTGCCATAAAGCCATAAGTTTCTTTCCTGTCAATGAACTGTCTACTGATGGTCTTTTCTTCTTTACTAGGGGTGGAGTGGAAGTAGGTTTCCTCAGGTCCCTAATACTGAATTGACTGCTACATGGAATGGCTTCTACTTCATTAATTTGTATATTATCCTGAGATACTATTGGTATATTTACCTGATCAGTGGGATTTGAATCATCACCTGCGACAAATGCTTGGGATTCAGAAGCTACAGACTTGTACAGATTCACAGATGAAAAGGGAATTACATTGGAATTTTGAATTGATTGGATTTGAGGAGGAAATTGTGCTTTTCCAATGTTTGCAGATGGATGCTCCACAGATGCGAGTAGTGATGACTGGCCAGGACAATCTGAGTCACATACAGATGGTAGGCCCTCAAGTTGTATTGTGCCAATAACCTCTTTTATTTTAATATAAGTTATTATTAAGTTCGGTTGATTTGGACCTCCACCTGCACCTGACGTGTATTTTTTATCTTCGGAAAATCTCCTTTTACAGGTCTTTTTGAGGTTTACTTCCCCTTTAATATCTTCCAATCTCTTACCTGTACTACAGTTCCACTAATTTCATTGAAACTTTCTGCTAGCTCTTGCCAAGCTTTTTCTTTGTCTTTTAAAGATACACTATCGGTTTTCTTACACTCTAATACATCTTTCTTTGTACTAACTAAAGAGAGCAGTAAATCAATTTCTACTGGACTAAAATTCTTACTTTTTTCCCTGAATTTTCCATGTCTAAACACAGGACCTTACAGTGTACGTTAATCAGCTTATGATAATCTGATCAAAATTCATAATGGACGATGAAGCAATCATACAGTGCAACCAACCGTTTACCGAAATAAAAGTAATACAAGAGGATGACACCTATTATGAATATTTAGGCCCTGGGTTTAGGTCACTGGAAAACTGGACAGAGCAAATGTTGACACCCTAACCTCTTTCTTTAACTTTATCCCTTCTATTGCCAACCAAAAATGTGAAACAATAATTGTGCCAATTCACCAAACAAAAAGCTGTTTTTATTACATTATTTATAAATATTCATTTTTATTGAGCATGTATTTAACAATTATTTCAACATCCTACCTTAAAATACTTTCTCTTGCTCCCTTGCTCTGGGTATTTGTCCATTCTAGCTAATTATAAACTAGGACCTGTGAATATTACATAAATAGATAAGGTCACATACTACAATGTTAAAAATAAAAGCTATTTCCCTTAGAATTATCAAGATCCTGGGTACATCAGGTGGGCCTAATTTAGTGGGTTACCGAACACGTTAAAAAGCTGGAAGTTGTCTTCTTGAAATTAATTAAGATCGTGATTTTCGGAGGGAAAGGAATAAACTAAAGGAAATTAATTTTTATATTAAACTGGATCCACATATGTCACCAGATAATGCATATTAACACAAGACACAAATTATTGTACGATCTTGCCTATCAGAGAAAAGTGGAATCGAGAACGCTTTCCAATAAATTCAAGAAAACAGCTGATTAAATGATACACAACGCTTCACATGGGTATAAATGATTTATTTATTTGTGAAACTAGTAGATGCATTCGTTCTTTATTCGCGTTGATTTGATTATAGCATTAATTCTCTGTAAACAGCTGACATCGTCATCTGTCGCTGACATGTTGAAAATCTGACGCGCCATCAGTAATCTTGGCTCTGATTGGCTAGTTATTGTCAGTGTAGCCAACACATGAGAAGCATGAGCATCTAGTGCCAACATTAGTTTAAACGGGTGGGCTGTCAGATATTTATGGAGAAAATGGAAGCATGTTTAAACTGAATAGTAAAGTTAAACGGGTTTAATTGATCCCAAGTTTAACTAACATTGGAGAAGACGGCCCTAAACCATGCAATATAACTGCCGCCATTTGTTATGTTGAGTCTCAGCTATTGTGAAATGTACCTGCTAAAACGGTTTAAGTACATGTTACGTTAGTGCACTAGCTTTATCTATGGTGTGGTAGCTCCTTTACTTGTTTGTGTCTTGCGCATGCGCAGTGTCCCATCATTGGACTGAAAATTTTCTTGCGGGACACTAACTGCAGTTTCTCCCTCTATTTTAATTGATTATTAATTGTTACAATATTGAATGTTGCTGTTAATTGGTTTAGGAGGAAAGAAAGAAAATAAAGAGAGACAAAATAATATTTTTGGACATTATTTTCTGAACTTATTAACTACTAAGAGATTCCAGTGATATAGTGAGAAGCGCTTCATTGATTCAACATAACCCATAACAACAGTTACAACCTCCAGACTTCCGGTGTGATTCTATTACATACCAACATCTACCCGAACACGATCCATCTGTCAACATTAGTTGGACCTCTCCTCTTAAAACCCGTATCAGGTCCCGGTCTCCAAGTGCTCTCCGTTGCGGCCGTACTCTCACTACTACCCCTCCGCCTCCACGATCCAGGTGGGGGCGGAAAGCAATCGACGCATGCGCCAAACAATCAAACTGCTACACCGGAAGTCAGTTTGTAAACACATATATTCAAAAATGATACCAAAATTCACATTCTGTCGGATTACAAAATAACTCATCCAAACATACCGTTTCAATTATGTTCCGGAAGAAAGTAATGTAAAAGAAACACCATTGGTTCAGCCTAATAAGATTCTTCTCCTTGTTGGCCTGGGTAGCATAGTCGGTATAGCGCTGGCATTCTGTGCTCATGTTGCGGGTTCGAGCCCGGCCCAGGTCGATGACATTTAAGTGTGTTTAAATGCAACAGGCTCATGTCTGTAGATTTACTGGCATGTAAAAGAACTCCTGCGGGACAAAATTCCGGCACACCGGCGACGCCGATATAACCTCTGCAGTTGCGAGCAACGTTAAATAAACCATTTTTTTCTTGTGCCTCCCTTACACATAAAACTTGGGCTGATGAAGAATTTTGTTAAGGCAGTCAACAAGGACGGTAGTGGATTTGCATATTTACAAGGCACGTTTCTACAGTTAACATACGGAAAATTGAAAGAAGGAATTTATATTGGACCTCAGATCAGAAACTCGTGGAGGACGAAATGATTGAGAAAAATTTACAAACAGTTGAATCAGCTTCTTGGCAATCATAACTCGTGGAGGACGAAATGATTGAGAAAAATTTACAAAAAGTTGAATCAGCTGCTTGGCAATCATTTAAAAGGGTTGTGCGTGGTTTTCTGGGAAACACAAAGGAAGAAAACTTTGGTGTCAAATTTGTTGAAATGCTATAAAACCATGGGTTGTCGAATGTCTTTGAAAATCCATTTCTTTCATTCACATCTGAACCTTTTTCCGGAAAATCTGGGTGATTTTAGTAATGAACAAAGGGAACGGTTTATCAAGACTTTCCATCATAGAGAAGAGGTACGAAGGTCAAAAGAATCCAGTAATGACGGGAGATTACTATTGGTTTCTTATGAGAGAGAGCAGGCAGGAATACAAGAGAAAATCATATACTACCAAACACTTTTAAGCAAAGTTGCAGATGTGTTCCCTTAAAATATGGCCCAAATATTATTGCATAAATATAAAACTACATTTGTGAATTAATATTAACATAGCATGAATACATCATTACACATTACTAGCTGAAAGCACCCGGCGTTGCCCGGATTGTCCTTTTTTTTTTTTTTTTTTTTTTTTTTTTTTTTTTTTTTTTTTTTTTTTTTTTTTTTAACTGGTTGTTAGACTTTTCGGAAATCTCAGAAACTCAACTATAGACAATCAATACGAATTGTCTTCAATAAGCTTTCCTCGTCCATAAAGATGAATCTTTACATAGCGTCACTTACATGAATTAATGAACTTCTTAGCCAAATGCCTCAAAGGATTAACTCAATTTAAAACAACTACAGATTAGGCAACGAAAGGAAACATTTCATCACTTACCTTACTTCCAAATGTATTTTAATTTGTGTGTATATATACTGTGTATATATATGTATAAAAGTCAATGTGGCTATGTATGTATGTATGTATGTATGTATGTATGTATGTATGTATGTATGTATGTATGTATGTATGTATGTATGTACTCAATACAAATCTACACGCTTTGACCGATATTTGCCAAAGTTGGCATATTTAACCTTCATAACCCGGAGAAGAACATAGACTACATTAAAATTGGACAGATGGACGTTAAATTATTGAAAACAATAAAAATTAGAACGAAATGCCATGTATTATATTACAATGGCCTCCTATTCTGTAGTCAACTGTCTTTTATTGACGTCATCCAGTCACGTCTTCTTCCGTTGTAAAAGCGGCCATATTGTTATTGAATTAATATTAAATAAAATAGCATTAAATTAACATTACGTAAATGAGGAACGATTTCTTGATTGAATGTGTCATGGGCAATAATATACAATACAAAATATCATAAAACACTTATTTGTTTAGTTTTTATAAATTCAAAATCAAACATAATAGACAGCAAATGTGAAACATTTATAATACTTAAATTCAAGCACTTACATACTGTATGTAGCGCTGTGTAGCGTTGTGGTAAGATCACTACCTGCTGGATCACATCCTATGGATGTTTACATCGATAAGATGCGATCCAGCAGGCAGTGGTTACCATACAATTATACTGAAATCTTAATATATAAAAGGGAATGTGGGTATGTATGTTCTCTATACAAATCTACACGCTTTGAACGATATGTGCCAAAGTTTGCACATTTAACCTTCATAACCAAGAGAAAAACATAGACTATATTAAAATTGTACAAATGGACGTTACATTAATAAAAAATAGAAATAAATACGATCAAACATTCATATGTAATACTAAAATGCTATCTTCTATAGTCATTTGTTTTTTTATTATTGTCTTTTGTATTCAACATCGACTTTCACGAGGCCATGGAAATTATAACACGAATAACTTTGTTGGTACACATCATGAAGGCTAAAACTAGATAATTCGTACAATAAATATCTTTACGCAGTCCAGGGCCGTATTATGAATTTCTCGATGCAGTTGTAGATAGTGAGCAGGCTGTGTTTTATCCAACTGAATTCTAGAATTCCTTCAAACTACAAGGATTGCTATCACATAATTTACTTAATCATGAATAACCAGAAGTACTATTGCGAAATATTAACCCACCAAAATTATGCACCAACATAAATTGGTGTGAAGAACTCATGCGAAACGTAATAGAAGTCGCAATATTAACTGAAAAAAACGAAAGGAGAAGATATTTTTATCTCACGTATTGCTATGATACCCATTCCATTTAATGCAATTGCAATTTCAGTGCGACTAGCATTTGTAATGACCATATTAAAATGATGCTCAAGGATAGTACCTCAAAGTTGACTTAAAACTGCGTGTTTTTCACATCCTCGAAAAAAATACACATATCAAAAAGCAATTCAATGATGTTTCTGTCATGTTGCTAATGTATAGACTTCGTGGAACTGCCACGAGATTCGCAAGGTTTACTGTGCACGCGGTATAGACTGTATGAGAAGGGGACGTGTCTCTGATGTAAACACTGAGCAGTATACTGCGGTTACAATAAAACCTGTATCCTGCATTCAAGAAATATAATGAATGATCATTGAAGTAGGAAATGTCTAAACATGTAAATACACAATTATTTTATAGTGAGATATATTAACTCTTAAAATTTAATGTAAGATACATAATCCTTGAATATGTACATTACAGTAAAGAGTTATGTACATTTTGAGCGACTGAAAAGTAACCTCCTCCGATAGTCACTTAAACAGTTTTTAGATTGGGAAAATGTACTTTCAACATCACACGATGTAATACGTGCATATTTGAAGAAAAGGCACTACTTTTTAGTACACCAACTTCAGACGTCTTGTCGTGACCTGATAGTACATCATTTATAATACGAAGTTGTGAATAGGCAGAATTTTTAGCAATAATGTTTCTCAACTTACATTTCACTTTTTCTGAAATTAGTGAATTGTTATTTTGGATAATGGTTTGTGATACTTTTAATCCACTATATGAAGGGCTTCTGAGTGTTGTATTTAGACGATTCTAACAGGATGATGCTTTTGGACACGATTTTAAAATTAGAATCAATGACAAAATATCTTTCAATAGCTGTTCAGAAAGCAATGATTTTACAGCTGCAACAGCGGAACTGTCTGTGCTATCCAATGCATCAATTCCCTCCATTATTTTTCCATAATGTTCTGCATAATAATTAACATAATTCAACCACGTTCCCCAACGGGTCAAGACTGGCTGCGGGGGTAAGGTTATTCCAGGAGTTTTTTTTTTGGAACAGCAACACTCCCATTGTAGTATGTTTGATTGAATTCTTGTCTGCACTGAACAAATTTTAAACTTTGACTATTCCAACCACAGTAATGCAAAAACAAGTGCTTACATAGGTATACATTAGCTGTAGCTGCTCTATCTATTTGGACAGGTCACAACTCTTAACATGAACTGCTTATACTACCAGACCGGGCGGTCGCTCACCTCCTCTATACTACCGTACATCGGCAACCTGATAGCATGCTGCGTGTGGCAATTCAACGAAGTCTACTAATGTAGTATGTGAATGTACGTAAGCCGACTGAAAATAGTATTTTATAAATTCTAAAATATACGTCTCTCAAGTTCATTTCCGAAAATATATTAGTGCGAAATTCTATCTGTATAATCACGTTGCAAATGTAGTATGTTATGCGTTGTGGAAATAACAATCTCTTAATTTCTAAAATACCGTTAAGCCTATACGTCCCTCAGAATATTAGTCTTTATCTTAAAAAAATGACTTAGCTATTGCAAGTTTATATTTTATCTGTATTCAGTGTATAAAATAAGAATTAATATAATACTGTGTTCTGAATTTGTGAGATACAGTTTTCCAAGTCATATTAAAAAAAACTGGGTATGATATAAGTGGGTGTACAGCGCTCAAGGGGTAAAAAATCTTCCAATATAAATTAAATTATATATGTACATATTGATTCGATGCTGAAACTGATCAGAAAGAGGAAAAGGAATCGTATTTTCGTTGGGTTTTACTTTGTTCATAGTTTGATTTTTCTATTATTTTATTTGTATTTCTGGTGGTGTGGAAGAGAAGGCCTAATGGCCTTAACTACACCAGAATAAATAAATAAAAACAAATAAATATATAAATTAAAAAAACCTTGAACGTCAGGCACATGATGACATGTTTTCTTTTCGGTGCCTGATTTACAACTGTTTTAAATTGAGTTAACACTGGCAGGCATTTCGCTAAGGAGTTCATCAATTCATGTAAGTGACGTTAAGTGAAGATTAATCTTAGCTTAGTAAAGGCAATTCGTTTTGGTTGTCTGTAGTTAAGTTTCCGAGATTTCCGAAATTACAATAAGCAGTTTAATTGAAAACAGAAGCAGGAAGAAAAGCCCGTGCAAAGCCGGGTGCTTTTAGCTAGTATATATATATATATATATATATATATATAATTATACATATATGTTTATTTATTTATTCTGGCGTAATTAAGGCCATCAGGCCTTCTCTTCTACATCACCAGAAATACAAATAAAATAATAAAGAAACCAAACTATAAATAAAGTAAAACCAAACGAACATATAATATACAGGCTACAGTCATACAAACTTTAAATGAATTAGCATTGTCTTGAAGTTCAGCAAAACAAAGATGCACTCCTCGGTCCCTATAGGCCCACTTGGCATTGTATCAGTGTTCTACAGATCTTACATTTCATCTCTGCCGGTCAGTGACTGTTAAATTTCAAGTGGCTTATCTTAGTCATGGGAGTCAAGGTATTGAAAAGCATTACAATCTTTCTGCCGTCTCCTTTCCTCCCCCGCAAATGTGACGTTGCACAGAGGCAGAGATAAAATAATTATAAGGTCTGTACATTGATCTGAACCTGTGCATTTCACGTAATTTCGTGTCTGTGTGTGCTTTCACTTGCATTTCAGAGACAGCTGACAATAAACAGGGAATTCCCTTGTTCCCAGTCTGAACCCGTTGGGGTGTCATCGAGAGCCAAAATTTCTCTCTCTATCGATCATATCAAAGAATCAATATATATGTATATAATTTAACTTATATTGAAAGATTTTTTACCCTTAACCGCTGTACGCCTATTTTTTTTAATATGACTTGAGAAACTATATCTCACAAATTCAGAACATATTATATTAATTCTTATTTTATACACAGAATACAGATACAATATAAATTCGCAATAAGTCATTTTTTAACGTAAATACTAATATTCTCAGGGACGTCTATACCGGATTTTATTTTTTAGAAATTAAGAGATTGTTATTTCCACAACGCATAACATACTACAGTGGCAACGTGATTATGTAGCTAGAATTTCGTAGTAACACATTTTCTGACATGAACAACAATATTTTAAGAAACGTATATTTTAGAATTAATACAGTGTTAAATTCAGTCGCCTTACGTACACTCACATACTACATTAGCAATATGACAAAAGTATCATTGAATGGCTTTTTGATGTGTGTAAATTTTTTCCCTACTTCTTTGTATAAAATATAGTTAAGAATGTGAAAAACACGCAGTTTTTAAGTTAATGTCTCCTACTTTGAGCGACTGTCCTTGATCATAATTTTAATACGGCCATTACAAATGCTAGTCGCACTGAAATTGCAATTACTTAAAATCGAAAGGGATGTTAGTGGGTATCATAGGAATACGTGAGATAAAAACATCTTTTCGTTTTGTTTTTCCAGTTAAAATTTCTACGTTTCGAATGAGTTTTTTTCACACCAATTCTTGCTCCATTGCATGATTTTGGTGGGTCAATATTTCGCAATAGTACTATTGGTGATTCAGTATCAAGTATTAAAACAATTATATGGTAGCAATCCTTGTAGTCTCAAAGAATTCAAGAATTCAGATGAATAAAACACAGCTTGCTTACTATCTACAACTGCATCGAGAAATTCATAATATGGTCCTGGACTGCGTAAAGATATTTATTGCATGAATTGCCTAGATTTTAGTCTTCATGCTGTATCAATAATGTTATTTAATTTCGTGTTATAATTCCATGGCCTCGTGAAAGTCGATGTTGAATACAACAGACAATAATAAAAAACAATTGACTATAGAAGATTGCAATTCAGTATGAAACATAAATGTTTGATCGTACTTATTTGTATTTTTTTTATTGTTTAATTAATTTAACGTCCATTTGGACAATTTTAATGTAGCCTATGTTTTTCTCCTGGTTATGAAGGTTAAATGTGCAAACTTTGGCACATATCGGTCAAAGCGTGTAGATTTGTATAGAGAACATACATACATACATACATACATACATACATACATACATACATACATACATACATACATACATACATACATACATACATACATACATACATACATACATACATGCCCACATTCACTTTTATATATTAGATATCATAAGAAAAAATCTAAGATAATATTTTATCTGAAACAGCGTATACGAGATTCTAAAAATGTGTTTAGGCCTATATCTTTTTAACCTGGCGTGATAGAAGATTTCTTTGGCGATTTTCAAAGTGAACGCACCTTATTCGTTAAAAATCACCGATTTTTATTGTGGAGGTATGACAAAACATTTTTTTCTAGGTAATGTCTCAAAATTGACAATATCAGTGGTTTCCGGCTAAACACAGTCTTGTTTTACAATCAGTAGAGTGGTATGAAGAATTGAATTTTATAATGTGAGTATATTTATGTGCGATTCGCAACACTGACTATTATCTTCGTCATCTATTCATAGAAGTAATAACTAAAGAAGTCATACTTACACCAACAAATTATCGATCACTATCGATTAGTCGCAACCATGCGGAAAAATGGCTCCGAAGGGCCACTGCACTCAAAGCCTCCTTACCTCACTCCACCGACCATCTCCTCTGCCTGGTGCTTCGTAGACACGCTTCATTCAGTGGCGGGTATGGCTTCGATCTCGGGACGCCAGTTTCAGGAAGAATGGCAGAAAGAGTTATAAACTTACAAAAAGAAAAATGTCTGCTGCTTAATATGTGGGTTTAAACTTGCGCATATAAAACGCTTCAATATTAAACGTCACTTTGATCGGAAGCATAAAGCGGACTTTGGTGAGCTTACAAGTATTTATTTACAATTTTAAAAGCTATTTTCGTAATATTTGTGAAAAGATACAAATCAAGATATGTTTATGGTATTTTCAGGATTTAGTTACCTATTATTTTATTAAGTAACTATCTGAAACTGAACTTCCTTATTTAAAACTTTCAATGTTTATTAGGCCTACTTCATGCGTTCTCTTTCCAAGAAAGATCTTCAGAAGTAACCGCAATGGACAAGGAGATGTGTCTGTCCAATAATCCATTTGTATTTACCCAAGCAGCAGAGCCACTATACAGGGTGTTTAAAAAATATGGGGCATAATTTCAGGTATGTATTTCCCACATGTAGACAATCAAAATAGTTCATTACAACATGTGTCCGGAAATGCTTCATTTCCGAGTTATGGCCTTCACAACATTGAAATTCACCGGAACGTTTTTCTTTCCGCACGTCGTTGTCATTACAGAAGATGTTCAAAATGTCCACCTCCTGCTTGAATACAGACCTCACATCGATGTCTCATTGACCTGCGAACACGATCCCAAACTCCAGGAGTATTGCGTATGTCCTCAGAACATGCCACAATTCGATTCCGAAGGGATTCCAAATCAGGCACCGGAGACGAATAAACCAATGATTTTAAATGGTCCCACAAGTAGAAACCGAGAGGGTTCAGATCAGGTGAGCGTGGAGGCCATGCAATTGGGCCACCTCTACCTATCCATCGATCAGGAAACCTTCGATCCAAGTACCGGCGAGCCGTACGACTGAAGTGTGCAGGAGCGCCATCATGCAAGAGGTGAATGTGTTGACGATTGATCAGTGGAGTGTCTTCTAAAACATGAGGTATGGTGTTTTCCAGGAAGTTTGTGTACGCCTGCCCCGTAAGTCTGTTTACATGTACATGGGGTCCAACTAATCGATCACCAATGATACCGGCCCACATGTTGAGGGAGAACCGCACCTGGTGATGAGATGGAACAGTTGCACGTGGGTTTTCATACGCCCATACATGCTGATTGTGGAAATTTGTTATGCCATCTAGTGTGAACTGTGCTTCATCTGTAAATAATACTAAGGCAGGAAGTTCGGATTTACACCACACTGCTGCAAGAACCACTGACAGAACCTAACTCTTGCAGGGTAATCTGCTGGTGACAGGGCCTATACACGTTGCAAATGATAAGGATACAATTGATACTCTTTCAACAGTCTCCAGAAAGTCGTATGAGGAACATTGACTTGCAACGCTACGCTTCGTGTGCTGACAGAAGGAGTCATGTTCACAGGCTCCAGAATCTCCTCCTGTACTTCTGGAGTTGTAGATCTTGGTCGTCCCCTTCCCAAACCAGGAGAGTTAAATTTTCCATACTCGCACAGACGGTAATGGAGACGTACAAATGTCTTCCGATCTGGACATTGTCGCTGTGGGTACCTCTCCTGGTACAAACGACGAGCCAGCGCAGCATTGCCGTCCGCCTTACCGTACATGAAGTGTATGTCTGCCAGCTCTTGATTTGAATACATGTCGCACAGTCTACCGCCTACACAACACTGAATATAAGCTTCGCCTCGGAATGAACTGTCAGAGTGCCCTCTTAATGTCTCCTTTGACGGCTACGACCTGCGGAAGGAAAGACGTTCCGGTGAATTTCAATGTTGTGAAGGCCATAACTCGGAAATAAAGCATTTCCGGACACATGTTGTAATGAACTATTTTGATTGTCTACATGTGGGAAATACATACCTGAAATTATGCCCCGTATTTTTGAAACACTCTGTAGAGATGCCAAAGAGCACGCCACTAATGTGTTTAGAAGAAATATATTAGATCTCTTTAAATACCTACCAGACGACCAATTCCATAATCTGCACACATTTACAATGTGTACCGTAGTTTCCCCTAACTATGGTCTACATTTGTCACATTTTTCTTTGTATATTCAGTCCTATTCATCCAGATTAAGTGAAATTTTGGCTTCGGACTCTTGTATGTTTATATTAAATAAATATTGACATAATATGTGTTTGAAATTATTTAATTACAAGTGTTAAAACATAATAAGCATTGGTACATAGATGTATTCTGAGTTGCCCAACTATGGTCCATTCCTATATTCATGCTTGAAAGCATGAATGGACTATAGCTGGAGCTGTAATTATTCGTAAATCAATACATTGAGTTTCTAATTTAAGGGTAGAAACATAATCTAGCACAGAAATATTAAAAATGAATGAAAGGTACATGGATTCTTTTTATTAGTACACATTATATAAACACTCAATAAACAAGTGAATTCTGAAAGTCATTTTTCTGCAATAATGAACAACTACACTCACTGGCAAAAAAAAGGGTTACCTAAATTTTCTCAATTTTTTATGAGGCGAGAATCAGAAAATCCTTTATGAAATGAAGAAAACATTGCTTCCCAGAAAAAACTTAATTCATTATCATTTGCGCTATTATATTCAACGCCAAACAATGGATATAATTAAAAGGTGTGAAAACTTACAAATTATATGAATTTTCTTCCAAATTTTCAACTGATTTTGTGGCCACCCAGATGTTGGTAATAGCGGGTATTGCCTCCACGTGACTCTATGACTGTTACCATTCGCCGATTCAACCCTTCGATCAGATTCTGGATGTCAGTCTGGTCGATTCTATTCCATTCTGTACTTAGAACATTTCGGAGCTGCTGTAAGTTGCTGTGAGGAGTTACACGACTTCTAACTCGCTTCCCTAGCATTTCTCACACATGTTCAATAGAGTTTATATCAGGACTCTTGCTGGCCATGTCATCCTATTCAATCCAACGTCGTGAAGGAACTCATCCACGATTCTTGTAGCATGAGGGCAAGCATTGTCATGCATTAACAGGAACATTCCACCAATAAGTGGGGCATATGGTACCACATGTTAAATTAGACTTTCTTCGATGTATCTTGGAGCAGTCAAAGCACCTCCATTAATGAAAACAAGTTCTGTGTGAGCTTCATACGAAATGCCACTCCATACCATTACTGATCCACCTTGGAAACTGACACGTGAACTGAAGTTACATGAAGAAAAGTTCTCCTTCTCTTCTGGTATCAATAGCTGTGGAATGGCGATTTCTTAATGTGTTTAGGTCAATAAAATGGTCGTCACGAGCCGAAGTTACTCGTTTTCTCCCTGAACCGGGTCTCCTGGAATAACCTCCTGTCTCTCTAAAGCGATGGTACACTCGTTGTACGGTCGATCGAGGAATCCCAAGAACTGCAGGCACATAACGCTGACTATTCCCACCTTCTATCAATGCAACCACTTTTGCTGAATGGGTAGGACTTAGTGACATTTGTATACAATGAAGTACTCCAATACTGCCTCAAAAGAGCTTACCAGTCTGTAGGCATCTTCAGCTTAGCTTGAAATGAGTCCGAGAAGTTTACACACAATATTACAAAAAGAACGAATCTTCTTTTCAGATCATTGTTGGCTATTACGTATTCAGTATTACATTGTTACGTATCACAAAATAAATTAATAACTAAATGAACCTCAGCACACCTACAATTATTTAGAAAATTCTACAATTTTCAAAAATTTTAAAGAAAATGTAGTTGGCCCGGTTTTTTCGCAGGTGAGTGTATATTAAAGAACAAAAGTATGGTATCAAAATAAACATATTCTTAGCAATATATTATGCAAATAAATTCACTGATAATGTTTATTTATCGTACTGAGAACAACATTCATTAGGCTTATTTCGATCCTTTGAATCTCCACTTCTCTTGTAAATCTGAAATTGAAAATAGATATCTTTTTTCGAGACGCACTTGGGGTCTTCAATTTGTTTTATTATGTTTTCCTTTCTATAGATTAAAATGTCTTCCATTTCTCGCCACCTCAGTAATTGCCGCTTCTTACTATACATGAAACAACCGCCCCATTGTTCTTCACTTCCAAAACTTTCCCTGGCCACAATCCCTCCTAATAAGTAACTACCATGTAACTGTGTGCCTTTAGCTTTAATTTAACAGATTTCGTCTTCTTTTCCATATCTGACTCACTGTCTGTAAATATGGAGAGAACACCGGAAACATCATAATCTGTATCCAATTCAATTTCATCGCTCTCATAGTCCCTTACAGGGACGGTTGTTTTTCTTCTGCCCTGAAGTTTTCGTTTTACCGGACTATCATTAGTGCTAGTACCATTGATGGTGGAACAGCCTGTTTCTTTGTTTACTTGACTATAATGTTAAATGGTGTTTTAGAATATACGGAGGTACCGTATTTGCAGAAGTAAATAATACATTGATAACATATTAATGAAACAAATATTTCAAAATGAAATACAACTATGGTCCACGAAAAATTGTGGTACATAGTTGAGGACTTACTTCTAGCCTTGAGATTAAACATTTTTCACGTAGAGTCCTTAACCTCTGCCAGTGTAATTATTACGTGAAAGTAAACACTATATAGCCAGGTTTAATGGTACAAAGAATCATATTTCTATAACGTACCAATTCTACAGAGGAGAGCTTAATAAAACAGACAATCACAAACTGAATGATTTCGTGTCTTCACACATTCAATAGAACGATGCACACTGACCTTGTTAAGCATCCATATCATTGTCACGTGTAATGGTAAATAGAAGATCTATTGGGAACATAATTCCATCACATTGGCGCCTTAAATGGCAAACACCGAACTCTTGTGGGACTAAGTAGTACATAATGCTTTTTGGACCATAGTTGGGTGCCTGGACCATAGTTATGGGAAATTACGGTATTGTATTTATGTTTGGCTCAACTTACTGTTGTGAGCAGTTTTTCTTTTCAAAATGAATATGACCAAAATTATCTCCAGGTCTAGGATCACAGACATGCATTAATTTCAATATTACGGTTGAGCTGTACTTTATAATATAAATAATAAAAACTAGCAGTATAGGTCTACAGTAGTAGCCTATTTCGTTTCATTCATATCTCATATATTTTGTTTAATATGTTTTCAAGTTAAATGAAAATGGAGCTTATTTATTACTTTCGTGTTTTTAAAAAGAAATAATTGATTATGTTGATTATTATATTGTGTTTAATATGTTTCCATTTAAGTGACAATGGAGCTTAGTTACTTTATTGGTTTTAAAGAGAAACAATTTATTATGTTGCTTACTATATTGCTTATAGGGGTGCAATGGTAAACTCACCTCCTCGTGGTGCACCCTGGAAACGCAAAAGAGCGGCTAAGTACTCGTATTTGACTATGTTTATGTGTGTGTATTCCGCCTTTGCTTATCATACAATTAAATGAATGAATTAATTAGTCATATTTTCTCATTTTCATTTAATTGTATGATAAGCAAAGGCGGAATACACACACATAATCATAGTCAAATTGTGATAGCTTATCGGTATATCATGAAATTCATAAGTACTCGTAGTTTACCACGCCTGCAATAAATGGCAACCAACAATATGAAGCATAGAAACCGTCGTTCTAGGGACGACGTCCTCAAAATAGCACAATGGAATTGTGGAGGACTAACACAAAGTAAAAGAACAGAGTTTCTTAAAATACTCGATACTAACAAGGTTGATGTATTTTTCCTGATTGAAGCAAATAAAAGACAAGAAGATATGACTAAGTTCTCCTTCCCCGGCTATTCAACTTATCTCCTTGAAAAACAAAGACGTAACGCCAGTGGGATAATAGTAGGTGCCAAGAATATCTTACCCTCAACCTTTAACATTGTCAAGGAAATGGGAAATACAGAAGATAAAACAGAATTAGTAAAACTACAGGTATGAAAGGCAAACAACCACTTTAACAACTATGGAATTTACAATCCTCCAACAAACAAACCTAATTTTGATATAATCAATGTCAGCAGGAAATCTGTCTTAATTGGTGACTTCAATGCCCCTTGCACACAGTGGGGATACGCAAACACAACTGCTCCTGGACAAGTAGTTAAAGACTTCCTATGTTCTACAAATATGCAACTAGTGTATAAGGCTCCTGACCCTCCAACTTATCTACATTACAACGGTAGTGGCACAATCCCAGATCTGGTTATTGTATCATCTGATATTCACGGAGTATTTACAAGGAAGGTTATTGAAGATCCTGGAAGTGGACATCGTATCGTGATGGGAACAATACACATTCCCAAACGCAACATACCACGAAATACTACAAAACCGTCATGGAATTTTAAGAAAGCCAATTGGAAATCTTACACCGAAACATTAGAGGGCCTCCTGGATAAAAATAAAATAAACATTGAGGAACACCCTGATAGAATATACAAACAGTTCTCCTCAGCCATACTAAACACAGCAAAAACATTCATTCCTCTTGGTAGACAGAATAACTATAAATGTTTCTAGAATCAAGGTCTAGCAAACTTGAAGAATGAAAGAGAGAACCTTAGAAGAAAGGCAGAAGAAACGAAGAATACAGAATATGTTCAAAAATGGAGACAAGCTCCTGCAAGAACGAAATGCGCAATATTAGACGCCAAACGTATTTGTTTTAACAATTTCATCTCCAACCTTGATTACAGAATAGACGGTCCAAAAGCATGCTACTTCATCGGTAAACTAGAAAATAAACTAAATTTACCCAAAAAAGAACCCATTATATTTGAAAGCACTTCACTTCATGCAGATGAAGAGATTGCCAATGCTTTTGCATCTCATTATTCTCAATCACAGAAGTAAAATAGCCACATTAGAAAAAACGACCGCAAAATCAAACGGCAACTTAAGGACTATGTGAGAGGAATACCCAGCCAAGACGACAAGGATGAAGATAGAGTCTTCTCTGAATATTTCACTCTTTGTGAGCTTAATACTGTAATTGACAGTCTCAAAACCAAAAAATCCCCGGGACCTGATCAAATTTTTGCTGAATTTCTTCAGCATCTGGGTCCTAATGCTAGAGCCTCCATTTTGTGCATATATAATAAGATCTGGTCTACTTCTGTACCCTCACAGTGGAAGAAAGCTATAATTATACCTGTGCTTAAGAAGAATAAACAGGCTAAGGATCCCTCCAACTATAGACCAATTGCACTTGCAGACATCCCGGCAAAAGTGGTGGAAAAAGTTATAGTCAACAGAATAAATTGGTTTCTTGAAACAAATAACATAATCCATCCTGCACAAGCCGGTTTCCGATCTCATCGCTCAACCGAACAACAGATAACCATACTAAGTCAACAGCTTAAGGATAACCTAGATAAGGGCTTGATTACAACAAACTGTAGTGTGCATTGATTTCAAAGCCGCTTATGATTCAATCTGGAAATCAAACATACTACTGAAACTAACGAATTATGGAGTAAAAGGAAAGATGCTGAACTGGCTCAAAAGTTTCCTAGGACAACGGTATTGTCAAATCCGTTATGGTTCTACCTGTTCAAAATATAAACAACTCCAGACAGGGCTATCTCAAGGAGCTGTTACTAGTTGCTCTCTTTTCAACTTGTACTTCAATGACCTTATACCCACTCTGACGAAAAATGAAAATGTCAAAACTCTCCTATATGCTGATGATCTTGTTATATGGAGTGCAGCACCAAAAATGGAAGCAAACGGACAATCGAAAACTCACTTAATAATACTATGAATGTCCTAAGTGACTGGTGTATAAAAATTCTATGTCTGTTAACATATCAAAATGTGCTTCCCAAAGTTTCTCACTCTGCCATAATTAATTGACGCCAAAAATCTAAATCATGCAACAGAATTCAAATATTTAGGCTTTACATTTGACAGTAAATTAACATGGAGTAGCCATATACATGATGTAACTGAAAGGACCGAAAGAAAACTCAATATCATAAAGCGATTGGCAGGAAGTAAATGGGGCTGTAGTACACAAACGTTGAATACAACCTACAAATTGTACGTCAAACCAATTATGAAATATAGCTGTGGAACCCTTATTACAGCAAACCAACAAAGGATTCAAAAACTAGAACGTGTACAGAATCAAGCTCTCAGGCTAATCACTGGTGGTGTCAAAACTACTCCTATAAACGCTATGCTGTTACTCACAAACAACCAGGATATGAAGACTGATACTGTCCATGAAAAACTAATCCGCCTACCCGGTGTTGACTACCCCAGCAATATGCAAGGACCACGAAGATTAAAGACACAAGAGGGATTCCTACAGGAAGTTATGAAGGAAAAGGAAAAACTAGATATATCCTTTAAGCCATGCCCATTATTGCTCCCAGAAAATCCATTAGAACAGGGTGATATAGACTACACTCTTGACCTAACTCAGGACTGTAACAAATATGATACTCCTCGAGACATTCTGAGAGCCATCGCCACAGAAACTATTCTGACGAGGTATCCAGAAGAAACAATGCTACACATATATACAGACGGGTCACAGATAGAAAGAGATGGTACTGCTTGAGGTGGCATATATTGTAGGCTCTTCTCAACATATCTATCTCTGAGCAGAAACAACATTGCTTTTGATGGAGAAGTGAGAGCCGTAAAAACTGCTCTCACACAATTATTGCCTCGGTTATCAACATTTTCAAATGCTGTAATTCTGTGACACTCCCAAGCTGCAATAACCGCCATCACCAACAACTCCAACTCTCCACCTTGTCCTGATATACACGAATGCAGGACAATAATTGAATCGGTGAGTGGAAAAGGGGTAACATTCCAAAAAATGCGAAAATAAACTGAGATAGCAGAATTGTTCATATATCATAGTCCTACCTATTGAGCAGGAAATGAGTAATATTCCTATCATCCTAATGCCAATAGCTTGGACCCGTGTTTGGAGTTGAGTAGAAGAACGGTAACATTCCTGGAATGTTACTTTTATTCCACTCAATAGTGGAACACAATTGTGTTAGTTTTCATATGGTATGTTTGGAGCGTGGCATACACTGTAATAATCGTTTCGTTTCTTAACTGTTTTAATACTTTGTTATTACAGATGTTCCAGGTTATGTTTGATCAGACGTGTTCTGTCTGAAAGATTTGGAAAATAGTTTTTGAAGTTAGTGTCTTTGAGTAAAAAACAATAATGTGAGAAGAGGAAGATAATGAGCCAAGAAGAAAGAAAGGAAATGTGAACAAGAATGCACATACAAAAGAAATGGAGAAAATATCTAGGAGTAGGGGAGAAGAGTTTGCAACTTACAAAGGTGTATTAGTCGAGACCAAAAAAAAAAAAAAAAAAAAAAAAAAAAAAAAAAAAAAAAAACGGGCAAAGACTGTAACTGTCGAAAAAAGGTGTACAAATACGTTTTCAAATGTGGAAAAAGAAACAATCATAAAAACAGTGTTCAATGGTCGGCCAAAAAATGAAAAAGATGTTTATTTGATGAGCTTCATAAGTAGGCAAGAAGTGGCTAGGCATCGGCCAGTGAATGGAAACGCAAAAGAAAACACGTCATCCTTTACCTTTTATGTAATGAAAGGTAATATCCGAGTTCAGGTGTACCGAAAAGCTCTTATAAGTCTACATGCTAGTTCAAATAACGCAGTGAGTCGACTAACTACTCTTATAGAGTCCAAGAGAACACCAGAAGATGGTCGAGGAAAGCATGTAAATAGAGGAAATATTTTACCAGTCTTTGTAAATGCTCAAATTCATGTGCATATTGCATCTTTTCCAACACACACATCTCACTATAGGTCTAACCCTAGAACGTACCTAGATGTAGAGTTATCTGTGACCAAATGCATCAGTTATTTTTAGAAAAACATCCACAGTGTAAAGATGTAGTGAAATATGAATATTATTTTCGATACTTCCACGAAAAGTTTGCCTACAGATTTGGACGACCACAGGTAGATGTTTGTTCTACCTGCGAGGAGTTGAATACTAAAATAAAATCAACAACTCTAAATGAAGCTGCAAGGCATTCTGCTGAAGTTGAGCTTGTAGTACATAAGCGGCGGGCCAAAAAATTTTATAATACACTTCAGAGTGTGACAGAGTTAGCAAAAATGATCCAAAAGTTAGTGATATCGTTTTTGATTTAATGAAAAATTTGCCCCTGCCTTTGTTACCAGTTCAAGAAATGTTTTATTTGAGAAAACTTTGGTATTATGTGTTCAACGTCCATGACCTGAAAACTGGACAATCTGTCTCTTATAACTACCCAGAAGGACAAGCCAAGAAAGGACCCAATGAGGTGTGTACATTTTTGCTCAATTTCATTGAAACCTTCGTCCCACTGGAAGTCGAGATTCTTCATGTCTCTTGTGATGCATGTAGCGGGCAGAACCGCAATCACACAATGTGCAGGCTGTTGCTTTCTCTTACAAAGAAATTCACCAATATTACCCTGGAAGAGGACACAGCTTCATGCCTTGTGACAGGACTTTTGGCACCAAGGAAAGTGCCATTTACTATAAGTAAATATAGACACAACATCTTCAAACAAGTGGAAAAAGGTTTTGTCTTTTGTTCTGAGTTTACAGACAGTTTTGCTGCATACAAATTAAGCTGAATAAGGGGAATGACGCACCAGTTCCAGATGTACTCGTACAGGCATACATCAACAAAGTTGCAATAAAGAAAAAGAAGACTGAAGATGTAGGAAAAATACTGCAGTACATTCCACAAGAATATCTTTCCTTCTATGAAGAACGACTAACTTGGCCTACTGATCACAGTCTAAGACATACAGTCATGCAACTCATACGTATAAAATATGCCAACATTTGACAGCTGGCGCGACAGTAGCCCTCTAGCGGCAGGCAAGTTAAAAGTGTGCACACGACATATGATAACATATCAGAAAACGGGTTTTGCGTAATTTGTTTTATATTTTTATGCTATACAGTAAGTGTATATGATTCTTATTAATTTTAATTTAGAATCCTAGAAGAATTTCACACGCAGTTAATCTACAAGTTTCAGAAGCTGAGAATAAACGTAATTCTTTCTGCTCCTTACAACTGAATCATGGAACTGTTCACGTATCATGGTTTGAAATAATATAATTGTTCGTACGTGGATGGTTAATTAAATTCATTCCTGAATATATTTATGAATCATTGGAACTCTATATTTCCTGTGAGAAGAGTCAAAATTAGTAGCTTCAAAATTGTAGGTTACATTGCGTGGTGAATTCCTCTCCCTATTTCCTGAGAAATTAACTATTTTCCATACCGCAAATTGGGGTAAACTCGGCCGCTGAGGTAAACTTGAAAATAAAAAAGGGGAAGATTTAAACCTTAATGTGACAGACATTGATTTATGAAGTTTATTATTTTTCATTTCTTAAGAACCGGTATTTCCTTTATTATTTTGAGTGACAAATAGTGCTGATATTATGGTTTAAATGTTTATGGCAAGTTTAGCGCATTTTACATTACATTTCCAGTTTTCACATATAATGCCTAATTTTAACTTATCCTACCTATATAATACGTAATTTACATGCCCTTACTTTTAATATAACGTAGGTGAAAACAAATAAATGAACACACAATTTTGTTGAAAAAATTGTGACTTCAATTAACTCAGAAAATGTAGGCCTAATTTTATTTTCAGAGCAGAAGTAGTGTAAGTCAAAATGGGTAATGAGGGTTAAAGTAAACATTCTTTAAAATACAGCGCAAAGTAGCAGTTAATATTGAATTTATTTAAACTATTAGTAGTCAGTGAATAGCACGAAGGATATATTAATTGCTACTTTGCGCTGTATTTTACAGAATATTTACTTTAAATCTCATTACCTAATTTTGACTTACACCACTTCTGCTCTGAACAGCTCAAATAATCACTGGGAATGTAAAATCAACACCAATAGCAGTCATACAAATTATTACAGAAAAGATTGCTTTTTATATTAAATTTAAAAAGGCTCTTGAGAACTTAATACGTCTGCCACATGAACCTACACCAACACATCAGAAATCTACCGACACAGTCTGGATTTATTCAAGAAGTGAATATTTTGCAAAAGGATTACAATACTCCATGAATTCTTGAAAAATTAAAACCATGATCCCTACTTGAATGCAATATAACGTTCAACTTTTGAAAAATATATAGAAAAAAACACGAATACAAAAAGTATGGAATTACTTGCATTAAAAACTGTAGATACATTATCCAAAATCGGAATGGTTACACATTTACACATATGATTTCTACAAAAAAATAATATACTGTAACAGGTATTTACTTTGTTTTTATTTAAACTCTCCTTCCTGACATACAAATAGGTAACTGATAAGTAATAATAATGCTTTATAGAACACAATACGTAGGCTACCTACAACGTGGATTATTGGTTATGACTGAGTTATGATTTTCTCATGGTCTTTAGGGAATCTGAAGAACGACAAATTCGGAGATTTAAACTTGTTGTTACTGCAATTTTCGTCATTGCACACATTGCCTTTATTCCGATGCATGATTAAAACGTTATTATAACATCTCGCATCCCTTTAAAGCACGTGCTGGCTGAACGAGACTATGGCCAGTGCCTTGCCTGCCGCTTGGGCGCTAGACACTAGCGACACTGCGAATGTTGGCAGAAAAAGTGTTAAAGTTTCGTGACTGTATGTCTTAGACTGTGCTACTGATGATGCCGAAGAAGATGCAGATGATGATGATGATGATGATGATGATGATGATGATGTGTCAATGTATATGTATTCAAATTGTATGTTTTTTCAAGAAATTTAGTGAAATTGCGTTACGCTATAAAGAAAACTTACTAAGTGTTCAAAATATTTCTGTTCATTTTAACCAATATTACATTTGACTGGAAAAAGGGTAACATTCCCAACTCTAAACAATCAAATCTAAAAAACCAATGTGTATATTAACAAACAAATATAAAGGCTGAGATACTTGTCACTAGTAGTAAATGTGACCCATTGTAAGTTTTTTTTATTAAAGTAAAAATAAAGTCACAAAACAGTTTTCTTTCATTTTCTCGAAAGCATGATTTTGGAATGTTACTCCTTTTCCACTCACCGATTCAATTAGGAACCTTACTGAGCAAAACAAAAAAGTGGTCCTGCAGTGGATACCATCCCTTTGTGGTATCTCTGGGAATGAAATAGCTGATTCTCTTGCAAAAAAAAAGGCACTAAAATCCTGCTCTATGTTTGTGAAGTACCCTACAGTCGAGCATCAACTATCATACTACAGAAGGTAAAGGAAACTTACAAAAAATCTCTGCAAGATAACATAAGAACCTCTGAATGGAAAGACATTATCACTTCGGTACCAGATTGGCCAAGGAGAGAAGCAGTTGCCAAATTCCGATTAGCAACTGGACATGATTGCTTGGGTAAACATCTATGGTTTACTCCAGAATCCTAACTGCCCACTCTGCAACCAGAACATCGTAATGGACTCAGACCATCTAATGGATTGTCCCAATCTGTCCTCCACAACACTAGTAGAGAAGTATTGGGAAGCAAGAGAGAAGATGATGGTCATCCAAATTCCATCATTCTTGCTGAGATGAACTATTTTTGTACTCTTCTCACTGTTTATTTGTATATTTGTTTACTTATCTCACACTATTGCATGTTGCCATTATCACGGCTAAAGATAAACTCTACAGCCCTGCATTAAATAAATAAATAAAATAAATATTGTTTAATATATTGTACAGTTAAATGACAATGGAGCTTTGCTTTTTTCTTTATTGTTTTTAAAAAAGAAACCATTTATTATGTCGATCACAAGGCAGTTCAAGAATTTTTTTGTGCACATGATAAAGGAATTGAAGAATATATAATTTGCCTAATGACAGTAGGTGGCTGTAATAATTATTGTATGACACATGTACTTCATATAAACAAAAGATTATAAAGCTTTTGAAACAAGAAATAACAGCAGAGAAATTACTGACGCGCAAGGTGTGTCGAATACACCACTGCACTTGACTAAGCAAAACAACTACGTTACCCCTCGCCTGCCAATCAAACGAATGTGGGATGAGTAGGAACGTTCCCTCCCTACTTTGCTGATAGTCCCCATAGCTGGATTAGTGGGATCTCATATCTTTGAACGGCAATGTACAGTACAACTACGCTGCGTGCACTGCCGCATCCGCTCTATATCTGCAGGTGCAAGATAAAATATAACTAGTCTTTGGATAAAATATAGGCCTATACACCAATCATTTCGAACTGGCCGAGTTATAACGTTGAAGCACGCTTTTCCTTTCGGACAAGAGGCACAGAGAAATAGTTAGAGCCAAGCTTGGAACTGTGGCGGATCGTGCATTATTATCAGAGCTATTAGTTCTGGTTGAATGTATAATAGTGTATGCAGTGTAGAGAATAAGTAATAGACAGAAAGGAAAGTAGATGTCGTTTCCTTTGATCATTATGAAGTCAATACGCAGCGCCGGCCGCCGTGTTTGAAACTAAATAAACGAATCGAAATCTGTTTTACGTCAAGGAAGCATTATGCAAAAAAGTTTTCTTTAAATAATTTTAAATTAATATAATTCTCAAATCCAACTTACGGTTCCCGTTAAATTCCATAGGTTGGTGTCTTACTATGTCTGTAATAAAACAAGACACTAGCAAAAAGAAATTCTGAATGCAAAAATTGGTAAATAGACAAGAAATAGTAAAAGAGGCTATACAGTTAATTTATTTTGTTTACCCAACACACAGAAGAATAAACAAGGTTGAGGGTGATACAAAAATACAAATAACAATCATGATTCAATATAAATTAATTAGGCTACTATACATAATAATAATAATAATGCAAAGAAATACAAAAATGAAATAGTATTAGGTACTAAATTAGACTTGCTATACATAGGGCTTTGACGTTTTGTCAGCCCATTTGAGTTATGTGGATATAAACGAAAAAAAATTGAGTCGGTGTCTGGTATAGTTCCTGGGTAGCTCAGTCGGTAGAGCGTTGTGCGCTCAGTCAAAGGTCCTGAGTTAGATACTCGGCCTCAGAACAATTTTTCCCTTGAAATTAATCAAGTCAGCTTCACAGGGAGCCAGATTCGCATACTGCCGTATTTCTGTCATTTGTTTTAATCACGTTGTTGAAGATAATTATAGTGCATAAAGTTATAAACATTAGGACTTAAAAAAATCGTTAGGGCCACAGTTTTGAGTTCTTTTATGTATCGAATTCCTTTCTTGCTACAATCCCGTAAATCCATTTGAATTTTCACAATGTGTGCTAAATCTGTGTGGTACCGTAGTGAAAAACTTATCATTATCACGTAAATTTTTTAATTGATTGCTATTTCCACCAACAAGATGAGAATCACGACTGTTTTCTCTACAGATGAAAACGAGAATACTTTACTTTGTAAATGCCGGGTTTTCCTTGAAGTAATTTTAATTTTCTTCTTCATTTTCTTTCCTGGGATTGTGAGCTGATAAATCAACTTCACTTACAAAAGAAATAGTTATTTACGAACAATGCAGAAATGTCAGGGTTGATGTAATTATTTGCATTTTCATTTACTATATTTTCAACCTAGAAAACAAGACAAAATTATTTAAAGACATATAGTTCTACTATGTAGGTTATATCAGATGATTTTCTACATAAGTAAAATATGCCTACTCACTAAATAAACTGCATTTAGCTTGGGCTGATATAAAGGGTTTTTAATAAAAGACCCAGCCGCCCAGGACTATAGTTTAGTCCAGTGCACAGTGGGCCAGAATTCAGATCTAGCAGAAAAATATTGAATTTTTTAATGTTTTAAATAACGTTTTTTCGCTATATAGTCTCGAAGTACTAAAACTGATCTTCACAAATCTGTATGCCATCACTTTATACCGAGCGAAATGCCAACAAGGCTGGCTGCTAAAAGTCGCTAAGTGTAAGAACCCGAGCGCCGAGCTCCAGACGGTTTATGGCGGGAGTGATGTGAGGGTGATCTGTGTGTTGTTGATGTGGAGAAAAGTGGCTTTCTGTGATGGAAGTTTTAACAGAAGGTTCGTACTTCTTATTTCCATTATTCATACTTTAATTGTATACGTTAAATATTACTATGGATGCGTTAAACATAGCTTCAAAATATTGCTGAATTATGTCTTTACTTCATTTTAATTTAGAGATATAAAAAATGTTACACCAGGTGTAACCTTAAAATATACATCAGATTATAAAGCAATCCTTACAGTTTATTACAAAAGTTAAGATATGCTTGCGTTTGCTTGCTTTTTTATATTTGAGTTTTTATTTCAGGGGTAGATCCTCATATCCAGTCCACTGTGACTCGAATGGACTTATACGAGATGTTGATTACTAAAAAAGGGTCTACTCAAACTCTGACTGATTTTGTAGTGACAAAATTAGAAATACAACATTGTTCCAAGGATATTATACGATGTGTCGAAAAAGTTGTGCGCACATTTAGAAGTAATTTAGAAAAACGCTCGAAACAGTGCTCCAGGAAAAAGAACAGGTTTTTGCGTAAAGATTCGGAATGGTTAGTGAAATCAATGGACCACGGACCTCCTCCTCTTTTCCCTCTAGTTTTCCCACTTGCCTGGCCGATTACTCCAGACTCTTTCTTCTCTCCATTAATAAATTATCGTCAATATTTTAGTAAAACTTGAAACTTTAACAGGGGAATTAAATACACTGTAAATTTACAGGGCTAACGGCTTCAAAGCTGGGTACCTGGTTCAATTAAAGTGCACTGGTACAAAACTTAACATAGAGGCGTGAGGTAATTACTCTGCTTACCATTAAAATTTCACTTTAATTCATGTGTCCCCAATAAAAAAAAAGGATATCAAATTTTCCGAAAGAGTTCTACAATATATAAAAACTCGCCAAACATCCAAGGATTTAATTCCATCCGTTTCAGGAGTAGGTAGATCTCAAAAATTGTTTGAAGAAAGTGGACGAAGAGAAGAATTAAACATGTAGGCTACGGTCTTTGAAAGATCAGTGTTCTTAAAGTGAATTAATTCTAGCTACTCAATTGTCTTTGCAAGTTTCAGGGAAAAGAGATGAAACATACGGTCTGCAACAAATCACACAAATTACTCCAAACAGAGCATCAAATTATAAGATAGCCTATAATACTATCTCCAACTTTACCAAGACCATATACACCAAAGAAAGCGTTAGAGTTTTTAATAGATAACGTCACCGAACGTAAATACAATGCGCAGTGTTACCTATAGGTATAGGCCTACCCAAGAAACTAGACATTACAACATTAGAAAGTACTGTAAAAATTATTCAAGAAAGTTTTCACGAATTCAAACAATGTAACTTCTGGTTATATCATATCAAGTATTTATCCGTTTTAAAAAATAAGAAGAATTCCTTTCCCGCTGAAATGCGACAAATGTTGAAGGAACTCATACTTACAGTACAAGTGAAGACGTGCGTGTGACAAGAGGGAAGGATGATGCACAGTGGGCCAGAATTCAAATCCAGCGGGATAGCGTATAATACTATCTCCAACTTTACCAAGACCATATACACCAAAGAAAGCGTTACAGTTTTTAAAAGATAACGTCACCGAACGTAAATACAATGCGCAGTGTTACCTATAGGTATAGGCCTACCCAAGAAACTAGACATTACAACATTAGAAAGTACTGTAAAAATTATTCAAGAAAGTTTTCACGAATTCAAACAATGTAACTTCTGGTTATATCATATCAAGTATTTATCCGTTTTAAAAAAATAAGAAGAATTCCTTTCCCGCTGAAATGCGACAAATGTTGAAGGAACTCATACTTACAGTACAAGTGAAGACGTGCGTGTGACAAGAGGGAAGGATGATGCACAGTGGGCCAGAATTCAAATCCAGCGGGAAAAAATTAAATAAGTATGGAATATAAAATTTTAAATGAATCTGTTTTACTAAATAATGATTTCTAAGAGCTTATCGAATAATAATAATAAGCCAGTATGAGATGTCATCCGTAGTAATGAGCTATGAGTGCGAGTTTGAATAACTATTTTCAGGGAGCCTACTAGGTACTTAATTATATCACTTGTTCTTTTCGTGAACTTATAATTTCCAATATTCTCTAATATGAGGAGTAATCGTTTGCATCATCGTCCTCATCTTCCTTCCTTCCTCCTCCTCCTACTCCTCCTCCTCCTCTTCCTCTTCCTCTTCCAGCTACAACTGCTCTTCGTTCCAAAGACGTTTTATCTTCGTTCGCTTCATTGCGCTGTGCTCAGTACGCAGTTTGCCGAGCAAAGAGCGTGGGGGCTCCGTGGTATGACGTCACAGAGCACGGAACATGCCGGCCACTCAAGTCTAAAAAGTAAATCCACCTGAACTTAGTGTGCATTACACGTGTCAGAAAGATATCATAATTCTGTGGTGTTTGGGTAAAGGGAGATAAGTCATAAAAATGAGTTTGAAGATAAATGAAAATTAAACTTTGAACCATTATTGCAAATAATTTTCTACACAAATAAAGCACATCAACTGCTAGTATTCTTTGATTTTTGCACACTCATTTGTATAATTTAACTTGTGTGTTCATCTGGAAAAAAAAAATTCCACCTGCACAAAAAAATGACATCCTCCTTTACCCGAACACCACAAAATTATATATTATAGCATGTATCTACTTAAGTCGTAATACAATATGGCATTATTACTGTAAACACTACGTTGTATTGGTTTGTCATACGCCACTGTTTCGACAGGGTCTGTTCCGTAGTCTCTACCTATACTCCTAAGGAGAATTAGAGAAGCTCACTATGACGTCACAGAGCATCTAGTTAGAAATGACTGGCATACACTGTAGTAAATAACCTCAGTAGCCCGTTGAGTATCAACGGAATTTCAGATATAAATCTATACTACGCGTCCAAGTTAAATCTGCGTCCGGAAAGAATGTGAATCACCGTTCCCTCTCCCTCTGGCCTTTGTGACCTATGAGTAAATACTGAGCTGATAAAGAAGTGTTTACTGTTTGTGCAAGCGAGTTGTATGAGGTAGAGGTGAATACATGTGTATAGGTGGTGCTGGAAGTGTTGTACCCGTATAAATACTGTGAAAGTGTTAATATTATGCACAGTATTTCTTACACAGATTATATATTATATTATCTCACTCATTGCATTATCTCTTGTAACATGACCTCACTCACAGACGACACTATAGGTTGTATACTAACAACTAGAGCAATTAGAGCTACTAGAGCTCGTCTCTTGCATTCACGGGACGCACATTTAACTAATTGACATAATAAATTAACAAATTCATGATAAAACATATAGGAGGGATATTTAATTCACCTCAAGCATTAATGACATTTTAGACCACATTACTCATAAAAACTCTGCTGTCTTTTAAAGGTGGCCCTTTCCTTCATTTGTGTTCTGTGTAGTGTCTTGCGATCGTGTTCTTCATAGAGCCGCATACAATTTGCTCATGTGTAAAAACTGGTTGCTGTAAAAAAATCCCAACTTTTATTGAACGTTTGACCATGTGTCTTGTTTATAGTTAAGTAGAAAGCTGGAATTATTGGAAAATAACTTATTTTTAATATGAAGAATACATTTACATGACTTGGGGCTGAGAATAAAAATCCTCTTACCTTTGTTACTTCCACTTAAAATGTCTGCATCAATATGTAAGTTCGTTCAGTTGATGTAATCATATTACTATTATTAAAAATAAATATCAGTAAGTTTGCACTTAAATTATTTATTATAACTTATGTACATAATTAAACACCATAGGTTATAAATGTAACAATTACTAATGTGTTTATGCATATTAGCCCGATATATTTCAAATTATTTAAATTAAGTACATTTTATGATTGCTTCGGACCCGGCATTTAATTCTTACCAGCTTATCACTAAGGAGTATTTAGTTCAGAGTGGTCAGCTGCGCATGCGTAGGTGGCAAGTTTACAGCTCTTATCTCTAGTATAATATTACACAACCTGGCAGATCGTACGTCACTCACTTTAGAGACACGCCTAAAGACAATTTTATCACGGACAACCTAGAGATCACTTAAACTCGATGCATTTCTGCACTCAAGGACACACAGTAATTATTAATATTAAGCGGAATCAGTGGCGGCTCCTGCATATTTCTTAAGAGGAGGAAAGAAATAATCTGTTAGGGAAGCGAGAACACTGCACTCACCCACGTGGTCTGTGTTGCCACATGTACATTTTACAAGTTCAGTATCACATGCTTTTTAAGAGTGTCAGTTCTTGTAAAGTCATACTACCGTTATTGTTCAAAGCTACCGGTGGCCGATTAATTTTGTTATGTTAAAAATTACGTAGTTTGCAGTACTTTCAATTTCAAATATATTTGTACAAAACTGACAACTTGGCTGTTGTCCTGTCTAGTAGACAATGAATGGAAGTGAATTTCAGAGGCCAAAAAATCTGCGATGCTAACTTAGAACTACTTCCTCTTTGTTTTATATAAATCCAACTTCAACTTTCAGATATCCTCGAAAGTTTCAAACCATGAATATAGCTTATATAAAGTGCAATGAATATATTTTGATTTACAATTAAAAAAAAACTTTATATGGTGTCTTTCATAGCTTTGCGTTAAAACTGTTTTTATTGTGTCTCCTCCTAGATGTGTTATAGTCTGGTTGAATGCAGCATCGTTAGATGGCAGCGGTAGCGAGCTTACTGCACGATCAGTCGGTTTCTATTTCCGGCTCATGCACTGATTCAGGGGAGGATCTCCTCCCTCTCCGTTCATTCACTTGCTTTAAAACTCTACTTCTTTCTCTGGCCGCTAGCGCGCTGTTGTCTATGCGTGTTAATTGCAGTAAAGGAGGAAAGGATTGACTTTCCTCTACACAAACAATCTCGCATCCTTTTCACAGTTTTCTTGCAGCACATGAGTGCGCGTCGTTTAAAACTCGATCAACCAAGGTTTTCTTATAGCTGTGAACTTAAAAAATTATCGAATCTTCCTCGAATTTCAAGGCATATATTTCAATTGGTATTTACTTTCAAAATAAGAAAAATGTGAGGAGGACGTTCCTCCCTTCCCTCCCCCGAGGAACCGCCACTGAGCGGAATATCCTCTCTGTTAACGTACAGTATACTGGTTCTCGGTTTTAGTATCTAACTTCTCAGGACGTATTTCTTAGTAAATAGCTTCTCGACAAGAGTTTCATATCAAGTTTGGTTCGAAGTGTTAATGCTATGGTAAAAAAAAAAGATGTCATCATGTAATTTGTCCGCTAGGTGCGCAGATGGTGGCGGGAGAACAGGAGGGTGGAGCTTAGACTAGTGACAGACTACAGTCGCTAATCACGATTAGCATTATCGCGATTATCTCCGATCGCGATTACCGAAAATGTGTTGACACACTAGGTCACGCTTGGTCCCGTCTGGTCAACAGCTGAATTGCCATAGAGGAAACAATTTTTCCCATGTACCAGCCGCGGCCCGCAAGGTGAAGTGACGGAAGTGGCTCTTCACCTACATTTTAAAATTATAATCACAATAATTATGCATTTTCATTTTATCATAGTTATAACCTGCTCACAAATCTCCTATCGCTATCTGAAAGACGAAAGCCTCGTGAAGTGTCTGGGTGTATCGCTGCACACTTTCCCTTTCGCGTCGCTTGCTGACACTCACCCCCTATATAATGTAAGAGTAGGTACTGGTTTTCAAGAAGAAACGCTTCTTTTTCCACATTTCTAGTACACAGGCCTGTTGTAGGTTGCCAGGTAACGAGCATTGACCCTCCAAGGATAGAAGAGCCGTTCCTTTGCCTATTCAAGGAATAAAGAAACAGGTTTATAAACACCCCTCGCTTGTCCAACCCGCCGAACCCCGACAAGGCGACAAGTGCAAACCCATTGTCAGTTTTATCCATTTCTTGGTGAGAGAAACAAGTTAATTTTGTTATTTGTGTATTATTTAGTGATGTTCATAAGTGATTTTGCGAATGAATCCAGAAAACGATGTAGTGTGTAATTTATTAGAGACACCGTTTTCTCGTTGGCGCGAGGAAGATAAGAGAGACTTATTAGTGTTTAATCGCCCAACTCCGCGTTTATCAGTGTCTGTTAGAAAACAAAAAAAGTCCGGAAATTCTTATCAATTGCATTTTAAAAGTACCTGGTATGGGGAATATACCTGGTTATGTGGCAGTGTTTTTCTACAAAAACTTTTCTGCTGGGCTTGCCTTTTATTAGGAGTGAAAAGGAACGTTTGGAATAACGCGGGGTTTGGCGATTTTGCGAACTCAACTCGTGCATTTCACAAACATGGGGATTCGAGTGAGCATTTGAAGTGCGTATTGCAATTGAAACAAGTCGAAAGAAATTTGAACTCAATTCGCGATGCGTTACAGGAGTCGTCCTTATTGTGTATTAAAATATTTAATGAGAATGTTCGGTTAAACAGGAACTTTATGAAAGTTGTGGTTCAAGCCGTTATATATTTAGCGAAACAAGAGTTGCTATTTCGAGGACATGATGAACAAGTTTCGTCACATAACCGCGGTAATTTCAAAGAACTCTGCTCCAAACTTTGCTCTCCGTAAGTTCCGACGAAGTTAGAAATCAATACAATAAAATTAAATGTGTATTCAGCGGCGAGTCTAAGACAATACAGAACGAACTAATTGAATGTATTTCAGACTACGTATGTAACCAAATCAAGAAAGAAGTAAATGAAACTGATTTTTTTTCATTGCAAATTGACGATGCGACGGACGTTGGACAAAACTGTCAATGCTCTATAATAGTAAGATTCGTGACTTCACATGGTAAACTGGTGGAGCGTTTCTTAGGTTTTTATGACGTAAGTTCTGATCGGACTGCACAAGCCCTGTTTGAACTAATAGACAGCATCTTAGGGCCTTTAAATTATCGTAATAAATTGAGAGGACAATGTTACGATGGCGCTAGTGTAATGTCAGGCCACATAAATGGCCTACAGAAAAAAGTCAAAGATGAAGTTCCTCAAGCTATTTTCATTCATTGTCTAGCGCATCGTTTGAATTTAGTTCTGCAACAGAGTTGCAACAGTATTTCAAGTTGCCGAATTTTCTTTGCAAACCTAAGCGGAATTCCCACTTTCTTTCATCATTCAGGTAAACGTAACTACATTCTAAATTCGATAGTTGGAAGGCGAATTCCAACAGCTGTGGAAACGAGGTGGACATCGGACTCCAAAATACTCAAAACAGTAGTAGAGAATTGGGACGGTTTAAAAGAGGTTTTCGAAAAAATAAAAATAAATCCTGGAACTGATAGTACTTCCATCCGTCAATGCGGAGGGTTCTTGAATGACATGAATGACTTTGAATTCAGTTTTTTGGCTCTGGTTTTTTTTATGACATATTCTGTCTAACTGATGTTTTGTATGATGTTCTGCAAAAGAAATGTTTAGATATAAGTTACTGTGCAGCTAAAATTCGAAGTATTTACGATTTAATTAATAGTAAAAGAAATGAAGAATACTGCAACAAAATATTTCGTAATGCAAAAGTGAGAAGTAACTGCAACCATAAAAGACAGCATGCCCAATTATCCGATGAAGACATTTTCTTCAAATACAAGTCATTGTTTTACGAGATAGTAGACAATATTCTGTCACAAATTAATACTAGATTTCATGACTTGAACAAAGTATCATTTCTAAGTTTGGTAGATACAACAAAATTTAAAGACTATTCTAAAGAGTTTCCATCAGGTGTTTTGCAGAACTTGATCGAGTGCTACCCATCCATATTTTAAAAAAATCAACGTTTACAAAATGAACTTGAACTTCTTTATGGTGATAGCAATTACAGTGGCGTTAACGCTTTGAAAGCATTGGAGATGTTACGTCAGAGTGATGTTCATCAAGACGTATTCCAGGAAGTGTATAAGTTGTTTTCACTTGTAGTGTCTTTGCCATCCACCAGTGTGTCCGTAGAAAGAAGTTTTTCGTGTCTAAAGAGAATAAAAACTTATTTGCGGAATACAATTTCCCAGCAGCGTTTGTCCTCCTTGGCCAACATTTCTATTCATAGAGAACTTATTTCGGAACTTGAAGGACAACCCAGCTTTTTAGATGACATCATTGACAAATTCGCGGCCCTGAAGAACAGGAGAATAGACCTACTCTACAAGAGATAAGGTAAGATTGAAAAAATATTGTTTCTTGTCACATACAGTTGTCAGCACTTCACTTGTCTTCTGAATCACGGGCCGCCCCTGCCATGTACATACGTATAATATGTTTGTTTCCAACATCTTAAGTTCATACCTTCTATGGATGTTTGTGCATTGCTTTTTTTTTTCCTTTTTTTTGTTGTTTCTCGCAACTTGATATGGGAATTTATTTGTTAAAATTGTTATATGTTTTACAATGTAAACTGATACAATTTATATCATTACTATTTATATTATTTTGGAAAGAGATTTTATAACCTATATAATTTATATCATCATGCCTAAGATTTATATTATTTTGTAATAAAACATATTTTTAAAATGAATCCTAACCTCAACGATATCGTCATAATAGAGACTGATACCGAAAATCTGAAAAAGAAACCAGTTCCAGTTTATAATCCATTATTTATTGAAATGAAACACCTTTCAGCAGCCTTCTATTGCCCTCTATATATGAAATATGAATTATTCGTCTGCCATTTGTTAATATATTTCTTTTTACTTTTCTCACATCTACATTAAATTTCTCCACTACATCTAATAGTAGCCAAATTCATTTTATAGCCATTCATTTTCGTTTCTATTTCGTATTATACAATGGAAGGGGTAACAAAATTCTACAGCAGAAGCTATCACGACTTCCTAAATAATATAAATCGAGGTGATTCGAAACCAAAGGCTCCTAAACTGTTACTTTCGTCCACTGGGCCGTGCCTCAGCGCGATTATCTAGTTCTGGAAACAGGATTAAGCTCCTGATCGCGATCGGGACGGTGACACACTACAACCACAGTCTAATACATACAGTCTCGCAACTTCAACACTTTTTTTTTGCCAACATTCGCGACACTAGCGCCCAAGCGGCAGGCAAGGCACTGGTCATAGGGTTGATATAGCTAGCACGTGCTTTAAAGGGATGCGAGATGTTATAATAACGTTTTAATCATGCATCGGAATAAAGGCAATGTGTGCAATGACGAAAATTGCAGTAACAACAAGTTTAAATCTCCGAATTTGTCGTACTTCAGATTCCCTAAAGACCAAGAGAAAATCATAACTCAGTCATTACCAATAATCCACGTTGTAGGTAGCCTACATATTGTGTTCTATGAAACATTTATTACTTATCAGTTACCTATTTGTATATCAGGAAGGACGGTTTAAATAAAAACAAAGTAAATACCTGTTACAGTATATTATTTTTTTTGCAGAGATCATATGTGTAAATGTGTTACCATTCCGATTTTGGATAATGTATCTACAGTTTTTAATGCAAGTAATTCCATAATTTTTGTATTCGTGTTTTTTTTCTTTATATTTTTCAAAAGTTGAATGTTATATAGCATTCAAGGAGATATCATGGTTTTAATTTTGCAAGAATTCATGGAGTATAGTAATTCTTTTGCAAAATATTCACTTCTTGAATAAATCCAGAATGTGTCGATAAATTTCTGATGTATTGGTGTAGATTCATGTGGCAGACGTATTAAGTTCTCAAGAAATAAAAGAACCTTTTTAAATTTAATATAAAAAGCAATGTTTTCTGTAATAATTTGCATGACTGTTATTGGTGTTGATTTTACATTCCCAGTGATTATTTGAGCCGTTCAGTGCAGAAGTGGTGTAAGTCAAAATCAGGTAATGATGTTTAAAGTAAAAATTCTGTAAAATGCAGCGCAAAGTAGCAATTAATATATCCTTCGTGCTATTCACTGACTATTAATAGTTTAAATATATTCAATATTAACTGCCACTTTGCGGTGTATTTTACAGAATGTTTACTTTTACCCCTCATTACCCATTTTTGACTTACACCACTTCTGCTCTGAAAATAAAATTAGGCCTACATTTTCTGAGTTAATTGAAGTTACAATTTTTTCAACAAAATTGTGTGTTAATTTATTTGTTCTCACCTACGTCATATTAACAGTAAGTGCATGTAAATTACATATTATATAGGTAGGATAATTTAAAATTAGGCATTATGTGTGAAAACTGGAAATGTAATGTAAAATGCGGTAAACTTGCCATAAAAATTTAAACCTTAACATCAGCACTATTTGTGACTCAAAATAATAAAGGCAATACCGGTTCTTAAGAAATGGAAAAATAATGAACTTCATATTAATGTTTAAATTATCCCATTTTCTTTATTTTCAAGTTTACCTCAGCGGCCGAGTTTACCCCAATTTGCGGTATGCAAAATCGTTAATTTCTCAGGAAATAGGGAGAGGAGTTCACCACGCGATGTACCCTACGAGATATGCCCTACAATTTTGAAGCTACTAATTTTTACTCTTCTCACAGGAAATACAAAGTTCCAATGATTCATAAATATATTTAGGAATGAATTGAATTAACCGACAACGCACGAACAATTATATTATTTCAAACCATGATACGTGATCATAGCCATGATTCAGTTGTAAGGAGCAGAAAGAATTACGTTTATTCCCAGCTTCTGAAACTTGTAGAATAACTTCGTGTGAAATTCTTCCAGGATTCTAAATTAGAATTAATAAGAACCATATACACTTATTTTATAGCATTAAAATATAAAATAAATTACGCAAAACCCGTTTTCTGATGTGTTATCATTTGTCGTGTGCACACTTTTAACTTGCCTGCCACCAGAGGGCTACTGTCGCGCCAGCTGTCAAATGTTGGCATATTTTATACGTATGAGTTGCGTGACTGTATCTATTAGACTGTGCTACAACCACAGCTACAACTCCGATCGCTATTAGTGACTGTCAATGCCTTCTCGATCTAGACCAGGCCGTAATGCAGGTTGTGTGACGTCACTCGAAGAGTCGGGCTTTGTGTTTGAGTATACAGAGCTGAGTGAAATATATTACTTTATTGTGTCGGTGCTCAATTTTATTTAGTGTAACGTGTGTATAAGACCCGTTCACTTCTTATTGCATAACATTTTGCAGAACTAATTACAAAACTGTGTTATTTTAATGTGAACGGAGTTTTACATGTTAACATAACCTGTTTGCATCAACATTTTAAGTTTGGAATGGAAGCTATTTTGAGATTTAATATAGAAGAATTATTTATATTGTGATTTTAATTTAGCAAATCTACCTTCCTTACTTGTAGATAGAAAATTTACCATAGTCCCTCCTATGAAATTAGTGTACGTACGGTTGTGTGGTACTTCCTCTGGTAGGTTAGATAAATACAATTCGATACAACCCAGTATAATAGGGATTAAATTAATACAATTAAATTTTTATTCAATGTAATGTGTGAATAAGTTCCATTTATTTGTTGCATAATGTAGCAGGAATAATTATAAAACTGTGTTATTTTTATGTGAAGAGAATTTATTCACCATGTTAACATAATCTATTTGCGTCAACATTTTAAGTTGAGAACGAAAGCTGTTTTGAGATTTAATAAAGAAGAATATATATAGGATAAACTTCAGAACACGGTTACCGTCCTTACTTGTAGGTAGAAAATTTACCACAGTCCTTCCTATGAAATGTACATACGGTTATATTACTTACTAGCGCTGAGGTATAGTTCCGGTAATTTCTGAACTGAAAACAGTTGGATTTATTTTTTGTGGAGATGCATTTGATCCTATAAGCAAGGCATAATAAAAGCCTGAACGAACCGAACTAATTAGTATAAGGGAAGTCGGGGGAATATGGGCACCTTAGTACTATTTCGGGTGCAATATCTCTCGGGTTTTTCTAATAAATAATTTTACAGCTGGGATATGTTTTTTAACTATTTAGCTATATTATATAAGAATCCTAACTGCTTACTCCTAACTGTATACAAGTAAAACTGGAAAATGCAAGTTAATGTGTTTTGCCCATATTCCCCAGAGTGTGGGGGTAAAATGGGCATTAATGATGTGAATCATATTCAACTGAAAGTAGTGAAAAACACTTAGAATACTTGAAAATATAACTGTATTAACTATATTATATATTGTATATGCAATTTGTGATGGTTATTGCGTAACGCCTTTGGCAGATGATGTGACTCTTTGGCGATGAATGACGTTTGGAGATTCTAATACATTTGAATCAGTTGAAGGAATTGTATGAATTGTAGGTTTGTCACCTGATGCTGCAGTGCCAATGTAAAGCATAATCAGGAATGATACTCATGTGCAGTGAAAAAGGGCCTGAAGCTCGGAAGGCATTTACAGCCAGACATACATTGACACATCTGTCCCATGCTTCTTTGACAATGGAAGCAAACTCGACCTTCGTAAAATGTCTCCTATGTTGCCTGAAGAAAGCTGTAGCACTACTGTTGTAAGCTTTCTTCAGAGGACGAAACAGACCACTATCTGCTGATTGAAGCAAGGCTGTGGTGTGTGGAGGAAGACAAAACATGCATAATCCATATTCTACTGCAAAGTTAAGAGTGTCAGGATTACAACTATGTGAATCACGTCCATCTACTATCAAAATTGCAGGTGCATGCTTACTGATGTTGAAATAAGCAACGAAGTTCTTGATTATTAAGAAAAAATATACGAGGTGTGATCATTAAATTCCGAGATTTTGTCTCCTGTGGGCGAAGGGATCACGTGATTGACACGCGTGAGCAGCAGTGACACTAAACGACCTTGAAAAGACACGACACGAAGTTTCGGAGCGCTCTCTTCATTGAAACCTGTGTTGCACAAGGTTTTGTTAGCACGTGCATCCGCGCACTTGCGAAATGCGATGTACTCGGAAGTGAAGGAGAGAGCCAACGTCAAATTCTTTGGGAAATCGGCAACCGTAACGCATGGAATGTTGAAGCAAGCCTACGGGAATGAAGCAGTGAGTCAGGCGAGATGTTTCGAGTGGCACTCGTGCTTCAGAAATGGCAAAACATCGCTGAAGGACGACGAGATGCCAGGTCGACCACGCACGTGCAACACTGGCGAAAATGTCGAAAAAATTCGACAAATTGTGCATAATGATCCTCACGTCCATTTTGAATATGAATGACTACAGCTCTGGACAAAGAACAAATGGATGCTCCATGACGACACTGCTCCAGCTCACAGAGCTCTCGCAACACTCCAGTCTTGCACTCTTAATGAGATGATCGTCGTTCCTCACCCCCGTATTCACCAGATTTGACCACCTGCGACTTTTTTTTTTTTTGTTTCCGAAGATGAAATTCAAGCTAAAGGGTCACCGTTTTAGCACTGTGGAGGAGATCCAACGCTAATCGCAGAAGGTGCTTGACAGGCTTCAAGAACGCGACTTTCAGGAGGCATTCCAAAAATGGCAGACACGCTGGGATAGTATATAGCCGCCCAAAAGGACTATCTTGAAGGTGATGGCAGCCACATTTAAATGAGGTAGTTTTATTTCCACTTATGGGACAGGTCTCGGAATTTAATGATTATACCTCGTATCTCCGTTAATGTATGCAGACTGCTTGTTGGAGTACAACTTACTGGCAGCAGGCAGCTCTTCTTTCAGTCATTATTGTCCTCACTCCATTTATAATGATACTTGGAGAAAAGTAGTTCCCTGCTGCATTGAAGCAGGCCACAAGGGTAATGGTTTTTCCCTTTTCTTTAGAGTAAATGCAATGCACCACTTTGTGTGCTTTGGGTGTAATGACATCTTTCGCTCTTGTAATCATTTGTAGGCCATTTTCATCAAGATTGAAGAGTCATTTTCATGAACTGTAATGCTTGCCCATATTCCCCCGAACATTAGCGCCCATATTACCCCGACATGTAGGGTTTACTTTGAACAGTTGGCACTACCGTAAACTATTCACAAAACAACTTCTGACGTAATAAAACGGCAGTTAAAGATGTGTATTTTGTATGTATACTATTAGATTTAAACTATTTTCTAAAGTTCATGTGTAATCTACTGCATATAACATATCTAAAATAAGTATTGTGAAATTTTAGTATACTTGGAAGTTAATACTCACGATTTAGATGGCTGTTTTAACAACAATACGAGACAGTACTGCATAGCGCGCATCGTACAGCAGCCATTACGATACTCTCACTTTATACTAACCGTTATTAGCGAAGAAACATAATTCTTTGCAAGAGTTTTGACATGAAAACTTAATATTGCCCATATTCCCCACGTGCTCATAGTCCCCCGAATTCCCTTATGCAAGGTGTATGAATACGAAGGGAACTACCTCAGCGCTAGTTTAGCCCTAGTAACATATTAAACTAATCAGAATTCAGACTGGAGTACCGTATGAAACGAATAAATACAATTGAAGTGTAGACATATTACATTTACAAGTGATACGTAGCGTTATGCTTAATTATCATGCATAATTGCGAATATAGAAATAGTGCTGATAGAATAAACATAACCTATAATTTCAACACCTCAAAATATGCGTGCGATGCAACTTAAAATTGTTGAAACGTGCATAAATGAATGTGTAAGAATTTCGTAATGAAGCGTGCATGCTTTATTTCAATTAATTACAATCTAGATACTGTAACAGTAATGAAAACCATACGGTATAATTTTTCGTAATATACTATATGTATCTCGTTTTTAGTTCAAATTGTGTATATTATCAAACGTCGTATTATTTATAATGTAGGTTATTCACAAATAAAAAGGGCGCAATAATTTAAATTTAATAAAACAAATACGGTAAACTAACAATAATGGATTAGAGAAGAGTAACATCAGTAACGCTGCACTTAGGCCTAATCACAACTTACTTTATATGCCAGTCAATGTTTCACTTTCACGTGTATATTATTTATTACACATATTTAAGTTACTGTTTATAACACCAAAAATTCACTTAACCACATAAAGGGCACAATATTAATCGAAATTAAGGCAGGTGTTACACATAGGAACTTTGCCTGCAACAACGCAATTTTCACACCAAAAATAATATTATACCTTAAGTTGCAAGTGAATTATGTCTCAAGTGTCTCACAATCACTGTTTCAAATTTTACTGATGCAATTACACTGCATTTCAGAGAAATATATGTTATTCTTCATGCACTCTAACTAATTCATATGGTTGAAAGACCGCCCTTCGCGATCAGCCGTTAAGCGAGTCACGTGGTATGCCTTACGGCCTGTATTAGATCACGATGGCAGTGGTGACTGTAGTCACTATAGTATAACAGTCTGTTCAGTTGCGAGAATTCGCGAAGGCAAGAACGGGATCGGGACGAGGTGGCTAACGTGCATAAGCCCAGCAGATTGCGCTAGCCTCATGTGAGCTGCAGAGTCCGTGGATATCCAGAGTACCGCAATCGTTTGAGCCGGCAAATGCCGACAAATCCGCCATTGTTAGTCCAGCGCGCGCTATGCAGTATACAGTTGCATAGGGAAAGAATGTAATTTAAGTGCAAAAAAATGCAATGCTGCTGTGTTCAGAACTGTTCACAGAGAACTGAAAAAAGCGTACATTTGTTTTCTCTGTGACAAGGTGAAAGAAATAAGGAAAAAGGAAAGAAGTGACTATAAATATAAAAAGGAACGATCCGCTACCTAAGCGAGCATACATTGTGAGATTAAAGAATGACTGTATTTTGATATTTATTTTTTCAAAAATTGGGCCCCAAAATATTTTTATAAAACTAATCTAGAATTTAAGTTGTTTCAGCAATGATATTTCTACATAAAACAAATGAAAATGACGTACCAATTAGGATCAGTGTCAAATGTTTACCATCTTTTTCCCTTTCAAATCAAGCATTTCTGAATTTAATCCTATTTGCTATTTGCAAGAATGACATAATACATTTGTGAAAGTTCTGAATTCATTCTTGAGACAAGAATGTATTGTTTCGCTCGATTGGAAAATACAAAGACCGTAGAAACTAGAAACCATATTAAGGTTAGACTGATGTGAAATTTCAATTTTCTAAACTATTCTAGGTAAATCAATAAAATTTTGTACCTTTAATTTGTAATTTTAAATTGTGTAAATTTAGGTTTTCAAAAATTGCAGCCTTTGAAGTACGTCTAACCCCTGTTGGATTCTATGAAGAAATATTTCGAGAAGTCGAGAAGCTACACTGGCTCAATCGAAAATCTAATATAATACATAATGTATGAAATATAGCGTAATTTACAAAATGGTCGCAGAATTCAGAGTGGAGGTCGTGGACGGAGAATTTAAATTAACAGTCAGAGCGCGCAGCCTTTTAAAAATGTGACCCTAAACAGCTGATAGACCGGTCGTATATCATGAAAATTGGCAGAAGGCATCTTTAGATCATAAATGAATTTTTAAAGATAAAAGCTTAGGGTGCTATTCATAGACATTTCGCAGCACGCGCTACGAGCGTACTAAGCTAGCCCCGGCTATCCACTGGTTACTATTACAGAATTCAAATCATATCCTATCGCTAACACTGGTTTATGAATACGAAAAACGCTGATCATCCACCGGAAGCCCGCGCTAAAAATGTCTATGAATACGGCCCAAAGAAAGGATTTTTTTTTTACCAAAAATGATAAAATCTCACATCAATGTATCCTTGGGTACATTACACTGAAATTACTAACTTCCATACATTTACAGCTAAACTCACAAAATGTTTATCACTAGTATATCTGGTTGATAACTCATGTATAAAATTTCGTCTCTCTCTATGATAAGTGGTTTGCATTTTATTAATAACATAATATAATTATATACTGTATTGCTTAATGCAAAAAGTTCTTGCGTCACAATTTACATTATTTTTCATTGATATTCACTTATAAGATTCTTTATATACATTGGAACAAACATTACTATTGGAATTTCTGTACAGCGAATGGGTAGCTAAATTACTAGGAATTTTTATGACTATAATTTTTTTTTTCATAATAAAAATTCTAGTAATTTACTTGTTAATTTTACAGCAACACCATATAGTAAGCTTTGATTCCATGTATGTAAGGAGCCATATAAGTGGAAATCACTTAAGAATAATGTCAATTGTAGTGCAAGCGACTTTTTATATAAAACTGTTCAATATTTTAATGTAATAAGTAATAAAATGCAAACCACGTATCATTGGCGGATACAATTTTGTACACTTGCCACTATTAAGCAGATATACCAGTGATCAAAATTTGGTAAATCTAGCTTCGTAAGTATGGTAGTTATTGATTTCACTGTTGTGAACTCTTAAAACTAATAAACTTCGAGTAATTTCAGTATAGTGTCCCCTTATATGCGGAAGTCGGAGAGTTTGCACGAGGAATGCAGTTGGAAATGTTTAGATTTATTATTATTTTATTTGCAACGTTGTTGTTTTCATTTGTTACTTGTAATTTATTAAGTTCATGCTGCTGTAATACCTATAACTCTTACGTTTATGAAGGAGTGTTTTGAACACTTAAATGTATATTTATGCTGTAATAATTATTAAATAAAGTTTCTATACATTAGTATGTTGACTGACAATAATGTTCTAAAATGTAAGAAGATCCTTTAGAAGTTTTTGCCCTTAAAAATTAAAAATACCTGAGTTTTATTTTAAATATTCCTATCCTTAGCGTGTTGAAAAGGCATAACAATGGCAGCCGACTCGGTGATAGCGCTACTCTGGTATATCCACGGACTCTGGTGAGCTGTAGAGCTAGAGCTCTAGTGAGCTGAGCGTGTCTAACCGACTAGGAGCAGAATAGGAAGGGGAAGACTCCCGTCACGTGGTCTGAAGGAAGGCGTGATGACCAGAAATTGGTTTCTGCGTCGCTGACAAATTACATGGCGACATCTTCTTTCTACCTTGAAAATTGACTTAGAAGCAACCATAATAAAAAATCGATTTTGAGTCTGATAGGTCCAGCGTCCTATCTCTAAATATACCGGTAACGAATTTAAAAGTAACTTAGAAAAACAAGATCGCCATATCCCACTACAATCATATCTGACTGCGCTGTTTTATGTAATACATGTAAGTAATCAATGCATCAATGATTACTAATCATATCCCGTAATAACATTTCACTTTTGAAGCTGCGATACTAAATTTACATAGGTATGAAAATGGGTGAAAAGCAGAATTTATTGTGCTTAATAATCTGCGACATTGAAAATAGCCATCGTCATCTAACACCATAAAGAAAGTTACAATCTGTCGTGCTTAAAGCCTCACAAAGAAAGTTACTTTAGTCTATCGTGATTATAACTCCATAAAGTTCGTTTGCTGGAATAATCAGCGCAGGCAAATCTAGCCTTTAAACATGAAGCAAAATGACGTACCGGTATAATCTCAGAATCGTATGCAGGCACACGCTTAAAAGATATTCTATGTCACTGTTGCACCTCGCTTAAAGCCTAGAAATGCCCGCACAATGTGCACATGGGTCCGAATCGATACATAGCCTATATTGTACAATATGATACCTGGTGTGAAGCTGAGTGCGTCAGACACGGTGTGATGTCATGGCCCAATTTAGATTGCAAGCTAGGCATTGCATGTTTTCTATATGTCTATTTCCTACAGATGAATACTGACTTATACTCTTGAAAGTGACCACAACACTCTGTTTAAAAATTGTCTTCTTACGACAATGAATAATTCCTGTGGTAAAAAGCACAATTGCCTAAGAGAGAAATACATACAAAATACTGTAACTCAAACATCAAAACACATGCATAGGTATTAAATTTGTTGATGAATATTTACCAAACGTAACAAAGTCAGTTTCCCGTGATAGAAATATGTCCTTAATAGGAGTACAACTTATTTTGTCGGAGTGACGTACAGTCCATAGCGAAAAGCAAACGAATTTAAAACCCGAATCACATCACACTTGCAAACCATTAGCATTTTTACGCTTTAAAAAGTAAATTCCGTGTAAGTACTTTCTTCTTAATATGAAATGTTTTTTCGACTTACATGTAAAACTTAATGCTTTTTATTTAAAAAATAATTTGTATTACTTTTAGTCTGAAGAAGAACTGTTAAATTGAGTTATGTTATAGATAGACAATAATTACAAGTAAAATGTCTTTCATGTCCATTTTATTTGTGGCAGGAGACATGGGCCGTGTTGAAAGGTCAAAACTTCACCTGTCGGGTTTTTAATTCGAGTACCATACGCTCTAGCATAAATAACTACATTTACATAAATATCTACAGCACATGTTACATTATATATCAGCAGAATAATGGATAAATATAAATTATTGGAATTAAAAAGGCATAATCTGCATTCACTGCACAATATAATTGAAATGAACAGTTTAAAACAGTAGGCTTAGATTACTCGATTTAAACTAAGTACAGTAAAAGAACGGACAATACCCGTTTGCGACATAAAAAAGTCAGGATTTATGGATGTTACGTTAGTATAATACAGTATCAGGAAAATTAAGGACTTCAATTAAAATTACTTTTCTGGTCACGATATATTTCTGAGACTTTTAATAAACGAGTTTCCATACACCTACTTACTTCAGTGGAAGGAAACTGCATTGTGCTACCACAGACACAAAAGCATTCTAAATGTGTGTGCATAGAATTTGATACGAAAACTTTAAGTTGTAGGCCTAATGACGTTTCTTTTGTAAAACCGACCTGACTTATGCCACTAAAAATAAAATTACAAGCTGTTTACAGTACAAGCTTGGGTTAGAAACGGCCCTTCCAAGGTAATGGAGTCATATGTCGCGTTTTAAAAATTTTTTTCTACAGATATAGACCTAATGTTTTTTCGCATGTGTTATTTTTTGTAATGAAGTTATGTATGTGAACAAAGTGCTTTCATGGACAACACGGCTATGTACTTTCAAATAAGAATAAATAAATGATTAAAGGCGGCCCGTGCAAAATTAACTATCTTGTTCATTAAGTTTATATTTCGCGACCAAATCTTTCTACACGTCTGTGAGAATTTAGAATCCAGACCAAGAAAATTGTAGAATTAGTAAACATTGAAAAAATAAGAACAGAATGTCGCGGCTAGTGGGAAGGTCATAAAAAAAACTTCTCCTTAGAAAGAAAAACAACTGGATAGGAAATGTTAGATAGCCAGAGACGTCCGTGAGATACTGTTGCGTTTAGATAGCTTGGCTGGTCATAACATTCTGCGCAGTAAATCAGACAAATCCATTTTATATTGCTAATGTGGGTATGTGGCTTAGTCACTGTAGCTCCTGTAGAGTTCACTTCTTTTCCTTGTGCAAATGCGTAATATACTAACTACTGCAGAAGTATTAGTACCGTAATGGAATAAATAAATACATTGTAGTTTACTTTATTGTGAGTGGAAGAGTGAAAAGAGAAGACTGTATTGTGTGACGTACGAATGTTTGGATAGCAGTGAATGGAAAAACTGTGATCGTTCATGAAGACTCAGGTACGTGACCAATGTTTTCCAACATTGCTATAACTTACGTCAGCATGCATGCAGTTCTCCTCCTTTCCCCTCCCACCTCACTGAATATGCTGAGAAACTGACTCACTCCACATCATTCC